>NC_090937.1:797684737-797989499 GCF_040938575.1 Ambystoma mexicanum | reverse complement strand
GGCTAGATTGCAGCCCTTCCTGCACTGGCAGTTGCCATGGAGAACATACAGCAGAAGGGGCGGCGTTACACATCCACGCCGATCGTTCACTTGCTCACGTGATCCAGAGTGGCGTTTCCCACGTGACCTTGGTGGACGTCACATGACCCCGAAACGCACAGTATATAAGGCTTGAGGCACGGAACACTCATTGCTTCTCAGCTGTCTTCAGACCCTGTTTGGCGCTACGTTTGGATAACACTATAGGTTTATCTTGATCTTGGAACTCTCTCTTGGACTCCTTCGGAATACCCTTTTGTACCTTTGCTTGGAACTGCTTACCTATTGCTGGATTTCTGACACGACCCTAACTTGTCTTCGGATCATCCCTTGGTACCTTGTTGAACTTCTACGCCATTACCCTTTTGGGATTCAAGTCACGCCTTCAGTCCTACAGGTGGTTTATCCTGCATCCACGCTTGTCTGCGGTCCTCTTGTTCTAGGGACCGCCTCATCTGAGTCTCAAACCTCCCTCCTAGGTTTCCTGGGTTTTCCAAACACTGGATAGGTAAGACTATTCAGATCCTTTGGTTCTTGTGATATATTGTAATTGCCTGGTACTTAACCTCGTTCTTTTTGACAGCAGCATCGGTGTTCCAGAGGTTCCGTGGATCCGGGAAGCAACATCTCCCACCTGTGGCCCCAAAGGTCGCACAGCGGGTTTCTTTTAGTTCCCCTGTGCGTCACTTGAGGACGGAGGTTTCAAGGGTCTACACGACACTCAAGTCAGAACAATACATCTTTATCATCATACTCAGACACTCATGCACACAGCACACATACATTGCAGAACACCCCAACCCATACCTTCTTTATTTTTTCAACAGACCCTAAAGAATGCCTACCAAAAATCAAGTCCGTAGAAAGCAATGTAGAAGTAGAGCAAATGAAAATAGAAGTGTCCAAAATAAGCATCCATCTCTAGCAGAATTTGTAAAAAAAGTTCTAACAAAACAGCTAATACAGTCATTTAGCGAAACAAAACAAGCTTCAAGTACAAAAACTTTGCCTCGTCTATCAAAATGTAAAACGAAACAGAAAACAATTAACAAGAATTCAGCTACCACTACTGATAAAACTGCTCCTATAAATCTTGATATAGTGCCAAGTAAGCATACCAAAAAAAGTATTTTAGCAAAAATGTTCCGCCATAGAGTCCTTCAAAATCTTATAAAAACAGGAGAGAAATCATGCACAACCCTTAAAACCTACCGTACGAAATTAATCTTAGAAGCTTTGATAGACGGTGCAATCGATCTCAAAAGAAAGTTATTTATTTTAGTGTTAAACAAAATGAAACCACTAACAAAACTAATGACTATATTACAAAAAAGACTTCTCAATAAACGAAATGTCAACAGAAATAACTTCTTAAATATCTGTGGAGGTGAGTGGAGTTACACTACAAGCACAGAACCATATTTTAATGAAGAAGCATACTAACAAAAGCAAACAAATACAATTGCCATACATAGCAGTGGACGAGGTTATGAAAAAGTTAATAATACCATAATGGAACAAGGAATACTGCTTACAAAAATATCCCCAGAATTACCTCTCCATTCAACTGAATCAGAACGTCTAGTATACAAATGGCCATGCACAACGTGTGTAACATTCCCAAAAAATCTTTCAAGTCTTTACGCCAATTCCTCAATCAGTATGTGAAAGGCAAAGACAAAATCAAATTTAAACTACTGCAAAATATGGATACCTGTCCAGTGCGCAAGTACATAGGACTACAAGGACATTCATTGGCCTCCATTTCAGGACCTACTTGCAAAACCACCTTCCATCATATCAAAATGATATCAACACATCATTCAACCATAAGAAATCTAGTCGGTAAATTCAACTATGCTAAAAGTACTGCTTTAGAACTAGCCAATTTAAAAAACATTCTTCTACATGGTACAGCAAAAGACCTACTTGAAGAAATCGACTATATCTAGAAAAAATATTTTGGAAGTGAAAGTCACTTACAGAATGAAATAGCTTTAAAACAAATTAGCAACAATTCTATGCATGGCAACCTTCTACTACACACATACAAAAAAGAAATACTGAAATTTAAAAGTACATCTGCTGAAGTACCAAACCATGTGTCTGTATGTTGCCGCAGAACTTTTTATAAAAGTAACACAAAAACTGGAGACCTCACATACAAAATAGAAGACAATAAAGATTCTAAATGGTTTGAATTAGCTCTCTACCTTATAGCAGAAAACAAATACAAAATAACTGACCCCTTAATACTTTGCAGTTACTGCACTACAAAATGGTGAAATTCACTATAAATTCACAGGAAGATCCACAAGAAATTCTAATGTACTTACTACAAGTACTGGAAAACAAAAACATACCTATAAATGAAATCTTCCAGATTTCATACATGTGGAAACATACATGCACTCTCTGCAACAATGTGGCACAAGAAAAAATCCCCAATGAGCGCTTCGTGTATGTATCAATACCTAATTGTAAATCTGTTCCATTTCATTGTACAGATTGCAAACCATGGTAGATTATGTACTACCTGCAATTCGGATAATCGCTCCACCTTACTAATACATACACATAGTAAATATGTAATACTAATGCTTCTACGTTACAATGCAGATGGTACCAAAAACAACTGCAAGCTGACTGGATTCACACATGGTCAAGTATCACTTGGTAAGAAAACCTTCACAACAATAGGTATAATCTACCACACAGAAGCAACAACCAATGCAGGTCACTATACTGCATATATAAAAAAAAATGTGGATGGTTCGAACGTAATGATTTTACCATTACTCTAAAGCAGAGATTACAAGCAAATCTTACAAATGCTTATTTGATCTTCTTAAAACCAAAATGTATTAACTAAACTGTCCTTGAACATTAACAAAACTTCTATTAAAAAACTATAAACTGTTAGAATATGCCAACAGCTATCTTACTGCCCCAAGATTCTACAACAACTAAACAGATAAATGAATACCACTGAATTATATAAAAAAATAGACAGTTAGAATACGCCAACTGGTATCTAACTGCCCCACGATTTTACAATAACCAAACAGATAAATCAATACCACTTCATTATGACAAAAAATAGACAGTTAGAATATGCTAACAGGTATCTAACTGCCCCAAGATTCTACAACAACTAAACAGATAAATCAATACCACTTCATTATAACAAAAAGTAGACAGTTACAGTATGTGAACAGGTATCTAACTGCTCCAAAAATCTGCAACAAGCCAACATATAGAACATTAGCAAGAAACAACAAGTGAACACTGAAAACAAACAAACAAATGGACTGTAGCATAACAAAAAAAGGTTGTTTTTTTTAATCCAACATGCATTTTTTTTCCCCACAGACCCAATGATTTTAGCAACAAACACAGAAACTGAGCAAATTGCACAGAACACTGGTTTGTAATCTACTAAATATGAGGGTAAAAAAAAAAATGTTGATTATTCAATGTTATAAGTCATTACAAAATACCAATACTAACATGATTTTTTCTTTTATCACAGAAATTAACAAGGAATACATGAACTACAGTTACTAAACCAAACAGTAAGGGCCTCATTACGACCCTGGCGGAACGGGTTTAACGGCGCCGTAAAAGGTGACGGCGCCGTTCAACCCGTTCCGCCACATTACGAGGTCCCCTCAAGGGACACGGTAAGCACCCCGGGGAAAACCAGGCGTGCTTACCGGGTCCTGCGAGGGGAAGAGGGAGCAAACAATGGGCCATCTCGTTATGACCCGTTGTTTGCTCCCTCTCCCATTCCCATTCAGCCCTATGGGGGCTGAAATGGGAATGGAGAAGGACCGTGTCCGGGTCCTTGAGGGAGGAATTACCGGGCCATCCAAACTCGGAATGGCCCGGTAAGTCCTCATTCCGAGGACCCGGACATGGATGCGATTTCAATAGCGGCATGGCTACCGGCCGAACTCGTAATGAGGGCCTAAATATATTATAATAAGTATAACCATCGCAGCAAATCACACCCATAGTGACTTATAACTTCAGTGTTTATAAAATTGGTCTTGACCATGCACCCAAGACTCTAGGCCCTGGCCACAACCACCGCAGCATACAACACCCATAATAGCTTATAACTTTGGTGCTTATACATTTGGTCTTGTCCATACACCCAAGACTGGATGAGCCACTATGGGTGTGATATGGTGCGGTGGTTGTGGCCAGGGCCAAACGGCCATGCTCCCAAGACTCTATGCCCTGGCCACAACCACCACACCATATCACACCCATAGAGTCAAACATTTTAACTATGCCATATGGGTACTTTTAATGTCTGCGAACATGACGAGTGTTCTTAGAACAGTTTCAACTTGCCCACGAACATCCCAGGACACTTGATGTGTTCTTAGAACAATTTCAACTTGCCTACGAACCATACGTACAGGCGTAGTGTCCTCAGGACACCCCCATTTCGTTTATTTAGAAAACCCCAGTACAGTTGATGTGTTCTTAGAACAGTTTCAACTTGCCTACAAACCATACGGACAGGCGTAGTGTCCTCAGGACACCCCCATTTCGTTTATTTACGAACATTTCAGGACACCCGTATTGACTGCGGTCAGAACGAACACAACAGGGGTGCCTGCCACCTAAATAAATACAACATTTAACCCATCTCTTACTCCCCCACCCTCCCCAGTCTTACAGACCAAAACACTTTACTAAATAGTATTTTTACACCAAGTTTCACCGCGCTGTCCAAGGTGGCGGGCGTTTCCAAAAATCTGACGCACTTCACGCTCTTCACCGTCCAATCAGTGAACACGTTGCATGTCTGCGGACATGATGCAAGCCGATTGGCCAATCAGGACACTGTCCGCGGAGCGAACAGGGAAGTGTGTCCGCGGACCGTACATAGATATCACAAATTTTGTGTGACCTATTTTTTGGTCATTTTTACAAAAACTACTGGACGGATTTTCACCAAATTTGCAAAAGCACGCTTTCGGGACCAAGCCGCTGCTCTTGGTCCAAATTTGGTGAAAATCCATCCAGCGGTTTGGCCTGTAGGCGTGAGCAAAGTTTTTTCCCCATTCAGTCTATGGGAAAAAAAGAAGTTGTAGGAACCCGCCTATAACTTTGCCCCCCCTGGACGAATCCTCACCAAACTAAAAATGACATTTGGATGTTAGTCTTATCAATGCATGTTTGTGGCGCGAGTTATGGTTGCTTAGCTTACCATAACTGGCGAATTTCAGGGGTTTTTCGGTTTTACTTGGAACCATAACGTCCCTTAAACAACATTTTTTTACTTAATTTCATATGTTTTTATTAGTGCAACTTTACCATAACGTCC
The DNA here is from genome assembly GCF_040938575.1 of Ambystoma mexicanum. NCBI lineage: Eukaryota > Metazoa > Chordata > Amphibia > Caudata > Ambystomatidae > Ambystoma > Ambystoma mexicanum. The sequence goes on along the minus strand of NC_090937.1, from coordinate 797,984,116 downwards.
CTTTAACAAAGTTTTTTCATTGAATTTCATAGGTTTTTATTAGTGCAACTTAACCATAACGTCCCTTTAACACATTTTATTTAACTGAATTTCAAAGGTTTTTATTAGTGCAACTTAACGATAACATCCTTTTCAATAGATGAAGACCACTAGCATCCTAGGTCCTCAAAGTGGGAACCCTGGGTGGTAAAAAAAAGATTTTTCTTCCCAAACCGGTACGCCTGCGGCATCCCAGTGTAGGAAGGAAAACCATTTACCAAGATGGCCACTATGGAAAGGGAAGGCGGTGTATTAAGAGAACACAACAGGGCATCAGCAGGGGGTGGGGGGAACACAAGGTCAACAAGGGGCATCATAGGAGTGGGGGACAAGAGGAAGACACAGGGCTTGAGCGGGGGGAACAGGAGGGGGACACAGGGCATGAGCGGGGTTGTGGGGGGAACAGGAGGGAGACACGGGGCATGAGCGGGGGGTGGGGGAACAGGAGAGAGGCACGGGCCATGATCGGGGGTTGGGGGAACGGGAGGAAGACACGGGGCATGAGCGGGGGGTGGGGGAACAGGAGGGAGACACAGGTCATGAGCGGGAGTGGGGGGAACAAGAGAGAGACACGGGGCATGAGCAGGGGGTGGGAGAACAGGAGGGAGACACGGGGCATGAGCAGGGGTTGGGGGGAACAAGAGAGCAACACGGGGCATGAGCAGGGGCTGGGGGGAACAGGAGGGAGACACGGGGCATGAGCGGGGGGTGGGGGGAACGGGAGGAAGACATGGGGCATGAGCAGGGGGTGGGGGGAACAGGAGAGAGACACGGGGCATGAGCGGGGGATGGGGGAAAAGGAGAGAGACACGGGGCATGAGCAGGGTGTGGGGTAACAGGAGGGAGACACGGGGCATGAGCGGGGGGTGGGGGGAACAGGAGGAAGACACGGGGCATGAGCGGGGGGTGGGGGAACGGGAGGGAGACACGGGGCATGAGCGGGGGGTGGGGGGAACAGGAGGAGACACGGGGCATGAGCGGGGGGTGGGGGGAACAGGAGGGAGACACAGGGCATGAGCGGGGAGTGGTGGGTACAGGAGGAAGACACGGGGCATGAGCAGGGGGTGGGGGAACAGGAGGGAGACACAGGACATAAGCGGGGGATGGGGGAATGGGAGGGAGACACGGGGCATGAGCAGGGGGTGGGGGAACAGGAGGGAGACACGGGGCATGAGCGGGGGGTGGGGGGAATGGGAGGGAGACACGGGACATAAGCGGGGGTGGGGGGTAACGGGAGGAAGACATGGGGCATGAGCAGGGTGTGGGGGGAACAGGAGAGAGACACAGGGCATGAGCGGGGGTTGGGGGGAACAGGACAGAGACATGGGGCATGAGCGGCGGGTGGGGGGTCACAGGAGGGAGACACGGGGCATGAGCAGGTGGTGGGGGGAATGGGAGGGAGACACGGGGCATGAGTGGCGGGTGGGGAGAACAGGAGGAAGACACGGGGCATGAGCGGGGGGTGGGGGGAACAGGATCAAGACACGGGGCATGAACGGGGGTGGGGTGAACAGGAGGGAGACACGGGGCATGACCAGGGGATGGGGGGAACAGGAGGGAGACATGGGGCATGAGAAGGGGGATGGGGGAACAGGAGGGAGACACGGGGCATGAGCGGGGGGTGGGGGAACAGGAGGGGGACATGGGGCATGAGTCGGGGTTGGGGGAACAGGAGGGAGACACAGGACATGAGCGGGAGGTGGGGGGAATAGGAGGGAGACACGGGGCATGAGCGGGGGGTGGGGGTACAGGAGGGAAACACGGGGCATGAGCGGGGGCTGGGGGGAACAGGAGGTAGACATGGGGCATGAGCGGGGGGTGGGGGAACAGGAGGGGGACACGGGGCATGAGTCGGGGTTGGGGGAACAGGAGGTAGACACAGGACATGAGCGGGAGGTGGGGGCAATAGGAGGGAGACACGGGGCATGAGCAGGGGGTGGGGGAACAGGAGGGAGACACGGGGCATGAGCGGGGGGTGGGGGTACAGGAGGGAAACACGGGGCATGAGCGGGGGCTGGGGGGAACAGGAGGTAGACATGGGGCATGAGCGGGGGGTGGGGGGAACGGAGGGAGATACCGGGCATGAGCGGGGGGTGGGGGGGAATGGGAAGTAGACACGGGGCATGAGCGGGGAGTGGAGGAACAAGAGAGACACACGGGGCATGAGCAGGGGGTGGGGGGAACAGGAGGGAGACACGGGGCATGAGGGGGGGCTGGGGGGAACGGGAGGGAGACACGGGGCATGAGCGGGGGGTGGGGGGAACAGGAGAGAGACACGGGACATGAGCGGGGGGTGGGGGAACACATATATATATATATATATATATATATATATATATATATATATATATATATATATATATATATATTTAGTGAACAAAAAAAAACTTTGTTAAAGGGACGTTATGGTTAAGTTGCGCTACTAAAAAGCCATGAAATTCAGTAAAAAAAACTTTGTTAAAGGGACGTTATGGTTCAAAGTAAAACCGAAAAACCTCTGAAATTCGGCAGTTATGGTAACATAAGCAACCATAACTCGCGCCACCATGCACTGCTAACACTAACACCCAGGACATCAAAGATGACATCACAAATGTCATTGATGACATCACTGATGACATCGAATGTGCATTTACTTTTCATAAAAACTCTGTGCAAGGGATTCTTATAATGCTGACCAAAAACTGTCAAGGATCATTGGGATAAATATCATGAGCTAATTAGTGCATTAAGCAATGCATTGACATAAATAGCATTCTATTGTGAAGTTCTATCCAGTATACTAAGCTACTCATGCAGAAACATAGGCAGTGTGTGCAGCATACCTGATGAAGGTGCCATATCCATAATCTTGCCATGTTGAATACTGAACTGATAACTGCTTCTTATTAGAGTTTTGCGTACTGTGAAACATTTAATAAATAGATATTAATACCCACTTAATACATAATTATTACAGACAAACACAAAGAGACAACAACACATACAAATATGAGTATATACAGGGACAGTGAAGTAAACAAAAAAGCAGAAGTAGTAGCATAAAGAGTTCATAACCTAACTGATTGTCTTTATACAGAGAAACTATTGCTCTGTTTCAAAGCTGCTACTTACCATATGTATGTGTATCACATGATGTGACTGCACCCAAAGGAAAGGAGAGTGAGTATAATGTATACAAATATGAGCATATACAGGGAAGGTAGAGTAATAAAAATAAAACTATGAGAAAGTGCTGATAACCCTAATGATTATCTTCATGCAGAGAAAGGATTGCTCTCTTTGAAGCCTGTGTCTTCCGCTATGTATATGTTTCATATGATGTGACTTGACCCTAAGTCTACAAATATAGTACCTTTTCAATTTTTACTTCCTGGCTGTTACTGAAGAAAACTATGTGGCTTCGATATGTCAGTAAAGGATAAAAAGGGAGAGCCAGCCATGTGATGTCATCAGTGATGTCATCAATGACATTTGCGATGTCATCTTTGATGTCCTGGGAGTTAGTCTTAGCAGTGCACGGTGGTGGCGCGAGTTATTTTTCATAGCTTACCATAACTTGCGATTTTCAGGGGTCTTTCAGCTGTACTTAGAACCATAACGTCTTTTAAACAAACTTGTTTTAATATCACACAAACAATATACAAACATGGCGTGCAAAAACCAACTTCTACAGATGGCTTTACACAGAATGTTGCAAAGTAAGAATTTATGCTCGTTCACAGTGAAGGTCAGCTGCTTCCATTTTTTTCTTGGGCCCCGGAGAGGCTCACGAAGCGGACTATAAGGTTGCATTGTTTTGACCTTGACAGACAGAGATTGTGATGAAAGACTTCTCTTGAAGTAGTATTGCTAAAATGTAAGAGAAGATAAGGATGACATTTCTGAAACAAAACCACTTTTATATATTATATCACTATGCGAAAGATTGTTGGCACACGCAGAGTCGTACTTTGGGACTGCACCAATCGTAGACAATGGAAATTGCAATTGTACTGTAAGTAACCCTTTAGATTATTTTATACCAAATATAATTACAATAGCGTAGCATTAAAGACCGCTCAAGTTGAACTTGTTCGTTGAAAGTGGCATAATGTTTTCTACCGCACACTATCACTGCCGAATTGATCCCCTGTCGTTTAGAGGGCTCTGAAAAAGGCAGACAACACATGGTGGGTTAATAGAAATAATTTAACCGGTCTATAGGTGGTCAAGCGCTCTACTCGCTGTGCCACTTCACTGTAGCCTGTCAAGTGGCACAGCGAGTACAACGCTCGCTTTGACATCTGTGCATAGCTTGCTAACGCAAGTTCAAATCCCGGCAAGGCCAAACTCAGCCTTTCATCCTTCCATGGTCGATAAATGAGCACCACACACCGTAGTTAATAATAAGCACCGCTTAGATACCTCACGGTTCTTAGCGCTATATGAATGGGAAAATATAATTATTTTATTACTAACATACTCCATTGCACTATCTTCAATAGCAAATAGTTTCAGGCCCTAATAAATAAAATGATGATTTTTAATGAAGATCGGCTGGTGAGACTAATTTATGTTTTTTAAAACAGGTATGTGGCCCCATTTTGCCTATGTCACGATTTACAGACTCAAGCGGATGGGGTCGTCAACTGCCAGATGCAGGTCCAAATATGCAACTTCATGACCCCCACCATTTTATGGGACAATCGCCAAGGACCAATATGCCCTTACGCAGTACTAGCGGCTACAAACAACATACCAACCAATAGGGTGGTCTAATGGCTCGTTGTTGGACCAACCTTCCAATTATCAGAGCGACCATTTACTGCTTTATTCATAAACCAACAGCCTATCTACCGCAAAGGAGCAACGCGTGGCTCCAAATAAACTTTTGCTGATCGACAGCAGAGACAATAGCAAATCGCTGAATATTCACTAAACATTTCATGTGAAATAAATGTACTTTACCAAATGTAAAATCCTGCTGTTTACTTTTTAACCACAGTTTCATATTCCGAATTGTGGCGCACTGAGTTGTAAGCTGATCTAACACCCTCTGTACCGCAAAGGAACATCGCGTGCCTCAACATGAACTTTTGCGGATCGGCAACAAAAACAAATGCAAATTGCTGAATATTCTCTAAACATTTTATGTCAAATAAATGTACTTTACAAAATTTACAATCTTGCTGTTTGCTTTTAAATCACTGTTTCATATTCCGAATTGTGGTGCGCTGTGTTGTGACATAATATGTGTTGTCTTCCGGGTTCTGTGTAAAGTCCCTTAGGACTGGAGAGTACTGGGCGCGTTTTGATGACGCACCCTGTAACGTCACGGAGAGAGGCGGGGAATATGAATGCTTTGATAATATCAGGCTTAGGGGCGGGAGATATGATTTAGTGTCGCAAAAGCAAGTCAGCCAGGTCAATAGCGCCAGTCATAGGATTATCACCTAATGTCGGCGCACGCCAGCCGGATTTATCGTTTCTTTAGTGGACAAAAAGTTGCTTGACGCCCATAGGAAATTGTACTATTAGCGGACAAAAGGAGTGGTCTTAAAACACTTTCACCCTGACAACGAACAATACAAACAACGTTCTCAGAACACCCCCATTTTGTGTAATTGCAACCATTTCGGGACACCGCGAGTGTTCTTAGAACACATTCAACTAGACAGAGTACAATACTGACAGCGTCCTGAGGAGACCCCCAGTTTGTATATTTACGAACAATTAAGTACACCGCGAGTGTTCATAGCTCATTTTTACCTTCCTTGCGAACAAAAATGACACATACTCCGTCCTCTAAACACCCCACCATTTAGTTTATTTACAAAATGTCAGAACAGCCGTGTTCTCCGCGGACAAATCAAACGCAACAAAAACGTCTAGAACATAAAAAAACAAAACATTGAACCTATCTCATACTCCCCCACCCTCCCCAAGTACTCTTACACACCAACACAGGGCACTAAATACAATTTTTTATCCACGTTTCACCGCGCTGTACGTGGTCGACAGCAAATACAAGATGGCGGGCGCCACAGAAAATCTGACGCGCTCCACGCCCCTCGCCGTCCAATCAGCGAACACGTCACATGTCCGCGGACATGACGCAAGGCCATGGGCCAATCGGGGTGCTGTCCGCGGAGCGAACAGGGAAGTCCGTCCGCGAAGCGAACACAGATATCACTAATTTTTTTGCCTTACATTTTGGTCATTTTATTAAAAACTACTGGACGGATATACACCAAATTTGCAAAAGCATGCTTTCGGGACCAGGCCGCCGCTACTGCCGCAAATTTGGTGTAAATCCGTCCAGCGGTTCGGGCTGTAGCCGTGCGCAAAGTTTTTTCCCAATCAGTCTATGGGTAAAAAAAAAGTTTCCCCCCCCCTGGACGAATCCTCACCAAACTTTTCAAAAAAATTCAGAGTGGGCCATATACTTTTTTGCAAAGTTTGGTGAGGATTCGTCCAGGGGGAGCCGCCCAAAAAGTGCTCTTCCTATGGAAACACCAACTTAACCATAACTATATGGCCACTGCCGTGGCCATGTAATATATATATATATATATATATATATATATATATATATATGTGTTCCCCCACCCCCCGCTCATGTCCCGTGTCTCTCTCCTGTTCCCCCCACCCCCCGCTCATGCCCCGTGTCTCCCACCCGTTCCCCCCAGCCCCCGCTCATGCCCCGTGTCTCCCTCCTGTTCCCCCCACCCCCTGCTCATGCCCCGTGTCTCTCTCTTGTTCCTCCACTCCCCGCTCATGCCCTGTGTCTCCCTCCTGTTCCCTCCACCCCCCGCTCATGCCCCGTGTCTTCCCCACCCCCTGCTCATGCCCCGTGTCTCTCTCCTGTTCCCCCCCGCCCCCTCATGCCCCATGTCTCTGTGTCTCAGTCCTGTTCCCCCACACCCGCTCATATATATATATATATATATATATATATATATATATATATATATATATATATATATATATATATATATATATATATATATATATATATTACATGGCCACAGTAGCGGCCATGTAGTTATGGTTAAGTTGGTGTTTCCATAGGAAGAGCACTTTTTGGGCGGCCTATAACTTCGCTCCCCTGGACGAATCCTCACCAAACCTTGCAAAAAAAGTATATGGCCCACTCTGAATTTTTTTGCAAAGATTGGTGAGGATTCGTCCAGGGGGGGAAAGTTAAGGGGGGGTCCCAAAACTTTTTTTTTCCCCATAGACTGAATGGGAAAAAACTTTGCGCACGGCTACAGCCCGAACCGCTGGACGGATTTACACCAAATTTGCGGCAGTAGCGGCGGCCTGGTCCCGAAAGCGTGCTTTTGCAAATTTGGTGTAAATCCGTCCAGTAGTTTTTTTTAAAATGACCAAAATGTAAGGCAAAAAAATTAGTGATATCTGTGTTCGCTTCGCGGACGGACTTCCCTGTTCGCTCTGCGGACAGCACCCCGATTGGCCCATGGCCTTGCGTCATGTCCGCGGAAATGTGACGTGTTTGCTGGTTGGACGGCGAGGGGCGTGGAGCACGTCAGATTTTCTGTGGCGCCCGCCATCTTGTATTCGCTGTCGATCGCATACAGCGCGGTGAAACGTGGATAAAAAATAGTATTTAGTGCCCTGTGTTGGTGTGTAAGAGTATTTGGGGAGGGTGGGGGAGTATGAGATAGGTTCAATGTTTTTTTTTTTATGTGCTAGATGTTTTTGTTGCGTTCGATTTGTCTGCGGAGAACACGGCTGTTCTGACATTTTGTAAATAAACTAAATGGTGGGGTGTTTAGAGGACGGAGTATGTGTCATTTTTGTTCGCAAGGAAGGTAAAAATGAGCTATGAACACTCGCGGTGTACTTAATTGTTCGTAAATACACAAACTGCGGGTGTCCTCAGGACGCTGTCTGTATTGTAATCTGTCTAGTTGAATGTGTTCTAAGAACACTCGCGGTGTCCCGAAATGGTATTGTTCGTTGTCAGGGTGAAAGTGTTTTAAGACCACTCCTTTTGTCCGCTAATAGTACGATTTCCTATGGGCGTCAGCCGACTTTTTGTCCACTAAAGAAACGATAAATCCAGCTGATGTGCGCCGACATTATGTGATAATCCTATGACTGGCGCTATTGACCTGGCTGACTTGCTTTTGCGACACTAAATCATATCTCCCGCCCCTAAGCCTGATATTATCAAAGCATTCATATTCCCCGCCTCTCTCCGTGACGTTACAGGGTGCGTTATCAAACGCGCCCAGTCCTCTCCAGTCCTAAGTGACTTTACACAGAACCCGGAAGACAACACATATTATGTCACAACACAGCGTGCCACAATTCGGAATATGAAACTGTGGTTTAAAAGTAAACAGCAGGATTGTACATTTGGTAAAGTACATTTATTTCACATGAAATGTTTAGTGAATATTTAGCGATTTGCTATTGTCTCTGCTGTCGATCAGCAAAAGTTTATTTGGAGCCACGTGTTGTTCCTTTGTGGTAGATAGGCTGTTGGTTTATGATAAAAGCAGTAAATGGTCGCTCTGATAATCAGAAGGTTGCTCCAACAACGAGCCATTAGACCACCCTATTGGTTGGTATGTTGTTTGTAGCCGCTAGTACTGCGTAAGGGCATATTGGTCCTTGGCGATTGTCCCATAAAATGGTGAGGGTCATGAAGTTGCATATTTGGACCTGCACCTGGCAGTTGAAGACCCCATCCGCTGGAGTCTGTAAATCGTGACATAGTCAAAATGGGGCCACATACCTGTTTTAAAAAACATAAATTAGTCTCACCAGCCGATCTTCATTAAAAATCATCATATTATTTATTAGGGCGTGAAACTATTTGCTATCGAAGATAGTGCAACGGAGTATGTTAGTAATAAAATAATAATATTTTCCCATTCATATAGCGCTAAGAACCGTGAGGTATCTAAGCGGTGCTTATTATTAACCACGGTGTGTGGTGCTCATTTATCGACCACGGAAGGATGAGTTTAGCCTTGCCGGGATTCGAACTTGCGTTAGCAAGCTGTGCACGGATTTCAAAGCGAGCGTTGTACTCGCTGTGCCACTTGACAGGCTACAGTGAAGTGGCACAGCGAGTAGAGCGCTTGACTGCCTACAGACTGGTTAAATTATTTATATTAACCCACCCTGTGTCGTCTGCCTTTTTCAGAGCCCTCTAAACGACAGGGGATCAATTCAGCGGTCATAGTGCACGGTAGAAAACATTATGCCACTTTCAACTAACAAGTTCAACTTGAGCGGTCTTTAATGCTACGCTATTGTAATTATATTTGGTATAAAATAATCTAAAGGGTTACTTACTGTACAATTGCAATTTCCATTGTCTACGAGTGGTGCAGTCCTAAAGTACGACTCCGCGTGTGCCAACAATCTTTCGCCTAGTGATATCATATATAAAAGTGGTTTCGTTTCAGAAATGTCATACTTATCTTCTCTTACGTTTTAGCAACACTACTTCAAGAGAAGTCTTTCATCACAATCTCTGTCTGTCAAGGTCAAAACACAATACAACCTTATAGTCCGCTTCGTGAGCCTCTCCGGGGCTCGAGAAAAAAATGGAAGCAGCTGACCTTCACTGTGAACGAGCATAAATTCTTACTTTGCAACATTCTGTGTAAAGCCATCTGTAGAAGTTGGTTTTTGCACGCCATGTTTGTATATTGTTTGCGTGATATTAAAAAAAGTTTGTTTAAAGGACGTTATGGTTCTAAGTACAGCCGAAAGACCCCTGAAAATAGCAAGTTATGGTAAGCTATGAAAAATAACTCGCGCCACCACCGTGCACTGCTAAGACTAACACCCAGGACATCAAAGATGACATCGGAAATGGTATTGATGAAATCACTGATGACATCACATGTGTATGTACTTTTCATGGAATTTGTGTACTAGGGATTTTTATTATAATGTTCCGAAAAAAGTGTCAAGGATATTACAATAAATATCATACCGTTATTAGTGCTTTGAACGATGCATTGATATAAATAGCATTGTATTATGGGATTGTATCTAGTATACTGAGCTACTAATGGAGAAAGATAGCATTGTGTGCAGAGTACAAGATGAAAGTATAATATTTGTAATGTTAATATGTTGAATAATGAAATGATAATTGTCCTGAAATGTTTGTAAATTCACAAAATTGGGGTGTTCTGAGGACGTTATTCGTATTGTGTGATTGCTTAGCTGTATGCAATGGGGGAATGGCACAGAGAGTAAAGTGTACGCCGTCCGCGGACACCGCGGCTGTTCGTGGGCAGGGCGTGCTACATCCGGGTTTTTCCAGGAAATCCAACATGGAAAGAAGACTGTACGGATCAGCCAATCAGATGTCGAGGTTGTGGATTTGTGTTGAAAGAGACTGTATGTGGTGAAGATGGCAGAAGTGGAGAAAGTCAGGGTGTTGGTGCTCGGAGATATGTTTGTGCATGGTTTACAGCAGTACGCTGAATGCAGGCCCGTTGCAAAGAACTTTGATGTCAAAGGAGTGGAGGTGGTGTGGACCACTGTGCCTGATTGCAATGTACAGGGAATTGTACAAGTTTGTGAGGATATGGCCACGATGAACAGTCCGCATGTGGTAGTTTTGCACTATGGTGCTTTCCATTTGGGCAACGTCAGTGCCCCTACTTTCGTGGCTGATTTGGAACGCTTGGTTCAAGCCGTAATGAAGATCCTTCCAAATGCGAAAGTAATTTTTTCTGGATTACTACCTAGGGCAATATGGGACAATAGTTCAGTTTTTTGTCCTCAGCAAAACATTGCTAGGTGTGTCATCAACCAAGGCATGTGTGCCTTCATGCTTAGAGCTGGTATGTTCTTCTGTAACAATGAGAATATTGATGCTAGTAATGCTGTTAATTTTAAAGAAGATGGTATTTCTTTATCTTTTACGGGAAATGCCTTTCTATTTTGGAATGTAAGGGTTGCTTTGGAGAAGATTATGTGAAGATTTTAGGAGTAAAGTAAGAAAAAAAAACAAGAAAAAAAATACAAAATAACAGGTGTCTGTCAAGCATCTGTAAAAAAAAAAAAAACGGCTCTTTTCAGAGCCAACTTCAAAGGGGAAATGGGGCACACTATTTAAATTAACATTCACCACGCTCAGATTTTCGATATGTCCGCGGACATGGTGGTAGTCCGCGGACATGAAAATCACTACAAGGGGGTTAGTATGTTCTATGTTACATGTATACGAAGTCAGGGATATTATGGTTAAGTTGTGCTACTAAAAACCTATTAAATTCAGTGAAAAAACTTTGTTAAAGGGACGTTATGGTTCAAAGTAAAACCGAAAAACCCCTGAAATTCGGCAGTTATGGTAAGATAAGCAACCATAACTCGCGCCGCCACAGTGCACTGTTAACGCTAATACCCAGGACATCAAAGATGACATCACAAATGTCATTGATGACATCACTGATGACATCACATGTGCATTTACCTTTCATGAAAAGTCTGTACAAGGGATTCTTAGTGTAATGTTAATAAAAAAAGTGTCAAAGATTATTGGAATAAATATCAAGTGCTAATCAGTGCATTAAGCTATGCATTGATATAAATAGCATTCTATTATTAACTTCAATCCAGTATACTAAGGTACTCATTTAGAAAAATAGGCATTGTGTGCAGCATACATAATGGAGGTGCAATATTCATAAGCTTGCCTTGTTCAATATTGAAATGATAACTGTTTTCATATTAGAGTTTTTTTTTAAAAATAATTTCTGTTTATTAATTTTCACAGATCCAGCAAATCTTTAAACCAAAACAGAATCAACAACCTAGACCCCCCCCAACCCCCTCCCACTTTACCCGGATGTAGCACCTTGAAAAGAACAACCCTCAAACTCAAATAAGCCAGTCCGGCCTAACAGCTGTAGATGTCTAACAGTTTTAGTCTTTGGGGGCACCATTGCACCCTGAAATCTCCTTTCAGGTAGTCCAAAGTCTCGCCCCAATCTGCTGCAAAGTTCTCCAACCTCCCCTCAACTGCATAAGAGGCCCACTCTAAGGAAACGATGTCACATATCTTCCTGAGCCAATCGCTCTCATTGGGGATCCTCGGGCTCTTCCAGTTCTGCGCGATTAATCCCATCGCTGCCAAGACAAAAACAATGTGTGCCTTGGGGGTTCTCGCCCCCCCCTCCGCCCCAACTGTTCCCAAAAGTGTCTTTCTAGGGCTCCGAGGCTCCCCCGACTCTTGAGTCTGAGCCAGGGCACCTGCAATTTCACGCCAAAAGGGTCTAATAAGTGGACAGTCCCACCAAATATGCATCGCCGTGCCCATCTCCCCACATCCCCTCCAGCAATCACTTGAGTTAGTGGGGTACATCGCGTGTAGTTTGGCTGGAGTATAGTGCCAATCAAAAATGTACTTATACCAGGACTCCTGCAATCGGGGTGATCTAATCAATTTAGGGACCAACCTCCATAGCCTCTCCCAATCTCTTCTCTTCATCCCCACTCCCCTCTGCTGCTCCCAAACCTTCATATACGGCCACCTGACCGCCGGGCCCTCGCCCTCCAGAGGTTTATACAGATCTGATATCAAACCCCTGGTACCGTCATGTGTCAATAGGAAACGTTCAAAATGCGTGGGCTCCCTTGTGGCCCCTCTCCTCATCTCAGTCGACATTACCCAGTGTCTTAGCTGAAAGTACCTGTGTCTCTCCCCCTCACCTACTCCAAATGCCTGCTTGCATTCTCTCAATGTTTTAATCGTGCCATTGCTAAACATACAGCCGCCCACATCCCATGCACAAAAAGCCCCCCTCTCCAATCCCGGCGTGAAGTCTCCATTATCAAAAACTGGGGTAAAGGGGGACGGAAAGGACGAGACCCCCCGGCTCTCCACCACCCTGTCCCAAGCGGCCACCACCCCCTTTGTTATGTCGCTCCTATTTATGTGCGACGGCCGCAACCTCTGCGGAAGCCATAGAACTTCACCCAGGTGGTGCTGCGCAACTGCCCTATCCGTTTGTACCCAGTGCTTCACATAGGGGTCTCCGAACCATTCCCTAATTACCCGGAGAAGTGCAGCGTCGTGATATCGCCGGAAATCTGGCAGCCCCAGGCCCCCTCGATCCCTGGACGCCGTTAGGAGGCACCAAGACAGGCGCGGCTTCTTCCCCTCCCATATGAAGTCCCTAACCACCTGGTCAAGTTCCCTGAAAAAGCGCTGCGGGATCGCCAAGGGGATTGCTTGAAAAAAGTATAAAATGCGAGGCAGAATCACCATCTTAACTGCTTCCCTCCTCCCCAGCCAGGAGATCCTAAGGGCACCCCAACGCCTTAAATCTCTCTTGATATCTTTAAGCAAAGGGGTGTAGTTCACGCTGTACCACCCGCCTAGTGAGGGGGTAATCCAAACACCCAAATATCTGATCCCACCTGGGCTCCACCGAAACGGGGAGACCTCCCTAAGTGCCTGTGCCTCTCTCTCTCCCAGAGACAGATTCATCAGTTCGGATTTTAGCAGATTGATACGCAGACCTGATGCCTCCCCAAATTCGGTCAGCAGTGCCTCACACGCCTTAATAGACTCCTGCGGCCCAGTCAACATAAGCAGCATATCATCAGCAAAGGCTACCACTTTATGTTGGCCCTCCCCGAACGGTACACCCCAGATACTGTTGGATTCTCTTATGGCCAATAAAAGGGGTTCTAGGTAAATCGCATAAAGCAAGGGGGATAGGGGACAGCCCTGTTTCGTACCTCTCCTAAGCCCAATGGGGTTGGAGGTTTCACCATTGACCAGAATCCGTGACCTGGGATTCCTGTAATTCGCCTCAAACATGCTTATGAAACCTGGCCCTAGCCCCATCCGCTCCATTACCCGGAATAAGAACAACCACTCCACTTGATCAAACGCTTTTTCCGCGTCCAACGCTAAAAGAATCGCCGGAGTGGCCGTCTTCCGTACCTTCTCAACGATGTGGGCCACCCTTCTAATATTATCAGCCGTCTGCCTCCCTACCACAAAGCCCGACTGGTCCTGGTGAATTAACGTAGGTAGGTACCTCTCCAGCCTCTTCGCTAGAATTTTGGTGTAAATTTTTGCCTCAGTGTTTATGAGGGCAATGGGGCGATACGATGTACACTCCTCAGGGTCTTTACCCGCCTTGTGTATAAGCGTTATCTTAGCCTCCTCCATCGATGTGGTGATACACCCCCTGGCTCTGAAGGAGTTGAACAGTTGCGTCAGATGTGGAACGAGGAGGTGAGAGAACTGCTTATAGAAGGCCGCTGGGTAGCCATCCGGGGCAGGGGCCTTGCCTCGGGGGAGGGCTGATACAGTCGCCCTCACTTCATCCTCTGAGATGGCTCGGCTTAATTCTGCCCCCTCTTCATCAGAAAGCCGTGGGAGAGCGAGGCCCTCCAAGAACTTCCTCTGAGCGTCCCCCGACGAATTCTGCGAGGAGTATAGATCCTCGTAAAATTCAGCTAGCCTCCCTTTAATCTCCTCTGTCTTGGTGAGTCTCGCCCCATCTCTACTTCTCAAAGCCCCGATTACATTTCGTTCCCTCTCACCCCTCAGTAAGCGTGCCAGGAGAGAGTCGGCCTTGTTAGCCTTTGCATAATACTTCTGCCTAACCCTGAGCATGGCTGCCTCTGCTTTTTTATTCCTGAGGATCCCCAATTGACCCTCGACCGCCCTATACTCCTTATACAATTTTTTAGAAGACGGATTCTCCCCCACTCGCCTCCTAGCGACCTCCACCTCTTTTTCCAACTGTTCCTCTAACCGCCGCATCTGCCTATGTCTCTCCGCCTGCAGGGCGATTATATCTCCCCTCAACGTGGCCTTGAAAGCATCCCATCTCACCTCCAGGCTCGTGTCTAGATCACTGTTCTGGTCAAAATATTCTCGGATCCTCCTCTCTATCTCCTCACTCGTCACCTGGTCTCTCAGTAGCGCCTCCGGGAATTTCCACCTCCACAGCCCCGGCCTTCTATTCCCCAACCGTAGCCGCATTTGGACTACCATGTGATCCGCTACCCCCACGGGGCCTACCTCTATGGAGCCAACTCCCCGATCAAACTTGCGGACACCCAGATATAGTCGATTCTCGACTGGGACCTGTGAACATCCAAGAGGAACGTAAACCCCTCCTCCTTCCCCCTTAACACTCTCCACACATCCCGCAAACCAGCTTCCTCCCACCTTTCCTTCAATGCAGGCGATGCAACCGCACCCCCTCCCCCTTCCCTCAGCTGCGAACGATCCCTCCTTCCATCCCACGCCAGATTCAAATCCCCCATCAAAATGATCTATCCCCTTGCAAAGTCTTGTAGGGTTCCCACCACCCCACGCAGAAACTGGTCTTGCCCTACATTTGGGCTACACACCGACACAATTGGAAAGTGCGAACCCATGTACTCTCCCCGAACCATGATGTACCTCCCATTCTTATCCCGAATAGTGTCTGCAACCCGAAAATCAAACCCCCTACCAAATGCCAGCGCCACTCCGCCTTCCTTGGAGCGGCCCGATGCGAAGAGAATTAGCGGGAACCCCCTCAACTTCAGCCTGTGTTGATCCTTTCGCAGCAAATGTATCTCTTGCAGAGCCAGAACATCTGGCTTGTGAGAACCGATGAATTGCTCCAATTTGGACCGTTTAAGCGGGGAGTTCAATCCCCGTACATTATGCTTCATCCATTTGAACCCCACACCGGTATCCGATTGCTCCTCGAGGAACCCCTCTCCCCCACCTCACTAGGTCCTCCCTCTTAACTCCCCACCCCACCAGCAAGACGTGGGTTGGGCCCTTGCCCTTGTTTTTCCCCGGCCTCTTGCCTGTCAAGCCTCAGACTGACGCCTTCTCAGATGGTGCTACAACCCCCTCCCAGGTCCAGCCCCTCCTCCACCACTCCATAACCCCAACTTAGAGTGGAAGCAACACCCCCTCACCCCCCCAACTTAACAAACTCCCCCAAACCGCTGTCTCCATCTCCTCCTCTTATTTCCCCCCCGGGCCACCTAGCCCTTATTGACCCCAACATGTTGCCCTCCCTGACTCCGAGCTCCCATGTCAACTTTCAAGGTCCACCACCCTTTATTCAACTAGAGTAACGATTATACTTGAGCCCTTCCGCCACTACCACCCTCCAGGCAGGACCCCCCACCGCCACCCTGCATGCCGCCATTCTCCCTCCGTCCCCTCCGTCTTTTATCTGCCACTGTGGACCACTCCCAGGGCCTCTCCCGCTGCCCACTCCCCGTACCTCTCTCTTCCCTGCTCCCAGAACCCTCCTCCAGATCCAATCGCAACACGTCTGCTCCCTCCTGATCTGAAGTTATGCACTTCAAAGAACCTTCCCAATCAAAGACCAGACCAAAAGGAAATGTCCACCTGTAACGTAACCCCCGTTCAAGTAGGGCCTTCAACACTGGCGCCATCTTCCTTCTTTTTATCAGAGTTGCATTAGCCAAGTCTTGAAAAAGAGCTATCTTCTGGCCTCTAAACAAAATCGGTTCCTTTTTCCTCGCAGCGAGGAGCACCGCCTCCTTCTGAGCGTATCTAGAGAAGGCGGCAAGCACATCCTGCGGCCTTGAGGTAGGCCCCTTATTTGGATGCCCAACTCTGTGGATCCGGTCCAATTCGATATCACCTGGGGCCACCTCCCCAAGGATGTCCGCAAACACCCCCTGCAATTCCTGCTTCAGGTCCCTGTCCAAGACGGATTCCGGCAGCTGCCTCACCCTTATGTTAATCCTCCGGGATCTGTTTTCCACATCCTCCATCTGTAACTCCAGGTTCCGGGTCGCTATGTCCAGGCGCTCCAACGCCTCATTATTAGCTCTAGTCTCCTTCTCGACTTCCTGCAAACCCCTCTCCAGGAGATCCGTCCTGTCCCCTAGCTGCTTCATTTCCCGCTTGATCTCCCCCAGCGCTTCATTCCGATCAGTGCGCATTAACTGAAACTGGTCTTGAAAGGTCTTGGCCAAGCTGGCGTGGAGCGCCTGAATTTCCCCCATGAGATTGTGGCCAGGCATCTGGGGTCGCTCCTGCGTGCTGTCTTTCGCAATGCTCCTCTCCAGACCCTCGTTGCCGTCCCCAGTATTATCCCCCATGTCCTGCGGGAGCCGCAGCGAGTGGAACGTACTCTGAGAGTCCCTTGAGGGTTGCTGCGCCCTTCCACTCTTTCCCTTAGAGCGAATGGCCATCAACAAGAATCTGATTTGGCTGCGAGTGGTCCAGCCCCGGGTTGCCAATGGGGTGTATGGCAAAGTGTCCTCAAGTTAGAGGGATAGGGAGGTGGTCAGCAGTGGTAAAACGCCCAGCAGGGTGTCTTGACGCCAAATCCAGGCCCCCTGGCCCCCCCCCGAGCCTTCAGGCCGCCCCCAGCCTGTTCACTGACTCCAAGGGGGGAAGCCCGGCTCCTCCTCCCTCCGCCGGGCGCGAGCCACAGGGGACGACCTCCCCACTCGCACGGCCGCGCTCTTCCTTCTCTTCCTAGCCGAGGGGGCCGCTCGATTCCTCTCTCCGCTGCTGGGGCGTGGGCCGCCGGGGACGGCCCCTCCGCTCGATCGCTTGCCCTGGGGGCTCCCGGGGCGACGCTACCCCTTTTCTTCGGGCTCCCCGGGCCAGCGGTGGGAGCCGCACCGAATTACGCCCCGATTCACTGGCCAAAGGGGTGCCGCGGGGTGGTGGACCGCCGCACTTCCACTCGCAGGCAGGGAGAGCTCGGCCGACACAGCTACTCCGTACCCGCCGCCATCTTGGAATCATATATTAGAGTTTTACGTACAGTGAAACTTGTGATAAGTAGGTAATAAAACCCACTTACTACATAATTGCATTATTATACACAAATCACAAAGAGACAACACCACATACAAATATGAATATATACAAGGGAATTGAAGTAGGAAAAAGAAACAGCAATAGTAGCAGAAAGTGTTCATAACCTAACTGATTACCTTTATGGAGATAAATGATTGCTGTGTTTCAAAGCTGTTACTTACCCTATCTATATATATCACATGATGTGTCTGGACCCTAAGGAAAATAGTGTGAGTACAACATATAAAAATATGAGCATAAACAGGGAAAGTACAGTAATAAAAAAACATCAAAAGTATCAGAAAGTGCTGATAAATCTACTGATAATTTTAATGCACAAAAAGGATTACTGTCTTTAAAGGTTGTGACTTCTCCTATTTATATGTTTCATATGATATGACTGGACCATAAGGGAATTATTCTAAGAACATACTTGAAAGATAAGTCTACGAATATAGTAATTTACAATTTTTAGTTCCTGACTGTTACTGAAGAAAATCATGTGGCCTAGATATGTCAGGAAAGGAAAAAAAGGGAGAGCCAGCCACGTGATGTCATCAGTGATGTCATCAATGACATTTGTGATGTCATCTTTGATGTCCTGGGTGTTAGTGTTAGCAGTGCACGGTGGCAGCGCGAGTTATGGTTGCTTATCTTACCATAACTGCTGAATTTCAGGGGGTTTTCGGTTTTACTTTGAACCATAACGTCCCTTTAACAAAGTTTTTTCACTGAATTACATAGGTTTTTGGTAGCGCAACTTAACCATAACGTCCCTTTAACAAAGTTTTTTTTACTGAATATATACATATATATATATCTATGCTGGCTCTGCCAATACAGGCCAGTACCCCAATGTAATAACACTCACATTGGCTTTGCACATAAAGCCAGTAATTATGACATGCCACTGAAAGAAAATGTGCACTTGCTCACATTTTCTTTGTCCATAACACCAGTAATAACACCATGCCCACGCTCTTCTGTGTCTAATGACTGTAATAAAGCGTGTGGAGTAGGATTTCTTGTAGAAAACAGTTTCCTGAAAGTCAATCTAGTGTGCGCTTATCATACTTTCATGCGGCGAGAGGACCTGTGATAATAACACATTTTTTTTTATAGCATTCTATGCAATCCAAAGTGCAGGTTAAGTTATGTTGAGAACCTGGTCAGTGCTCCACTACACTACAATGTGAAAGACTGATTTTGTGAACGGGACTGGGCTGGAATGGAAGGCCCATAAACTATGAAATGTCAAAACAATATCAGAAGGTGGTGTTTTCATTTTTGTTTAGCAACTGCGAAATGAGATACACTTTTCAAATGAGGAATATCAGTTCAGCCATTTTTAGCGATTTTCTTTCTTTTAATTTTGGAAAAGGTGTATATTTTTGGTGCTTGCCAATATTCGAGACCTCAACCAACAAGGGTCCCAAAGGTCTTCACTGGTTGAACTTCTGCTTTTTCCAAAACACAATGTTTCCATTTGCAACTGCAACGTGTGCACAGTCAGTAAAAAAAAAAATAATAATAATAATTAAAAAAAACACTTCACAGTGCCAAACAACATGCATTTTCTACTGTGAGTAACTGAGTTATGCTGCTGCACATGGACACTTTGCACATAGGATGCAAGAAAGCGAGGGGGGCAACATTGAACGGACAAAGAAAAGCATACGAGGCACAGGGGAGAGACACATCACAATCAGTGAAGAAGAAATCAAACAAATGAGTATAAAGAAAGAGAAGCCCTGCCCTGCATTGGAGAAGTAAGAGAGAGATGGGAAAGGAAATCAGAGCAAAACTCATGAGCATGTGAGACAAAGGAAGAGAGAGTGCACACCTGTGACATACAATGTCAGGCAGAACAAAATGCATCGAGTGTCGGATGGCGCTCCCACATTTAATACAATCTAAATAGTTCGCCTGTACATGGACTTTAATCTTTGCAAGCATTTCTTTAAACAGGCAGTTGCCATGATGTTTTTCTGTGTAACGTCCAGTCTCCGGTAGGGTTATAACGATTATGCCTTTCTTATTGTTTTTCTGAAGGGCATGCGGAGAGAGAGCAGAGTTCTATAGACCTTTTCTCTAGGTCTCTGGAAGGGCTGTTCCAGCGATGTGTGAATTGTGCGTCATCGAGTCCACCTTTATAGGCTTTCCGAACCCAGAAAGGAAGGAGACATCAACAACCATACCTTGTCTCCACCCAGCACTGCTCGTTGTCTAAAGCCTACAGTATCCCAAGCTCGGCACAGAGCAGTGGCCAGTTTAAGAAGATAGTGGGTGAGCGGGCATGGACTGAGACTCTTATCAACTAGTCTGCCTGTTGTGGGCCACAACCAAGATCTGCTGAGCATAAAAGTGAAACTTGAATATGCCCCATAGCTGAACTGTCTGCTAGTCAAGGGAAGAAAGAGCCCAAGGAGGGAGGGTGATGGTAGTGTACAAAGATCAGGGGGCCAGCAGACCAGCGCTGAGGGACGTGTGTGACTTCTTTGATCACACGATGCACTGTGGTTGAGCAGCAATGCTGTGTACAATCTTAGCAGAAGTGATAGAGACAGCAGTAGCACGCCAGGCTCTGTGCCACCAGTTTCATTTTTGGCAGACTTTAGAGAATGATTACGTTTTGCTTTCAATCTTGGCTTGATGGGAAATGCTCTCGAAGACTTCTGGCTTTTGCAGGAGTCTCCTCTTGTCATTGCTAGGGAGACAGTGCCCAGGTGACCGCAATGCATCGACCACCACAGGGCAGGTGTTCATCACTTGTGGATACTCCATCAGTGTCATCCCCACTACCACACTCTCCTCCTGTAGCGATGGCAAAACCTCTGTTGCGGTCAGCTGCATCCCCCTCCATATCTTCCCATTGTGGCAGTGACAAACTCTCTAATGTCATCCCTGCCTCCTCTCAACTTTCTTAGAAATCCCATAATGACAATCCCACATAAGGCACCACCCGCTCTGGCTTTGGTAAGCTGGCACCTTCAGGCACTTAACAAGAAAACACATGCTATTCTCCTTCAAGACCTCCCACTGGCAATTGCCATCATTGTCCGAAGGGAATTCACCATCTTCTTCTTCCTCCATCTCTCCCTCCGCCCAATCCCTGCCCTGCTTAATGATGTCTCTCCCTTAATATGAAGGACTTACACTAGGGGGCGCTGTGACGCGGTGCGCAAGATGGCCGTAGCCTGAAAGCGCTCAGTTGGAGGGTTAAATATAAGGTTGAAATCTACCCTTAAAATTGTGGTAAACCAGCCGTGTTACTGTACCTGGGCTGCAGCGGAAGGTGTCTGGCATCGCTGGGAGAGGTGGCAGATTTGGCAGCTTGAGGATTCTGGAGATATCCAAAGAACTTGGTCCTGTGTTCTGTGGCGTGCTGCCCTGCCCCCCTGTGCCGGCGGCTGTGGCATGGTCCGGAGCGCTGGGGGCCGGGAGTCGTATGGGCGTACTTGCGGGTCTGTGCTGGGTGGTGCGTGGTGGCGCCCGTGCTGTTGCCGTGTCTGGGGTGAGTGGATGCTCCCCGCCCCAGCCCTGTTTCGTAGCCTGCTGTGATGCTGGTGATCCTTGGACGCCGGAGGGCGGACGTTCCTGCCCACGGTATGCGGAATTTGCAGCTTGGAGGCGAGCGTCGGCACGGGCCCCCAGAGGTCTGGAGGGACTGGTTTGATTTGCTGCAGCGATTTGCTCCCCCTGGGTTTCCCCCTCTGGTCTCTGCTGTTTTTTTTATTTATTTTTTTATTCATGGCGATGCGCGGTGGGTCCTAGTCCCGGGCTCATATGGGAGGTCCCCTTTCCTGTGGAACTCTGGACTGTTGGGACCAGTCAGTGGAAACCTGGTGCAGCGCCCTGTGGTTCCCTTCTTCTGGAGTGCACGTTGGGCTGAGGGCTTCCTTCATTGGTGGGGTGGTAGGAGAGGTGCCGCAGTTGGGTCTGGGCTGGAGCCCTGGGCCCCCTGGAGGGCTGCCCACCCCACGGGTGATTTTATTTGGAGCCTGCTCCTGTGCCTAATCCTGAGGGGAGGCCGCCCCATCTTGTTGGTGCCTCTTCCTGCTGGGGTACCTGGAGTGGTGACCCTGGACTGAGATTGAGGGGTCCCGGTCCGGCTGGTGCCCGCCTGGGGTGGAGGGTGCGCCGCGTCTCGCTGTGGCCCCTTGCAAGTACCTGGGTCCCCTGTATGGCCTATTTTCGCCCCCTGGTGGCCCTTCACGCTTGCCTGTGATTCCTGCTTGAGGGGTGCTACTGAGAGAGGTCTGGGCCATTGATGACTGAGAGTTACCCAAAGCTGTCACGTTGGTTTATGCCACAGTCTTTCTTCATAGAGCTGGCTCTTCATGCTTAAATAGTCCTGTGGGGTCTACCTGATATGGGCAATCAGAAGAAGCAATCCAGGATGGAGCAATTTGCCAGGCAGGACCGTGATCCGCCACAGCAGGACCTGAGCTCTAACTCCTCGCAGATTGACATTGGGGCCCTTAACTGAACTTTGTTGGCACTGAAGGGGAGTATGGACAGTCTTGGTGCAAAAATGGGCACTCTATCTTGTAAGGTGGACATATCTGTGGTCCAGATTGATAAGCTGTGTGGCAGAATGTCCGAAGCCGAACATAGGATTGGGGACGACGAGGACAAAATAGCAACGCTCCAACGGGAGGTCACCTCCCTCCAGCAAAATCTGCAGAAAGTTGTGGCTAAGAATGAGGATCTTGAGGGGAGATCTAGGCGGAACAATATAAGGATTACAGGGGTGGCAGAATCCACCCAGATTGACAATATGGAACTGTGTGTGGAAAGGCTACTGATGGAAATCCTCGATAACCCGCCCGTCACTAACCACTTCATGGTGGAGCATGCGCACCGTTCATTGGCGAACAGGCCTCCACCGGGCGCTCCGGAGAGGGCCATCATTGCCTGCATTTTCAACTATAGAGACTGCGATACGCTGCTGAGGGCGGTGAGAGAGAAGAAGACTCTGAGATGGGGCTCCGCAACAATATGGTTATTCTCGGACTTCAGAGAGCAAGTGCAGGACCAGAGGAAACCGTTTCAGAATGCTAAGAACACGCAATGTTGTACCCTGCAAAGCTTAGGGTAGTGCCTGCTGGCAAGTCCCTGTTCTTCACTTCATCGGATGCTGCGGAGAGATTCGCAACTAAAATCCCGGATCCGGAGGAGTCCCCTCGGGGCTCCCCTTGATCGTAACTCTGGTTGTTGGGCGTTATTGTCATGTACTGTTTGGGGCCCCCGCCGTGGCATATATATATGTTTGTTTACATTTTCTCATTGTTGCTGAAATGGTCATATGGTTATGGTTTATACTTCACGGGATATGGTATAGCCTCCGGATAGAAGGAGCTGCAGGGGCCGCCAGCACCCCCCATGCCCAGTGGCACTGCTTTCTTGGTTGGTGTGTTAAATTCAGTTTCTTTGGGTGGGTGGTGTAGTGTTTCAGTCGGTAGGTTGGGGTTTCTGGCGTTGGTGGAGGGAGGGGGGGCGATCTAGTTCAGAGGGTATTGACGGTTGTACAAGACGTACTGGGGTTTGGTTTGGGGGGTGGGTGGATTCTCTCTTCCCGGTTTTGGAAATTATTAGCACCTTGGGTTCTCGGTCCGTGTTTCCTTCTATCAGTATACTTCATCCATGCTAAACTAGTTGCCTTTAGCTACTGTCTCTGTTCCCGCCTGATGTAACCCAGCCCTGTGGGGCTGACACACTTTCTAACATGACTCTTACCGTGGTCACATGGAATATTCGGGGTTCACTAATGGGAAAAAGTCCTGTCTCATTGCAAACTACGTGAGAAGACATCGTGCCAATGTGTTGTGTGTCCAAGAGACCCACTTGGGGTCGAAGCATAAATTGCCAGCGTTAGCGGGCTGGGGAGTACATAGATATGCCTTGTCTTATTGTACCCATTCCAGGGGTGTGGCAATCTACATTCACCGTTCACTAAACTTCAAACTGCATAAAACACTTACGGACACAGAGGGTCATTTTGTTCTGGTTGCAGGGGAGATTGCGGGCTGGTCGGTCCTATTTGTAAGCATATATGGCCCCAACTATGATTGCCCTCAATTTTTTCAGAGTTGCGCGATGCATTTACGTACGTTTCCGGGGTATGAGGTGGTCTGGGTGGGGGATTTCAATGTGGCGTTATCTTTGACCCTCCATAGGTCCTCCTCAATGCAGACGTCTCTCTCTCACGCAGGTATCAAATGGTCCTCCATTGCTTCGGACTATCCCCTGGTTGACCTTTGGCGCCTTCATCACCCGGGAATTCACCTTTTATTTGAGTAGATTACATCTTCTCGTCCCCTGAACTGTCCCGCGGTTCTTCTAAAGCTCTGATACTACCTCGTACCTTGTCTGATCACTCCCCTGTCTTAGTCCAATTCGATGCCCCATCCATCTCTCTAGACAACGCTGGTGGAGATTTAGAGCTCGTGCCCTGGAGGACCTAGCGTTCCGCGAGGATACCCACCGGGATATATCTGAATTCTTTCTAATAAATGCAGACTCTGTTTCGGACCCTAGGGTGGTTTGGGAAGCATTTAATGTGTTCTTTAGGGGCTGGTGTATCTCTCAGGAGGGGGGAGTTCTGAGGTGTATTCGTAGCGCCATAGTATCAATGGAAAAGGAATTGAAAGAGTTGGAGCTGAAATTGGCCGAGGCTAGTTCTCCTGAAATTCAGGATAGCATTGCGGTTTAAGAAAAGGAAATATGTTTTTTATTGGCCGACGAGGACAGACTTTTGGAGACCCGATTATAGCCTCCAGGTTTGTGGAAGGGGACTGTCCTAGCAGAACTCTTGCGTGGGCCATTCGACAGGAATGTCATGTACAACCTATAGTAGAAATCGTTACTGCAGAGGTGGAATCCATTAGGGATAGTGGCAGGATTAATGAAACGTTTCATGGGTACTATGACACGCTGTATATTTCGAAATCAACAGCATCTCATGATGACATTACACAGTACCTAGATAGGGTAGCACTGGGGTGGCTAGACCCGGCAGTGGGGGCACTGCTGAATGTTCCTCCCACGGATGAAGAATTGCTTAAAGTTACCCAATCTCTTCCCAATGGGAAAGCCCCGGGAATTGATGGCATCACAGCTGAGTTGATTTTCCCTCATTTGCGTAGCATGGTTGAAGCATCAGCTTCGAGTGGGGTTCTTCCTGAGACTACTAGGACCGCTCTGGTGACTGTCCTGCTTAAACCAGACAAGGATTCCAGACATTGTTCATCCTATAGGCCACTATTGTTGGTAAATACTGACAACAAGATCATTGCTAAATTGTAAGCAGATAGGCTTTTACCTCTCATGCCAGCCCTGGTCCTTCCGGAACAGGCTGGTTTCATACCGGTCCGTTCTACGCAGAATAATTTATGTAGGTTGTTCACTTTGATGCACAACGTTAATCCTGAGGTTCCTATAGCAGTGGTGGCGCTCGATGCGGAAAAGGCATTCGACTCGATCAAATGGCCTTTTCTCTTCGAGGTCCTCAGGAGGGCGGGGATAGGTACCACGTTTTTACAGTGGATCTGCTTGTTGTACACAGCCGTGAGGGCCTTAGTATATACTAATGGCGTCCAGTCTGATCCCATTTCTCCATCGCGGGGCACCAGGCAGGGATGTCCCCTTTCCCCAAGCCATATAGCCAGTAGCCTGTGCCCTTAGGGAATATCATGCCCATACGGGGGTTTCACTTCGGTCCCATATGTCTATTGTTTCCCTATACGCGGATGACATGTTAATCTACATAAAAAACCTGCAAACTAATCTTAATCCTGTGGTAGATGAGGTCTCGGAGTTTGGGGCTTTATCAATTGGACAAAATCTAAGGTGCCCCCCTCTCACCCGTGGTGTTTCCCCTTTAGTCGTTGGGGACTCCTTTATGTGGCGTCCACTAAGTATTTGCTATCTGCGTATACGCGTGTCCACATCGCCGAGTAGGCTTTATGAGGAGAATTATCTCGCCTCCTTAAAACTCTTGGAGCACAAGGTGGACACATGGGTCCGCCTCCCTCTCTCTCAGGCTGCTCGCATTTCATTGTCTAAGATGGTGGTTTTGCCCAAGTTACTATATGTGTTCAATAATGTTCCGATCTGGTCTCCTGCATCTTTTTGGCAACGAGTTAACAGTATGATGACTAAACTGATATTGGCTGGGAAACATCCTCGCGTTTCTTTGGAAACTATGTGCTGACCCTACTCTCAGGGGGGAATGGATGTGCCAGATCTTTATTTATATTTTCTGATAGCTCAGGTGCAGTATGCTGTATGGTGGTGGTCCCCCGCGGTTGATTTTCCACATTCTCGTTTGGAGAAGACCATAGCATATCCTGATGATCTCAGAGGACTCCTTGGGGCTCCACAGGAGAAATATCCCAGAACTATAATCCAACCTACTGACATCACTATAAGAGCCTGGCATCGGCTTGCGGAGTGGGTTGGTGTGTCTCAATGGTACTCTCCTGCGATGGCCATATACCGCGTTCGGGGCATTCCGCTCACCCACGAGACGGTATTCATACAACACTTTTCTAACCTTCAGATTCATACTCTGGGTGATGTTGCACCGGACGGTAGATTTATTTCTTGTGAGGATCTCTCGCGGCGAGGGGCTCTTGGAACCCCATAACACAGCTCTTATATTTCCATCTGAGGGCAGTACTGAAAACCAGGTGGAGTGAATTTCCGAGCGCCCCACCCTCATCCCCTCTCATGTTATACACTGTTACGCCAGCATCCACTAAGAAGCTAATCTGGACCCTGTACAGTTTGGCCCGGGCGGGGCGGCCCTCATTTCGTACTTGCTTTAGGGGTAGGTGGGAGGACGCCCTGGGGAAAGTATTGTCTGAAGGGCAATGGAACTTGATTTGCGCTCAGAACAAGGCCATCTCTGTCAATTGTAGATTCCGTTTGATACACTTTAAATTCTTACACCAAGTATATCTTTCCCCTGTTAGGTTATGATGTATCCTCTTCAGTCCCCGGAGTGTAAGAGGGGATGTCAAACCCCTGCTGATTTCCTCCACATGGTTTGGGTGTGCCCCCAGGTTTTTGCTCTTTGGTCAAGTATAGCAGAAGCGATGTTCAGTATGATGGATATTTCTATCCCTCTTACCCCCGAATGCTGGTTGTTGGCTCTGATGGATTTTGGTTCCGTTTGTCAGAAGCGCCTTGTAAGCATGGCTTTGGTGGTTGCAAGGTCACTACTAGCGCGTAAGTGGGGTTCCCCGACACCACCCTCGTTCCATCACTGGCTCAACCTTATGGCTTTCTGTGAACGCAGAGAGACTCAGTATAATTTAATACTTCCAACTACCAGCAAGCCTAAGGACTATTGGGGCCCCTTCAGGAGGCATATGGCTAGGGAGACGGATTCGGAAACGGGCTCGGATATGTAGCATGTCGGCGGTCGTCCCAGGGGTGCGCCCCACTTTACACGATCTGTGGTTTTGTATATATATGTGGGGGGGGGGTAATGGTCCTAAGTTAAGGACAGTGGTTTTGAAACTGGGATTATTTTCTGTTCGTATCTGTTCTTAGTTTAATGGTTAATATGCTTGGGGAGAGGGTGGGGGGATTGGTTGGGCCACAGGGGGGCTAGCTCCCTTTGGTATTGCGTTGTGGGGGTTTCGTTGTCAGCCTGATGTTTGTGTATTGTTGACTCTATGTTGTAAAATGCAAATAAAAACAGTTTTAAAAAAAATATGGAGGACTTACACTAGACAAGACTAACAAAGACAAGTGACTGGCTAGGGTAAGCACATTGATTCACATGCGGTTCTTGGACACACAGAGCGCTGTGGCTAAAACAAGAAGGATTCTCTGAATCACACATAAATGGGAAGCATGCTTAGAGTACAAAAACAAGCAGAAGTTACAAAAGGTGACACTTATTCTGGTTTTTCTTTCTTGTGTTAATACCAAGATAAGGAAACAATTGAAGTAATCAAATAAGCCGTGTAGACAAATTGTACAGCAAAATTGGAGTAGTTATAAAAAAGTGAAACGATGTATTTGACCTTTATTAACTTTTTAGAGTGACAAAGGGGGAAGGAAGAGAGGAATGGGTAAGGAAAGACATTTGGTATATTTTTTCTATGGTGGAAGCAATGACAAAAAGGGAAGATGACAAAGGGGACCATAAATCACTAAAATGAAATCATCTTACTTTTGTAAAATCCTTTTATTTCAAAACTCCTCAGAAGCACAATCTTTATGTTTGAACTCTAAACATCTCCTGCGACAGCATACCATAGTTCCCAAAGAGAAAGTGAAAGTGCTGCAGTCCTTTTATAGGGCTCCAGAACCTCCCAGGACATACAGGGTCTTGGCGGGAAAATTGTGGACTCCCATTGGTCTGCCAAACAGAGCCCCATCGTTCTGCAACTAAACTATGGGAACCTTCAGTAACATTGAATAGTGAGAGGCCTACTCCGTTTGAGGCAGGAACAAGGCTGAGCGGCTATTCCTCCAGGCTCACCTTATTTTGCACTAATGTTGCCCTAGTGTTCCATCCCAAGTAGACAGCAATTAAATTAAAGGGTTTGCATGATATGACATTTTTTCTTGTTCAGACACATTAGATTTACAGTGCTATATGACAAATGACGGCCATATCACATGCAGACACACTATGCAGTACGCAATTGAAAATGTACGGATTTGGGAAGGGTTTCTGTAGTCAAGGGGAACTTGCTGAGGCTCTATCACCAAACTAAATGCAAACGTTTACCCAGAGTAAACCACTTCTAGGTGAGCCATGCTTTCAGGGAAACTGTGGGTGGTAGGCACTATAGTCCCTCCACTGGTCAAACTTCAGCTCTCTTAAATGACAAAATGATATCTCTTGTTACGGCTTGAAATGTTATTATTATGGACTCAATGAGATCTTGCATAAATAACTGGAACCTGGACTAGCATTTTGCATCCAACAATGCATTTATATTTCGTTTTTTCACTTTTCACCTGAAGCTGCTGCCTCACTAAAATGCGCCACTGACCTTGAGCCCTTCTCCCACCTCCAATCATGTCAGGTGCCGTGCTTGTCTTTGGGAACAGCTATTTCCATCCTGAGTAGGCTAGAATGACTTCATTGCAAGTTGTTAATCCACCGCTTCAATGGCAATCTCTCGTAGCATGCCATTGCTTAAACAATAAAAGAATGTGAATGAAAGAACGAGTGTCTACAGACAATGGCTTCTGTAGCACTCACACATGAGGGAGTCCTAAAGAGAAACATGACTGAAAGTTCAAGTCTGAAAACATTGTTTTTCAAAGACCTAATCTTTTGAATGCACAGAACTGAAGGCACATAATTTTTGCACTTGATGCATCATGCAAAGCAAATAGCTGAAGTTTGTTGAAAGAGCTCTGTTGCTATGGGTGGCGCCAATCATTAAAAGGAAAAGACTCAAGAGGGAGCAGGAAAATATCCCCCCTAAGCACTAGAAATGTGCAACGTCTCAAAGAAAGAGCAACTACAAAAGTTAAATTACTGTGCTTTTAGTGTTTCAAATCCTTTCTTTAATATATTTTCTGTGGACCCTGGGTAGATTTAATGTGGGGGAATTGCACTGTGCCTATGTATTCTTTGCACAGGGAGATTCATGGACACACATGCTTTGGTGTTATTTACTTATTCTAAACAAGCCCTATGCCTTTCCATCGAATCACCCACTCATCAAATCTTAATCCATCTCCAAAGAATTGCTCGTCGACACAGAATAACATGAGATGCAACTATGACAAAGCCAGCTCTTTGCCCACAAGGGGATCTGAAATCCAGGAAATCTGGCCTATCAGGACATTGCCAGAGCTGTGAGGTGAGGGGTGTGGTGGACTGGAGCCAAAAGAGGCCCTGGAAACAATGTTCACTGTGGCCCCATATTACACATTTTGAGCAAGCTTAACCCCTTTTCCATTGAACATTTGGGAATAAAGGCCCATGATGCAGAGGTCTACCAGGGAATGTCCAGAGCTCCCTATAGGTCAGTCCACCCTGCGTGAGGTACCTGGATGCAGTACAGGGTGGAAACCACAGCCTGCCCCCCACAAACCAGTGTCCATGTCCATACTGGAGTGATTTAACCTCACAACCCAGAGGCTCCAAGTACAGGACTAATCTTTTACTCTATGGATTTGCCATTCCAAAATGTATAAAAAGAAGTTAAGGAGTGCTTACTCCATATATGGACCCTATTAGTTTCTGCAACACTTGTGGTAGTTCGCCTCTAAGCGGCCTTGTGAAAAAGACTGGACTTTATTCAAGTGGTTTGAAGGGATAGACACCCTGCGGGACCCCATATGCCCAGAGGACGGTGCTTAAGGGTCCCCTTTCCCGAATGGGGATCCTTGTGTGCAGTTACCCACAGTATAATGCAGGAAAGAGGACAGACACTGAGACTGCATCCCATCATATGTGGATCGAGTACAGTCCTAGGAGAATGTTGGGACGTGCTAAACCAAGAGCAATGTCTAATTTCTAAATATGTCCAAACAGCCACTGAGCCATTTTAAAGCTTGGAGAACAGTGGCCTGCAAGAGAAGTAACGAACAAAGACTGGACATCTATTGGCCATCCTGAGATTCCTCCAAAAGATAAAATGCACAAAGTCAACCTGTCAGGCCCCAATAGATTGGAGCCTCTATTAAAATCAGAGTATTGTGAGACCGCAAAAACACCATCTTAGTGGCCTTCCTGAGAATGAGCATAGCCCAAATAAAAAGTTCTATGTGATGTTTCCCACTCACACGGGTTTACAACCACATGTTAACCCACAAGAGAATAAATATCAGTTTGCAAATCAGTGTGGTCCCACCTACAAGGGTAGACCAGTACTAAAATGCAAACCACTCCTTTTAAGAGTAACAGTACCCTCAGTAGATCCAGACTAATGTTTCAGGCTTGTTGGGCATCATTATGTTAAATGTAATATGCCGTTAAATATATGATTAGGTGAGCCATCATCACATACAGAGTAAAATGGACAAAAGGGTATTATTCTTGATAGTTGGAGATCTCTAACCAACAATGCTCATAGTGTAAATATTAGACAATAAGGGAGACCGTTACCTAAAAAGGAACACGTCAAAACACATGTCGGCTGCAAGCAGGCATTGGTTGCAAGCTGGTATTGTCACCTGACTTCAAATAAATCATGTTAATGGTAATCTGCGTTCCCATTTGATGAATTCATGAGACTACCTAAATGTTACTAGTGGACGATATCATAATAATTAATACTGAACAATAGAAACTTTCCTGGCCTAGCGCGACTCGCCAACCCAATCCAGATAAATTACATCAGATAAGACTGCCTTCCCAATGCATATAAGAAGGATGCAAGGACCAATCTCCAAAGAAGAACATGACAAAAAGAGTTAGGAGAAGCTTGTATTGTGGACAAAAAGGGAATTCTTTCAGGATTTGCATTCACTCCAAATGCAGTCAGACACGAAACAACGTAGCTCAGCAATAGGTGTGAACCAGTTGAGAAGGTGGTTGTATTTAATTATGGCTTTGTAGGCCCAGTCTGTCAAGGCAACAAATGTCGATTACAGACACAGGTATCTTGAAACCAAGTGAAGTACGTGTCGCGTCTTATCTGAGTTGTGGTTAAAAAAGCCAATTAAACCACTGATGAAAGTAAAATGGTCCAAAGAGCTCAGATAGAACACAGCGCCGAATCCAGTTTTGCAAAGAAAACAAAGTTTTTTTTTATTTAGTTCAATTAAGATTGCCCTTGTATGATGACACGTGTTTCGGCTATATCAACTAGCCTTTATAAAATCAGGGCCTTAATCAACAATAACAGAAGAAAAATTGTAGGGATGGGAAGTTGAAAAAGGAAGGAAAAGGGATGAATAAATAAAATTTGCAATTGTTTTGCCCAATGATTAAAAACATTAATTGCATTCATTTCAATATGATAAGCAGAAATGTTCAAAAGACAGTCACAGAGAAACAAGGGTTGGCAAAGGGGAGGATTCATAGGGCATAAAACAATTATAAGACGGTATATCAAGAACAAAGGGAAAAAGCAAAGAAAGATATCTAATTAGTCCAAGTACTTCCATGTAAGTCTATTGCACACATTTCTTATAAAATTGGACAGATGCAGTTACCTTATATTGTATGTTTTCAAATGTTTGTATTTACTCAAGTTCATGGATAGATCGGTTTAATCCCTTTAAAAAGAATAGATGCAAAAACTCAGTATTCTTTTGAAATGTAGTGTAAAATCATCCTAGGATTTCTAGAGGATGACATTCATTATGGTCGTGCAATGCAAGTGCTAACTCGTTCATTTCTATGTATTAGTAAGTCATATTGCGAAAATTACCCGAGATAGAGACTCTACATTCTAATTAGGTATCGAACGCGTAGTGCGTTCTAAAATCTGTTACAGACATGTGGTCACAAAGCAATCTATACTTGCCACGTGGTGATGCAGTGCTAGGCAGTATTCTTAAAATCGAGACGTAAGTTAACCCCTGCCCTTTACGGATTATACTTTACAGACGGTCTCTTACCCGAAGCATTTACTCGGAGCGCTCTCACGCGTATGTCTATTCAATGAGGCTGCGAATGGCATCTGTGCAGGATATTTGCTGTTGCCATCATCGTCATAGCGACGATGACGGCAGTCCTTTTTCTTTTTCAGTTATGCACGCAACGGCACGCGCCATCTTTTGGGAATTGTTTTATTATAGTAAATACAACTACTGGTTGTAGTTGCCCAATTGTCAAGTAAAATATTGGGACTGTTATCAAGTCCCGAATTCTCAATATTTAAAATAAGATATTTTGGTATATTCTGTAATACCTATATTACATACTTAAACAATCTAGGGTTATTAGGAGCATATTACATATTCTAATGAGGTTGATTCTTTCTGCCGTAATAAGGACCTTGCTATCAATATAAGTTCTGTTGTTTAAACAATGGTCATCTGGAAATAAATAACTTGAAAAATACAAACGCTATGTATAAATGCAAGCCATTCGTTTAATTGTTCTGTCTGCAAAAAAAGGGTGACGATATAATTGCATCAATTAATTGGTCATTACCGCGTAAGTGCATAATTGGGTTCATAGTTAGTCACAAAAATATGAGCAATCTTAATGCTTAGAAAGCGCATAGATGCGAAACCTGATTATTTAAGAATCTTTAGCAGATAAGTGCTAATTTGAAAATGCACCATTTGGTTGTCCATTCATAATTGAATTACAAAGTTATGAATGTCACTCTTATAAGCTTCTTACAAAATTGTAGTGGTATTTCAAGGGTCTTTTCAAGTAAAAAAAAAACATTTCCTGAGAAAGATCTCAGTAATGGGAAAGACTTGTGAATATTTATTTCAATGATCTGAGTGACCACTGAGTTGCTTATATGAGATTCGACATCGATGCATATAGGTGGGTTAGTTACACTGTAGATGTTAGTTCAAGAGATAACTGTGTATAAAAATGACACCATTTCATTGTCTTGGTTGAGGCCTTGAACAGTCGAGTTGAATTTGCAGATAATCCTGGACTCAGCTTGATGTAGTTTCTTCTCCTTATTGCCTCCTCTCGTGCCCATTGTAATTTTCTGTAAACCTATGAATCTGATGTCTGCTTTATTTGCCATTTGGTGTTTGTCTTGCCAATGGCTGGACAAAGGGAGTCTCTGATCTTGGCTTCCAATTTTTGCTAACTGTTCTCGAATGCGTGTCCTGAGTTCTCTAATGGTACTTCCAATGTATAGCAGGTTACACACACAGATAATCCCATAGACAACATATTTTGTCATGTGCATATTTGCACATTGTGCAGTTTCTGCATTTTCTAAATCCATTGATAGGTAGTTGTAGCCAATTCGAGGTAGTTATTCTTTCTGGATCCGGTAATAGTGAAGGACTCAGGTTGTTCTTCAAGGTTTCTGCCTTTCTGAAAATCATTCCTGGTTTGGGATCAAAACGGTTTCTAATATTTTCATCCATTTTTAGGAGATACCAATGTTTGGAAAGGATTTTATTCAATAGTTTGTGGTTGCTACTGAAGTTGGTTATGAACCCCACTTTAGGCTGTTCCTGTGTTTGGTGGATGTCTTGACAATGGCTGGACAAAGGGAGTCTCTGATCTTGGCTTCCAATTTTTGCTAACTGTTCTCGAATGCGTGCCCTGAGTTCTCTAATGGTACTTCCAATGTATACCAGGTTACACACACAGATAATGCCATAGACAACATATTTTTTTTTGCAATTAATTGGTTGTTGGATCTTAAACTTGTTGTCAAATAAATCCTTAAACTTATTCGTTTTTTCATGTGCATATTTGAACATTGTGAAGTTTCCGCATTTTCTAAATCCATTGATAGGTTGTTGTTGCCAATTCGAGGTAGTTATTCTTTCTGGATCTGGTAATAGTGAAGGACTCAGCTTGTTCTTCAAGGTTTCTGCCTTTCTGAAAATCATTCGTGGTTTGGGATCAATACGATTTCTAATATTTTCATCCATTTTTAGGAGATACCAATGTTTGTAAAGGATTTCATTCAATAGTTTGTGGTTGCTACTGAAGTTGGTTATGAACCCCACTTTAGGCTGTTCCATCCGTTTGGTACTTGGTGTTAAAGTCTGTTGTTGTGTGAGTGCTCTACTCCTGTTCCTAGCTTGTTTCACACGGTCTTCTGGGTATCCTCTAGCGATGAACCTGGATTCTAAAAGGGTACATTCTTTATCAAAAGTTGCAGTAGTTTGACAGTTTCGTCTTGCTCGGATAAACTCTCCTGTGGGTATGTTAAGAATTGTGGATTTTCGATGGCAGCTTTTGGCGTGTAGTGTGGAATTGACTTCAGTAGGTTTTCTGTATGTGTACGCCTTCAATTAATTGTGTTCAACATAGATCGTTAAATCAAGAAGAGTTGATTGTATGGGCGTCACAGCTTCCAGAGAATTCTATTCGCAATATATTATTATTGATGCAGTTTACAAAATCATTGAATTCAAATTGTGTGCCCTTCCAAACTATTAAGACATTGTCTATGTATTGCATACATCTTAGTAGTTCTTTCTGATATGCTATGTCCTGATAAATGATGATGTCCTCCAGATAGCCCATAAAAAGGTTTACCAGGGCTCGGGCATATTTTGTGCCCATTGCCATACCTTTTATTTGTTGATAAAAGACATTGTTGAAGTTGAATATATTGCAATCAAAGGTTAGTTTGAGCATTTCCTTGACCATTTCCACTTGAAGCTAAAGTGAAGACGAGTCCCCGTTGAAGGTATGTTCAATGGCCTTGATAACCAACTGATGTTGAATGGGCGTGTAAAGTGCATTGACATCTAGGCTCGCCAATTTATAGTTTTCTTTCCATTCAATAGTTTTGAGTTTAAGAATTACATCGGTAGTATCCTTAAAATACACTATCAATTTACTTGTTCCTGGTCTTAAGATGCTATCGAGGTATTGTGAGATGTTTTCTGTTGCCCACCCAATGCCACTTAGGATAGGCCGGCCCTCAGAAATTTTGTCATAGTCCTTGTGTACTTTTGGTAAAAAATACATGGTGGGAGTTACTGGTTCCTTAATGTACAGAAAACATTTCTCTTCATCTGTCAAAAGACCTTTATTGTGCCAGTCCAGTATTTCATGCTCCAATTTCTGCACAATTTGTTTTTTTTGGATTAGTAAAAAGTGTCTTGTAACAGCCAGGTCTTTCTAAATGTCGCCTAGCCATTTCCAAGTAATCTTGTCTGTCCATGATGACAATATTCCCCCCTTTATCAGCTTCCTTTATTACTATAGATAAGTCTGATGCTAAATCCTGTAAAGCGTTCTTTAATTGAGTGGACAAATTATACATTGGGGCCTTTTGAGTTTGTAAACATCCTCTGTTACAGCTTTGTAAAAAGTGTCTATGATGTTATCTGGTGGCAGTTGAGGCACACATTTTGATTTAGGCTTCAATTCTTCATTTGGAAACATGTCAGGTTGTATATTCAGGTGTCGAAGGACTTGCCGTATGTCATAATCTTCTGATTCACCAATTGATCTTAGAAGGTGTCTCTCTTCAATTTCTTTAATCGTGAGGTCACTTTGGTCTATCTGTATCGACTTTTGGTAGTTATTTGGCGCCCTAGTTGCAAAAAACTTTTTTAATTTTAATGTCAGTGTCATTGAACCAGGTAGCTGGTGCAAATGAAAGTCCCTTCAGTGGTTCATTTTCAGTTTGAGTCAGTGTTCTCTCAGATAAATTGATAACAAGATCCTGTCCTATTCCTGTTGTATTCCTTCGCACTCGCTCGGGTGAATCTTCTGTTTGTATTTCCTTGTGATTCTTGATTTCTTAGGTCCTTGTGTGAGTGGCGTAGGTGCCATGTTCGTTGGTAATTGAAAACGGACCTGCTTGGGTATTTGATTTCTGTTGCCTTTCTTGTAACGTTTTATCTGGTTCATATAGCCCTGCTGATTTTTATTTTTAGTTGTTTCTTCTGTAGTTCCTTTGTCTGTGATGGTTGCTTCACCTTCTGAGTCAGCATCTGAGCTAGCTGAGGATGTGTTGGGTGTACTTGTTTTGTATCCCGCTTTTGTATATTGATTGTATTTAGTTTGAAAGGTGTATACTCAATCTTCTGTATAGTCGCTCTCATCTCTATAGTGTTTCCGTAATTTCCTCAGCTTAATTTCATCTTGGTAGTTTTTCAAAATTTCATGCATTGTGTTATAATTCTTTTCCTTTGTTGCCTCATGTGATCTTTTCTCACTAATTTCACTCTTCGTCTTGTCTATCAGTTCGATTATTCTCTTGTGTTCCCTTGTAGCATGTTCTATCAAAAGTTCTAACATCTCTTTTGAGCTGCAGTTCAAATTCTTAACCCAAAGGTCCGCAAGGTCATTGTCCAAGTCACTGCTGAAGTTGGGGAAAATTAAGATTCATAATCCTCTTGGGATGAGTTCATTTTTTATATAATTTTCCAATGAAACTATTTCCCAATATTTATCCATTTCCTTTTTAGAGAATCTCTCGAATTTGAAAAATAATGCTTGTAAATCCTCTTGTTTTGTGGTTGTATTGAAAAATGCATAGGTCATGTTTCCCCTAGGTGTAAATAAGTTTGCAGTTTCTTCTTGTCAGTTGCGAAGATATTCTGCCATGATGTCCACTTATAGTTGTGGTGTCAGCCGCAGACTCAGGCCAGAGTAAACAGTTGTATTTAATTCTGGCTTTGTAGGCCCAGTCTGTTAAGGCGACAAATGTAGACTACAGACACAGGTATCTTGAAAGTGAAGCGTGTGTTGCATCTTATCTGATTTGTGGTTAAAAAAGCCAATTAAACCACTGATGAAAGTCAAATCGTCCAAAGAGCTCAGATAGAAGACAGCGCCAAATCCAGTTTTGCAAAGAAAATAATGTTTTTTTATTTAGTTCAATTAAGATTGCTCTTGTATGATGACACATGTTTCGGCTATATCAACTAGCCTTTCTCAAATAAGGGACTTAATCAACATTAACAGAAGAAAAATTGTAGTGATGGGAAGTTGAAAAAGGAAGGAAAAGGGGTCAATAAATGAAATTTGCAATTGTTTTGCGCAGTGAGTTAAAAAATTAATCGTATTCATTTCAGTATGATAAGCAGAAATGTTCAAAAACCAGTCACAGAGAAACAAGGATTGGCAAAGGGAAGGATTCATAGGGCAGTTGAGAAGGTGCTCTGATAGCCCACGCAGTGTCCAGTATATACTATTGAAAGGTCAATTCCACACATATTAATCTCAGCAATATTCATAGTTAATCAGTACAGTAGCTCTGCGCTGTTCATAGGGACTCTGGTGCAAGCTAAGTTGCATTAATATTTAATATGTTACAAAGCAGTAGTTATCCATCTAAACAAAGGACAAGGAAGAACCAGTATACTCAGTAGCGGACCCCCTGTTGAAACCAGAAGCAATTAAGATTTCGCACTCATAATGACAACCCAAACATAGACTAAATCCAAGGAGCCATGGTGTTCAGACATGACTGTTGTAAGGAATGTTTGTAGTTTGAGCAAACGTCATTGGACTAATCAAATGACACCAGTAGTCAAGGACTATATATGTATCTCAACCCATTAAGCAATTCTACTTCTAACCATCTTTTCCAGGAATGTAAAAATGCCTTACTTACCCCTTTTCATACTTGTAACAACATATGCACCAACCAAGCTACAACAGAACATTACCTATATTTTAGCAAAATAACTAGCTTCAGTAAAACAGGCGGTAGGGAGTATTGTGGATGTGGTAAGAGTGCATTAAGAATACAATAGTTTGTAGGTAAGTATGAGAAGAATATAGATGAAGAGTATCACATTTTCAGTAAAGATCAGCTGAAACGCTAACACCACATTAGACATGTCATTGTTGGGTCAACTTTGAACCAGTAGCTGTATTACAATTAAAACCATATCCATGCCCACACTGAAGCAGAGAACAAAGACCTCATAAAGTACATAGAAATGCATCTACAAAGTTGGTTTATATGCCATTAAAAAAAAACATGACGACGTGCATGTATTGATAATCATGCCATAAATTAAATAACTATAAAAAGGCAATATCCACTACCTTCGATTTTAATGTTGTTGGATCAAGCCCTCCACAACATATATTAAGCTGGGTCTATGAGGTGTCAGTGTGGCTGCCTGAAGGTGATGAATCTAAAAATCACTTTCAGAACCTGATTTGGTTTGTATGAATCCAGGTACTACTACTTATACTTTAATGTGCTTGCTGACTTTGAACATTTTGTGGATGACTGAAAGGATATCTCACAAATTCACCTAAGACATAGAACAGGGAAGAAGTGAAGAGATAAATTAACAGTTGGATGTAACTAAGGGTTAGGGGGGCACACATTTGTTTTGTGTTGTTTTAAGGTCGAGGATGCACACTTATCACATTGTCATTTTACTTTGGCTATCATACTGCACAGCACCACTGAAACAAGTAGTACAATGAATAATGTACCTGTGACATCTTGGGAGTCCGACCAGAAACCTATTACACAACAAATGAGACTTGTGCATTGAAAAGTACAGAAATTAGTTTAAAGAGCTCACAAAGTATTTATTCAGTTTTAAGGACACTTCTTTCCAATCAAATAATTATAATGTGTTAATTCTAAATTATATTTGGACCAGACTCATTGCATGAAAATTTGAAAGCATTGAGTGAAAGTTGTTGAGTTAAGTGAATATCTAACAAACTTCTGATGATAAATATGAGAAGTGGGATTTGTTCTTAAACATATGGACATCTTTAGCCCTCAACAAGCACAGATGTGTGGTGTGAATCACATATAGTCTACGTAGCACCTCAATTGTATTTGAAGATAAAATGATCCCAAGGAATTACACAAAGTTTGCTTATAATTGTGGTTATGGTGCAATTTATATAGTATGAAGCGGGAATGCCGGAGTGCACCTGTTTATGAATTCAAACGTGCAACCCCAAACTCTTTTCTGTGGTATATATCTATTATTTAGATTGTGAGGTAGGGAGTATATCAGCCCACGGTGTTTAAACACACACATTCATACAAGATAATTAAGAAAATTAATATAATACAGGGAAACATATAACACAACTAAT
The DNA here is from genome assembly GCF_040938575.1 of Ambystoma mexicanum. NCBI lineage: Eukaryota > Metazoa > Chordata > Amphibia > Caudata > Ambystomatidae > Ambystoma > Ambystoma mexicanum. Next base: position 797,944,631 of record NC_090937.1, on the reverse strand, counting down.
CTGTTCTGTCTTTGCAATAATAGTATTCTAGAGTAGTGACTGTGTAAGATCTAGATAGAATAGCTCTTTTCTATAGAGCCCTATTGAGTCTATCGGGGTAAATATACATTTCAATCTCCTGTGGGTATTAATAGTTTCTCTTTGTGTCTATGATGACACTATTTCTCCAAAATGTCGTATAACATCGGTTCAAACTCAACATGTTTCTGTTCTTCTTCCTTGTAATGGTGAACATTCATCAGGAGTTTAAATAGGTACATCAATAGTATGGTCAAGATTTGTGTCTGTTTTCCAGTCTTGGGTGTATGGGCTCTCCTCAATATCTCCACATCTTGGGCTGTCAATAACAAACAGTAATAAAAAGTAGCTATTAGTGCTATCATTTATATGGGTTCTCAAAAAGGACCCTTTACCAAACTAAGGTGATATTTACCCGAGTTGGTAAGTGGGGGTAGCTTATCCTTAGTATACATCGCGGCAAACTGTCACAGGAATCATATACAGTGGGCTGAACCAATTCCTATTGCCTTTGAGCCTTCCCCTACAGTTTCAAAATGGAAGAAGAGAAACATCTGGCCTTTATTGATGACTAATGACAGCTACCTCTATTGTTAATGAAAGTGACACAGGAGAGAACAGATAAAAAAAAACCAATGACTGGGATGAAATAATACAACTACTAAAACAACTGATACAGAAAGAACTACATGGAGCAATTATGCTAAAATATCTAAAAAAAATAAAATAATTACCACAAGGTTTGACTGTCCAAATAGAACCCAGACTGTTCCTTGACAATGAAAAATATAAAATACAATGGAGTTACATAGCAAATATATGAAGCAGAGATTGGTTATTCTTGATTATCGCCACAGCAAAGGATACTGTGTAAAAATAGAGATTGATATCTTAAAAAATAGAAGAAGACCTAAAAAAGTTGACATCTTTAGATAACTACAAAAAAGGTGAGAAGAAAATAGAAAACAAGATGAAAGAGTTTAAACAAAATAGCACACAAGAATGGATCCAAAGATTAATAAAATAATTGGCAAGATTTAGGCACGAGAAAGCATTTCCCTACACAAAAGATGGATATAGCAACCCTCCATTACAGAAAATGGTCATAAGAACCAGAATAAACAAGTTAGATTTAGATCTACATCATATATTACCAGTAATGATAGTAGTGACAGGGATGCCCCAGGAGAAGGAACCTCTGCGAACAAGACCAGCAACAGACGAAGAGGACAACCCAATAGACGACAAGGAAGAGGAAGTCAAAATATGTCAACAAGACCTTTTTTACACAGTGCCCAAAATAGAGGAAACTGGGAAGACGACCAGAGGCACATGAGGAGCAGGAATCACTCATAGTGAATTTATCTAACTATACACTGACACAAATGGAAAAACAAGTTTTGAACAAAGGCTTATGTTTTGTGTTTACCAAAAAACATGACTCGTTTGAATTTCGTAGCGATTTTTACAAATTCATGAGAAAGATCCATACGTAAGATTCTTTTTCGAACATGGATTCGTCGATGCCAACTGTGAAAAAACTGCACAGGTCTAAAGACTCCTCCCTCTTTCTATCCACCTGTGCATACAGACTCGCCGGAATCTTTGGTGTTTGAACATAATGTTTTATCAGACTTGGAAAAACTTTAATCTAAAAACACAAAAGTATTTTGAAATCTTAGCAACATAGAAAAGGCTTCGATAAAATCACTAGCTAACAATGAGAACATACTAATCAAAAGAGCAAACTAAGGCGCAGAGATAGTGAAAAATAGACTATATAAATCAATGCCTCAGCCAACTTCAGAACAATACTAACTATAAAAAACTGCCAGCAGATCCTGCGAAAGCCCTTGTAAGACATATCCATTTAAAGTCACAAAGGCCAAACAAAGAAGGTGGATAAGCAAACAAGAGGCTGATTTTTTGATGAATGAAAAATCTACCATTCCTGCCTACTATTGCTGACCTAAAATTAATAAAACTCTTAATAATTCACCTGGGAGACCAATAGTGGCAGGTATAAATTCTATTCTAGAGCCACTATACAAGTTTGCAGATCACTATCTAAAAAGGTTATGTCAACCAGATGTCATCCTACTTGAAAGACACCATAGATGCCATTAGGAAATGTGAGTACTGGGAGAAACCTGACAGTGGGCCTCATTATGACTCAGGCGCTAAGTGTTTAACGGTGCCGTAAAAGGCTGCGGTGCCGTTAAACACCTAGCGCCTAATTACGAGGTCCCTTTGCGGGACCCGACCTTAAAGGCTGGTTTTACCAGCCGTTAAAGTAGGGACCCGCAAAGGGACCTTGGTGCTAATTATGGTACCGCAATTTGCGGTACCGTAATTAGCGCCTTCCCCATTCCCATTGAGCCCTATGGGGCAAAAATGGGAATGGGGAAGGGCCATGGCGGCATGGGGAATTACCGACCCACCAACCTCGGAATGGGGTGGTAATTCCCCATTCCGCCATGGCGGACTCCGGCATGGACCATGGTGCTAATAGCACCATGGTTTAGAGACGGAGTCCTAATGAGGCTGAGTGTCTCCCTGACTAGTCCCTGGGGACCTGTCACCCAGGAGGTGAGGACACGGCCATCGCTGTTGGATCCAGTTCCTGGGGGTGGACCAATGAGGGATGATCACCTGGATGCGGGGTCCTTCCTCGGGGAGTGGAAATGGGACACTGATGGCTGAGGCACAGTATCCCCCTTCTTAAAATACCTTTTACGCATCCTACCCTATAGGATATACAAACACTCTACCCCTTTCCAACTCTAACATTTTCGCACAACAAAAAAGACGACGGACAAACACCAGAACTGTTTACCGGACATATCCCAACATAAGGGTGAGGCAAAGTCAGGCAATTGACCAGAATCACACACACCTGGCGGCTCTGTCCCTTACCCACAGGGATAAAAGGTGAAGCATGAGAGCACCATATGAGCAAGGCAGACCGCAGGATGAGACAGCTATCCAGGCACGGCAGTTCAAGAGGAGGAGAAAGATGGCGTGAACCAAGAGGGTGACAAGGAGAGAAGTGACCTTGCCCTTTCTGACCAAGGCCTGTGAGACCTCTGGGGAAGGAATTGTAAGACTGCGAACCATAGCCCAAGTGTGTTGCAACAGATGTCAATGGTACACAGAGTGTGGCTATGCCGATAAGCAGGACAGAGGGACATGCCTGCACCCTGGTACTGGCCTTGACTCCCATTACGAAGAAAGCCAAGCGGTTCATCAAAACTGGTGAGTCGAGGGGAGAACCGATAAAGAAACCGAACTGTGTTGAACAAAAGATGAGCCAGGCACCATGTGGGTGCTCACTTGAGAAACTATGGGTGATTACCCGATTGTTGAAACTACTATTACCAGAAGGCCTTGGGAAAGGCACGAAGAGGGTCAAAGTGGTCATACAAGGGTCAGGAAAAATCCTTTGTACAGTCGAAAGTCTTTGATCGGGAGATGATTATGAATAAGGGAAGTGAATTCCATAAAGTAAGGAAGTAGAGGAACTGTGAAATTGGTAAGAGTAAACGCATAGGAGCTATGCCGATGGAAAGGGGCAAAGTCTAAAGTCCCAAAGAACAGTGTGTTGACAAGAGTGATCCCAGCAGAGGGTTGTCCACCTTGAACTGTTTAAAAAGACATCAAGATTTGTGAATACCCCCAGAGGGGGATCCAAGGGTGAAAAAGCATCGCTCTACGTACAAGCAGAAAGGAACCTTTGTTGTTATTTTGAATGCATCAGGCCCTCGAAGGCAAGAGACTTTTTACAGCAAGAGACTTAGCCATCGAAGATCCTGATAGCTGAAAATGGAACTGTTGTCTCGTGCTGGCAAAGCTTTAGCGTGTGCTGTGCTCCAGAGTGGCGCCTTGTCCCATGCTTAAAACATGGGAAGGGAGATCACGACTACCACATCCTGACTTACTATTTGTAAAAACGTCTTCATTTCTTGTGAGTCCTATCCCACACTGTTTTGTATTTAGTATAAGGATTGGCAATAGGTTTTTCTTAGTATAGGCCTTTTTATTTGACAAGACGCCACTAGGACTGCCTTATTTATGATTTGATGGCCATAGCTTGCTCCCATCTTAAGTTTAGGTTTAGAGTAGGCGTTTTTCCACCCTACATATACAATTTAATAAACACCATTGAACTGTGATCACTTGTGTCTGTATATTCTTGCAGTACCTCGAGATCAATCCCAAGACCAATCTACTCATAGGATTGGATCTATTATCCCTATACACAAATATCCTGCAACAGGCTATATTGGACACGATAGAAGATTTCCTCAGCAGATCCGAAAATGATCCAGCTCTAAACTCTTTCATTATGTGGAGCCCTGACTAGAAATTATGTTGAATTCCAATGTGAATTTTGTCCACAAATCGAAGGCACAGCCATGGGGGCAACAGTGGCTCCCAGTCTAGCTAACTTATATATAAACACTTTTGAAAAGGCTAGTATATATGCCCCTAGTAATCCTTTTAGAGAACACATTAAACTCTGGACTCGATTCATTGATGACATCTTGATTGTCTGCGACGGATCAACAGAAATGGCTAATGACTTCTTTAAATGGCTAAACACCTAAAATCACGACTTGAAATTCACCATGAATATAAGCAATCTCTCATCACATATTTGGAATATGACTATATTCCGTGAAAATGGACAACTATTTGTGAAACCTTTTCACAAATCCACAGACCGCAATTCACTATTGGATTATACCAGCCACCATACATATCAGAGATATTTTACCCTTCGGACAATTTTGACGTCTGAAAAGAAACAGTAGTCATAAGGTTAATTTTGAAAAAGAGACCACTACACTCTCGGCTTTGCTACGAAATTGAGGATACCAGAAAAAACAAGTGAAAAAAGCTGATAAAATGGCTTTTAACTATAACAGAGAAGCTCTGTTGGAAGAAAAGATACCTAAACCTCCAGAAGACCACATTGTTTGTGTGAACACATTTACAAATCAGAGTTTATCTATCTGGAATATCATCTAGAACCATTGGAAAGTTTTTGCATCATCAAAGTTAAATCTACAGTCACCAATTTGTACTTATAAGTAGAGCACATCCATAGGAAATTGTGTGCGCAAACGCAAACTAGGGCTTACAAGTGCCCCCATCACTGGCATTACATCCTCATGGGACTGAATCCCATCACAGGACATTTCCCATGTTGAAAATGTAGTATATGCAAACTAACTAAAACACCGAAAGAGATTGAGATTGGAACTAACAAAATATGGAAACAAAATAGTTTTTTCGTATATTAACACAGACCACTTGCTTTACCTTATAATCGTCCCTGTGGCCTCAACTACATCGGATAGACTAACAGAAAAAATCAAAACCCACTTTATTAAACACAGAAGCTGCCTAAAAAACAAGATTGAGCAATCACTGATGGTCAAATACTTCATGACTAAAAATCACGGATGGGAACACTTTTACTGGACAAAGTCAACAGATGAGAGAATCAAAACTGTTCAGAAGAGAGCAAGAAATTAATTTTATGACTGAGAGTGACAAAACATGTCTAAACGAGGTGGTGGAGTGGCATAAAATCAAAGGCTAAAAAGACATAATATAGATATGTATGATCTTGGAGATTCACATCTAACTGGAACCTTAGTTCACTTATCTACTTGCACTCCAAAGAAGAGTGGGGCTACTAATTGACATCTCCCTAAGAATTATGGCATGTTTTAGTAAGTTTTCACTAAACCAAAATACATGATCTACCATATTATGTATTTGGCATGATAAATAGCTAGACCCACAAATACTACCCTATGGATTTCAATGTATAAAACCAGAAAGAGAGAGAGAGACTAGTGCCCTATATTATAGTTCAGAGTTTTATGATAAGAAAAAGTCGAGGATATATGCTCACGGCTCAATTTCAAGATGGCACCCAGTATCACTAGCACACATTGGAATCTATATAAGGCAGACTAATGGTTGTCTAAATGACGAGAAAATACACAGAGATCAGCAGGGTACCATCATGCCCTAAAAGCTCCATACAGGTAGGTTTTACCAAGAAGTAGGCTTACAAAGGTTACATTTAGAAATATGTCACTTGCAAGTTCTAGTTATCCATATAACTTGGGATTGCGTGCCCTAGTGAAACGCTACATCCAGGGCATTATAGAAATTAATCCCACAGTGGCAAGCCTAAAAGACTCCAACTCTACGACTGCGACATCTTACCTTATTTTTATTTACTTTCTCTCCTTAGGAGACGACTTGCCATACTCAGAGGGTAATTCATAGAATTTCGCAGAAAAGTGTCGCAAGCGGCTGGCGCAGAGTGTCCACGTGCGATTGTCTGCGCCAGGCACGTGCGCTAAAACCGATTTCCGCGCACAGCTTATTCATGGATTTTAGGCTCCCAAACCAGCCGTGGCGCAGAGAATCGCAGCGACCCTGCAGCAGCGCCAGTAACGCCCCGAAGAACGCCCTCGCGCAAGGAAAAGCCATCAAAATCGCTAAATCATCGCAAAGGGCTGCGCTAACCCTGGACCAGTTCACCGGGCTGGCAAACGGCAAGCGGGGAACGTGTATTTCAGGGGTGCGCGGGAAGTTCCACACGCGATTGGGCCAGTGCGAGCAAGGTATGTGAATTTCAGGGGTGCGCCGGAAGTTCCACACGCGATTTCAGCAGGGTACGTGTATTTCAGGGGTTCGCATGAAGTTTCTCACGCGATCGGGCCTGGGGGAGCAGGCTACGTGTATTTCAGGGGTTCGCGTGAATTTTTTCACGCGATCGGGCCTGGGGGAGCGGGTTATGTGTATTACAGGGGTTCGCGTGAACTTACTCACGCGATCGGGCCTGGGGGAGCGGGCTACGTGTATTTCAGGGGTTCGCGTGAATTTTTTCACGCGATCGGGCCTGGGGGAGCGGGCTATGTGTATTACAGGGGTTCGCGTGAACTTCCTCACGCGATCGGGCCTGGGGGAGCGGGCTACGTGTATTTCAGGGGTTCGCGTGAAATTTCTCATGCGATCGGGCCTGGGGGAGCGTGCTACGTGTATTACAGGGGTTTGCGTGAAGTTGCACACGCGATTGTCCCAGTGCGAGCAGGGTACGTGTATTTCAGGGGTGCGCGGGAAGTTCCACACGCGATAGTCCCAGTGCGAGCAGGGTACGTGTATTTCAGGGGTGCGCGGGAAGTTCCACACGCGATAGTCCCAGTGCGAGCAGGGTACGTGTATTTCAGGGGTGCGCGGGAAGTTCCACACGCGATACCAGCAGGGAATGTGTATTTCAGGGGTTCTGTGGAGTACTACACGTGAATTGGCCGTGTGGGTCCTCCCAGGTGTACGCTCCACAACCTCCACGGCCCCTGCAGGCAGCCCACACCACGGGGGACTACCCTGCACCCCTGCCCATGTCCCGCAGGCAGCCCATTCACCGTGGGCATGCCCCCCAGCCAACCCACATGTCACCTTGCACTACTGATCAACAATGCATGTCTCCCACCACCCCCACCCCCCAGCCACCATGGGCAGCCTCCACCAGGCCCCCACTCATGTCTCCCACCACCCCCACCCCCCTGTATCCAGGGTCACCCTCCACCAGGCCCCAACTCATGTCTCCCACCACCCTCACCCCCCAGCCACCATGGGCAGCCTCCACCAGGCCCCCACTCATGTCTCCCACCACCCCCACCCCCCGGCAGTGCAGGGTCACCCTCCACCAGGCCCCCACTCATGTCTCCCACCACCCCCACCCCCCGGCAGTGCAGGGGCAGCCTCCACCAGGCCCCCACTCATGTCTCCCACCACCCCCACCCCCCTGCCACCATGGGCAGCCGCCACCAGGCCCCCACTCATGTCTCCCACCACCCCCACCCCCCGGCAGTGCAGGGTCACCCTCCACCAGGCCCCCACTCATGTCTCCCACCACCCCCACCCCCCGGCAGTGCAGGGTCACCCTCCACCAGGCCCCCACTCAAGTCTCCCACCACCCCCACCCCCCGGCAGTGCAGGGGCAGCCTCCACCAGGCCCCCACTCATGTCCCCCTGCACCCCCACCCCCCAGGATCCAGGGTCACCCTCCACCAGGCCCCCACTCATGTCTCCCACCACCCCCACCCCCCAGCATCCAGGGTCACCCTCCACCAGGCCCCCACTCATGTCTCCCACCACCCCCACCCCCTGGCAGTGCAGGGGCAGCCTCCACCAGGCCCCCACTCATGTCTCCCACCACCCCCACCCCTCTGCCACCATGGGCAGCCCCCACCAGGCCCCCACTCATGTCTCCCACCACCCCAACCCCCCGGCAGTGCAGGGTCACCCTCCACCAGGCCCCCATTCATGTCTCGCACCACCCCCACCCCCCTGCCACCATGGGCAGCCCCCACCAGGCCCCCACTCATGTCTCCCACCACCCCCACCCCCCGGCAGTGCAGGGTCACCCTCCACCAGGCCCCCACTCATGTCTCCCACCAGCCCCACTCCACTGCCACCATGTGCAGCCCCCACCAGGCCCCCACTCATGTCTCCCACCACCCCCACCCCCCAGCAGTGCAGGGGCAGCCCCCACCAGGCCCCCACTCATGTCTCCCACCACCCCCACCCCCCGGCAGTGCAGGGTCACCCTCCACCAGGCCCCCACTCATGTCTCCCACCACCCCCACCCCCGGCAGTGCAGGGTCACCCTCCACCAGGCCCCCACTCATGTCTCCCACCACCCCCACCCCCCGGCAGTGCAGGGGCAGCCTCCACCAGGCCCCCACTCATGTCCCCCTGCACCCCCACCCCCCAGCATCCAGGGTCACCCTCCACCAGGCCCCCACTCGTGTCTCCCACCACCCCCACCCCCCAGCATCCAGGGTCACCCTCCACCAGGCCCCCACTCATGTCTCCCACCACCCCCACCCCCCGGCAGTGCAGGGTCACCCTCCACCAGGCCCCCACTCATGTCCCCCTGCACCCCCACCCCCAGCATCCAGGGTCACCCTCCACCAGGCCCCCACTCATGTCTCCCACCACCCCCACCCTCCAGCCACCATGGGCAGCCTCCACCAGGCCCCCACTCATGTCTCCCACCACCCCCACCCCCGGCAGTGCAGGGGCAGCCTCCACCAGGCCCCCACTCATGTCTCCCACCACCCCCACCCCCTGCCACCATGGGCAGCCCCCACCAGGCCCCCACTCATGTCTCCCACCACCCCCACCCCCCGGCAGTGCAGGGGCAGCCCCCACCAGGCCCCCACTCATGTCTCCCACCACCCCCACCCTCCGGCAGTGCAGGGGCAGCCTCCACCAGGCCCCCACTCATGTCTCCCACCACCCCCACCCCCCGGCATCCAGGGTCACCCTCCACCAGGCCCCCACTCATGTCTCCCACCACCCCCACCCCCCTGCCACCATGGGCAGCCCCCATCAGGCCCCCACTCATGTCTCCCACCACCCCCACCCCCCGGCAGTGCAGGGTCACCCTCCACCAGGCCCCCACTCATGTCTACCACCACCCCCACCCCCCCTGCCACCATGGGCAGCCTCCACCAGGCCCCCACTCATGTGTCCCACCACCCCCACCCCCCAGCCACCAGGGGCAGCCTCCACCAGGCCCCCACTCATGTCTCCCACCACCCGCACCCCCCGGCAGTGCAGGGTCACCCTCCACCAGGCCCCCACTCATGTCTCCCACCACCCCCACCCCCCGGCAGTGCAGGGGCAGCCTCCACCAGGCCCCCACTCATGTCTCCCACCACCCCCACCCCCGGCATCCAGGGTCACCCTCCACCAGGCCCCCACTCATGTCTACCACCACCCCCACCCCCCTGCCACCATGGGCAGCCTCCACCAGGCCCCCACTCATGTGTCCCACCACCCCCACCCCCCAGCCACCAGGGGCAGCCTCCACCAGGCCCCCACTCATGTCTCCCACCACCCCCACCCCCCGGCCACCAGGGGCAGCCTCCACCAGGCCCCCACTCATGTCTCCCACCACCCCCACCCCCCGGCAGTGCAGGGTCACCCTCCACCAGGACCCCACTCATGTCCCCCTGCACCCCCACCCCCCAGCATCCAGGGTCACCCTCCACCAGGCCCCCACTCATGTCTCCCACCACCCCCACCCCCCAGCCACCATGGGCAGCCTCCACCAGGCCCCCACTCATGTCTCCCACCACCCCCACCCCCCTGCCACCATGTGCAGCCCCCACCAGGTCCTCACAATCCCCAATCATGTGCGTAATGGTCAGCCTCCACAGCCAAAAAGCACTACCAAGTAACCCATTCACCCACATGGAAATGGAAATCACATGTTACACCCCCAATGTTCATGAAGCTAATGAACCCATGTCCGTCACACACATTTTTTGCAATTGAATGGGAAAACACACAACATGACATGCATGAAACCAATGAGATGATACCACACAGTGAACTATGCCAACAAAATTGTATTGAATAAAATAAAGAATGCTAAAGAAAGAAAACTAACTACAATGTAAATGTGAAAAAATAAGCTGCATGTCCGCATAAAAACACAAAACTGGAAATCCAAATCCTAAAAAATTTTGTCCAAAGTCAAATGTAAAAAATTCTCCATGCAACAAAGAACTATGTACAAAAATAACAAGGGTCCAAGAGCCCAACTGAACTAAGGAAACCTCCTAAAAAACCTACCTAAATATCAACTATATACAAAAAGTGGAGCAGTGTCCGTCGACTCCAAATCATAATAAGAACGAAAGGAAACCTAAAACTAAAGAATTATATACAAAGGCGGCGGGCAAGTCCAGCGGCTCACTCTGTGGTGTCCCGGGCCAGGGCATCATCGAACTCCTGTTCGATGTCCCGGAGGCGGTCCAGTTCCATGGCCCCGAGGGTCCGCAGGGACGACGCTGTGTCCTCCTCCAACCCCCTGCGGATTGCCTCGAGGCACTCGGCCCGCCTCAGGGCCCTCCGCATGGAGTTCTCCGCCCTGACCATTGTGAGCCGCGCCTCTTCCGCCCGCCGCCGCTCCGCACCTATGGCGTGGCCCAACCGCTGCCACACAGAAGACACTCTCTGTTCTGGGTCCCCCTGCCCTCCGGCCGATGCCTGCCCCTCCGATGTCGAAAGCCCCGAGCCTTCATGTCTCCCACCATGTTGCTGCTGCTGCTGCTCTGCCTCTGCCCATGCACTGCCTCCTGCTGCCTGCACATCCTCCGCCGGCTGGGGTGCACTTGTTGATGTGGCCACCCCTGCTGGACCTCCGACTCCCGACTGTGGCAGGGATGCCTCCTCCACCAGCCTGGCCGCACCGTCAGAGGCAGCTCCACAGGGCACCCAGATGACTGATGGGTGGGAAGATGGCACAGAGGACGACTGGTGCGTAGGGGGTCCAGTTGAGGAGGGGGTCGGAGCAAGCCCCATCAGACAGCGGAATCCGGCCTGGGCGACCTGTCCCAGCAGGCTGACGTGGTCAACGCGCCATTCGAGATGACGTGCAGTCTCTCCATGAAAAGACTGCAGGTCACCTCGCATGGCCCGTTGACGCAACGCCACACCAGCCAGGACAGGCTCAACCCAGACCTGGATGGCCACGTCCGCAGGCAGAGGAAGGCCAGTTGACGTCAGCTCATCCCCTGCCTGAAAACGGGTCTGGACGTAGGCATCCCTGCTGGTGCAAGATGATGCAGGGACAGGATCGGGGACAGGATTGCACACAGGCACCTCCGCGGCCGCCTGTGCTGCCTCCTGTCCCTGGTCCTGCACTGCACCACTAGCACCAGTGGGATCCCCACCTCCAGACCCTGTCTCTGGTGCTTGCGCGGCCCCCCTCCTCCACCAAACCCCCCACCAACCTGGATGACTCCGTGCCATCTTCCGCTGTTGGGCCCTGTGGGGTCCCAGCTGCCCCTTCTGCTGCCGAGGAGTCCAACTGCAACCTCCGCCTCTTGGACCTCCCCCCGGCAGCTGCGGCCTGGGATGCGGCACCGGACTCCTCACTCCCCGACGAGATGACAACGCGGGAGGGGAGCCGGGCCTTGAGTCTCCGGCTGGCGGTCGGATCCCCGCCGCTGTGCTCCACAGCACCTTCTCCGCCCTCTTCATCAGTTGACGCTGCAGACAGGGAGAAACAAAACACAGGCATCAGGGCACTGTACAATGGACACATACACGCATGACAGTTGCACATGAGTGGCATTGGCAAACCTCAGACATGTCATCACAATCCCCAACACACATGTCATTGCAACTGGCACACATGAGCCATACCACAGCCATATCGCAACTGCCAGCACCATCCCTACACATACAACAGCATCAGAGCCAAAGGGGAGCCAGACATCACATGCAACACAGGAAGTGCACCACACATGTACACACACCAACACACTTGCATGCATGTCTACACTTCTGCCAAGTGTCGCACTGTTCAGACGGGCATCCATGTCACATCTGCCAATCAGGCTTCCACATACCGCTGTCACATGCATCCATGTTGCATCACTGTTGCACCCTTGTAAAATACACACACATGCACATGTACACAGTGCTCATACATGCAGCCGAAAACAACATACATGCCTGACATCACGGACATGTCTACTTACATACACATTCATCCAAACATGTGTGCACGCACAACTGCATTTGCCATGCAAGCCCACACACACAAGCACCATCCATGTCTCACACATTACAGCCCTCACATGTGTCAGCCCCACGGCCATGTACACTCCCACCCATACTCGACCCCATACAAACAGATGTGCAACCGGCACAATGGCGAATGATCACCACACGCACTGCTCACAACCAGGATGGATGTACACTCACCGCTCGACTCCAGACGGGTCTGCTTCTCTAGGACCTGGACGTGGAGCGCTGTGGATATGCGTTCCAGGACCCCCATCTGTTCTTCCGACAAGTGGCCCCGGCGCCCCTTGGCATCCGTTGCCTTCAAGAGGCGCCGGGCCTTGTTCAGGGTCCTGTACCTGAAGTCCTCCCAGCACTTCCTGACATGTTGTAAGTCCCGGACTGCCACCCCCTCCGCGTTGATGGCAGTCACGATGTCAGTCCAGATCCGAGTCCGTCCTTCCTTGTCGGCGCGGGAACTTCCAAAGAGGGCATCATACTGCCCCAGGACTTGCTCCACCAGGACACCAACTTCGGTGGCACTGAAGCTGGTGCCCCTCTGCCTCTCTGGCCGGGGGTTGTCAGTGGTCACAGATGGTGTTTGCCCCGACATGACAACCCCAGAGGCAGGAGTGGGTGGGCAACTGGGTCCTGGGGCTGGGCTGTGGAGCGATGGAATTCCAGTCGGGAGTCTTCAGTTCCAGCAGGGGTGGTCACAGCAACAGCACCCCTGGCTGATGTGCAGGCAGCAAATGGCAGTGCACGTGGGCAGCAGGCAGTCAGGCAGCAGCAGATAGCAGGTGGGAGCGTGCTCGGGGCTCTGGGGGGCAGTAGTTCAGCCTTCTGGGCAGGAGCGTGGTCTTCCGTGTGCTTACGCGTGGCCAGCTTGGTACGGAGTGATTTGGCACGTGAAAATCCTGCACGTCAGCGTGAAAACCGAGGAAAGGCCCTTAGCGCGTAAGCGCGTCAGCACGCATACGCGATTCTATTGGACCAAAGGCCCTCAGCGCGTAAGCGCGTCTGTGACGTGACCCGCACGGGTGTTTCCCACACAGCACGTGATGACAGAGCACACGTGGAAAGACTGCACGTCAGAGTCTCATCGCGTGTGATTGGTGGAAATGGCCCTACACGCAGAAGTGACAAAGCGTGTAATTGGTGGAAATGGCCGTACACGCAGAAGTCACAAAGCGTGTAATTGGTGGAAATGGCTGTACACGCATAAGTCACAAAGCGTGTAATTGGTGGAAATGGCCCTAGCGCGTACACACCGCGTAAGTGACGTTGGACGTGTGGGCCTGTATAAAAGGTACGCATGGAACACCATTTCCTTGTACGTGCTTTTCGTGGAGAGCGAGTGGGTGAATTCTGTACTTCTTGTCGGTTCACACGCGATTTACTTCACGGCGTTTCAAGTTCGTATTCCCTGTTACCTCTGACAGATTTTTCTCTTTTTTCTCTTTTACTGCTTTACCTGGGCCTGTTCCCTGAAACAGTGTTCCCTTCTACTGTTGTCCTGTCTCCTCAGACAGCGTACAAATCTTCTTTTGGCGGGGGTGTTGCCAACCAAACGTGCTCCTTTTTCACGCTCTTTTACCTGGCAGACGGTGAGTCACGCACGTATCTAACATCTGTGCTTGCCCCGTGTGTAGCCTACCCCTTCAGAGGTCATTCTAGGCTGCGTGTGACACACATACGTTCATTCTTGTGTTACTGGGTGCCACAGCGTAGTGCAGGTTTTTCTTTCTACACACGTGGTCTAGGAGGGGTTGCGTGCACGTCATCTCCCTTTTTTGGGGCTCCTGTGCGTAGCGTGACCCGTCATCTTTCCCCAGGGGTTACAATCAGCCTTGCAAGAGCACTAGGGTACAATTACCATCTGGTACCCAACCCCTTTGACCCCCAATTGCCCAGGACAATATTTGACAGCCACTCCCATACGCACATCAACATCAGTGCCATGGTTGGGAGGCGAGGATTCCGTAAGGGTGGCAAAGGTGGAAGAGCCACAAGTGGTGGCCGTGGTGGATCTGGTAGGGGACGTGGTCGTTACTTGCAGGGTGAGCCTGTCCCCCCATGTGTGGAGGACCAGTCAAGGGCACCCATAATCCCCCCCCTCCCGTTGAGGCTGATGTGGCTGACACCATCCATGCTCAGCCCTTGTTGGACCAGCCCATTGTGGCACCAGACCTGGCTGACTCCATGGCTGACTTCCAGGTCAGCAGGCCTATGACACGTGCGCTGGTGCACGTTGATGTCACCATGCCACGTGCATCTGGGGCAGCAAGGTCATCTGCTGCACCAAGTAGGCAGGGCGGAGAGGCTGCAGGGGCAGCTGCGGCTCCATCCACCACAGCCCTCACACACCCAGCCAGGACAGTGTCGGTCCTAGTCCATGCTGCTGATATTCCCCCTGACACCATCACACTAGAGCCAATGCCTGCACCAACTCCCATGCTGAGTGTGCAATCCCACACTCCTGATACAGAGTCCACCAGGGCTCCTGCCCCTAGTGTCCAGAGCGGCGCAGGACACTCAGGATCACCACCACCTTCCAAGCGGAAGAGGAAGAGTGCTCGTCCGGCACAGGCTGATGCCCCAGACATGGCTACACAGTCCGGCCCGTCCAGGAAGCCCAGCTTCACGGATGACGAACTGAATGCACTTGTCGAGTATGTGTCCGCACATGACAACGAGATGGTCATTGTTGCAGGATCCAAGACCACACCTGCACAACGCCAGGCACACTGGCAGACCGTTGCGGACATCGTAAGTGCCCTTGGAATCGTGAGGCGCACAGCCAATGATTGCTATAAGCGCTGGAATGACCTAAAGCGCAGGGCAAAGAGTAAGCTGGCCTCAAGTCATGCCGCAACTCTAGTGACTGGAGGTGGGTCTCCAGTAGTAGACATGGAACTCACTCCACATGAGTCAGTCGCTGGGACCTACGTCACGGAGGAACAGATCCAAGGCGTGGGAGATCTCCCTGATTACGAGGCATTGTCCGGTGAGTGCACATGCATGTGTGTGTCATCCATGTGCATGGTGTGTGTGAGGGCTTCTGTTTGTGTGCCAGGTGAGAGTGTGTGCGCCTGAGTCGTATGGGTCATCCATGTGCTTCATGCAATACATCCTGCGCAGCTGCATTTGGCCATAGCTGTATCCCTTCTGCCAACAGTAGACATGTAGTCCAACTGCACGCCAGTTGCCCTGGAAGTGTCACCTTGCCACAACATTGTTGCAAAATTTAGCACTGTTCATTTAGTCAGATATTTTCCATTCCACCACTTTTACTTGGCATGTCGCAGTCCTCTAGTCACATGTCTGACATGGCTATGGTAAAGTTGAGTGACTTTGTTACCTGGATATCATTTGTTCAAACATGTCCCTGTGCAATTGCACCATTTCGGACTGGCAGCTCCAGGTGAAGAATCTGACCTGTTAGAATTAGAAAAGCTATTACATGCGGGAACTGGACAGTATGCATAGGTGCTGCCCTCCTCTCCATCTTCACTCAATAGCAATGGTAGATGCCATCTGTGTGATGGCATGTGTGTTTCACCTGCCAATCACAGGCCAATGTGTGATGCCACTGCCAGGCCTCATGCAGAAAATGTGCTCATCTTCAATCTTGGTGTCATCAGTGTGTGCCATTTGCTTGCCCTTCATACGCAGTGAGGGTGCATGCATGGGAGGGTGTTAGTCATGTGGGACATGTGTCAAACAAGTACTGTTTCTCTTGCTTCTCAGCCCTCATTGTGTGCCATGGTGCTAATGCCTGTTTCCATTTCTTTGTTTTTATGTCTTTGCAGGGGAAGACGCACCTGATACTGCTGGGGTTGTGGAGATGGTGCAGTCCCAGGAGGGGCCCGAGGGCCGACCAACCACCAGTGAGGGACGTGGTGTGGTGGTGGGTGAGAACCCACAAGTGCTGCAGGTCCTGCTCTCAAGGGGTGTCTCTGGCTGCACCTCCCCCGAGCTGTACTCAGGTGTTGATTCGGATGAGACCTACGTGCCGTCGCAGGTGAGTGTTCCAGGGAGGGATTCTGTTCTGTCTCACCCACCTGCACCAGGGTCAGAACCCTCAATGGGGATGTCAGTGTTGGCAGCTACGCCTTTGGTGGTTACGGATGCAGGGTCACACTCCGTGACATCTGATCCTGTTCCTGGGCCAGCAGATCAGAGGGGGAATGCAGTCCTGCAGCCTCAGGCAGTGCCGGCATAGCAAGGCGCAGTTCGCCTTGCCCCAGACAGGTGTGGTGCCCGCCGACGTGGTGGCCGTACGGCACCTGGCAATACTGCATGGGAGCAATCCATTTACGGTATGGCAACCCAACAGGCAGCATCATCCGAGATGATGGCTCAGGCCATGGATAGGGTGGCCACTTCCATTGTCCCCCCTGAAAGGCTGATGGAGCGACTAGAGCAGGCAACCGACACCATCTGCCAGTCACACAGGGAGGACATGTTGGGGTCCAACAGGGACAGGCGGGCGGCACTGGCGACTCTGCAGGAGGCCATCTCCATTGAGTCCCAGGGCCACAGGGAAGCCCTGAGGCAGGAGCTCCTTCACCTCAGGACGACTCTTGTTGAGCTTGAGGCTTCTACACACCAAAGGACAGAACAGCAGCTGGAGCGTCTCACCCGTACGCTCTCAGCTGAGATGCAGGCAACTAGGGCGGAGGTCCGGGCATCCCGTGAGTTGTTGCATGGGGACCTCCGCACACTCATCCTCCAGAACCAGACCTACCACACCCGCATGCTTGCAGCCATGGAGGAGCAGACTAGGGCCTTGCGTGGGCTGCCTCCCATAGTGCAACCACCTCCGGATGCAGCTGCACAGGGTGATAATAGCGACAGCAGTGATACTCCCACAATAGGGTAGCCGTGTGGGCCATGAGCCCATGGAGGTGTTTTTTTTTCCCAGGATCCACGCAGGTGGGTTCTGGTGTGCATCCTGTCCTCGGACCTCCTGGATGGCTTCCCCAACCCCCCCGGACCCTTCAATGGCCATTTTTGATTTTTATTTTTGTTTTTTTTTATTTTTATTTTTATTTTTATTTCTTTTATTCCCAATTTTTTTGGGACAATTTGTTGGCTTCCGTGGTTCCTGTTAGCATACGCTGCATTGTGGCTGGGCACATGCAGGCTTGTAATGTATTTGGTTCAGATGCTTGGGTTTGAGTCACACACACCCCTCCTGCTTCCCGTTTCCATGGGCTTGCAAAGGGTGTGCCCAAGTGACAGTGAATTACACAGTGACGTTGGACTCCCATGAGCTGTGTGGGCAGTCTGTAGTCAATACTGTGTATACATTCCTAGTGCATATTGCTGTTGTGTTGTACACTGCATGTTGCATTGATGTGTAACTCATCTTCTGTGTCTACCTCCCAATTTGCAGGTCCCTTCCTCATATCTACACAAGGACCTCTAGTCTGGAGATGTGGTCCATGTTGGCAGCAGTGCACCTACAACTCTACAGGCGCCAACACTGCACAGTTGGTAGTGGTGGGAGTGCAGGCATTTCCAGGTGGTGAGACTTCTAATTTTATACATTAGTGATGTCATGTTAATGGTAGTACGTGCTCAAGTTTGTTGTTGGTCCGGCATTACTGTGAGCATTTCAGGTGTTGCAAGTTTCTAATAGGGACACTGTACATTGTGACACTAGTGTCATGTTGTGGGTATTACTTTGTTTACGTGCAAATAGCATGACATGGCACGGTGTGTCGTGTGGCGGTGCTGGGGTTGGGTTGGCTGACATGGCACTGTCCTCTTGTTGCATTTTGCAAGTGGGTATTCATTTCAGCTGCTTGAATGTGTAACTTCACAAAACTGCATTGGTGGTGTCAGTGTGGGTAGGGATGCACACATTGTGACACTTCCAGGTGAACAATCTCAGGCTGATATGGTTTTCACGGTTCTTTCTCCAGACATTCAGGATCAGTGTCAGGTTGAGTCATCATTGATTGTCATATGGAATGTGCCAGGGCAGTGTGCACTCCACAGGGGTGTGATTTCTATGTGAAGTAATTAGCCACTAGCTGTGTACGGGCTGCCTCCCCCCGTTCCCTTTCCCCTCCCATGTGCAGCAGCTGTGCATGTGGTTGGGGATGGGGGGCACCACCATGTCCACGGCCAGGCCCCGGCGTGTTGCAACGTTGTGCAGGACACATGCTGCCACTATGATCCTGCACACTACTGGGGGAGCGTACAACAGCTGCCCGCCAGAACGGTCAAAGGAGCGAAAGCGTGACTTCAGCACTCCAAATGTGCGCTCCACTATGCCCCTGGTTGTAATGTGGGCTGTGTTATATCTTACCTGGGGTGGCGTGGTGGGGTTCTGAATTGGCGTCATCATGTGGGGGCTGAGAGGGTAGGCACTGTCCCCTGTGGAGGTGGTGATTGGTATCATTGGTGGGGTTGTGACCTTGCTCAGTATCTAACATGCATGCATGTGCAGTGGCATTCATACTCACCAAGCAGCCATGTATCGCCATGCCGGCCAGCTTCTAGGTCCCGGCTTAGGGTGGACATTCGGTAAATGAAGCTGTCGTGGGTTGATCCAGGATCGTTGGCATATAGTGAGGTGATGATTCCCTTGGCATTACATACTACCTGCACGTTGATGGAATGCCAGTGCTTGCGGTTCCTATAGATGTGCTCAGATGCCCTGGGGGGACGTAGAGCCACATGGGTGCAGTCAATGGCACCTAGCACTTTGGGGAATCGTGCCACAGCGTAGAAATCCAGGGCGGCAGCATGCCTTTCTGCAGGGGTTCTGGGCAGGTATATGTGCCTGCGGACTGATGGGCGTGCAGTGATGATGTTCAAGACCTGGTGTAGGCAGCGTGACTGGGTGGCCTGTGATACACCACCCACAATGGCACTTGTCCGCTGAAATGATCCAGTGGCTAAGAAGTGCAGTACATTGAGGACCTTCTCCAGGGGGCTGAGTGCTTGGGAGCACAGGGTGGGTGATGTGAGGTCGTCCTCCCACTCACTCACCAGGTCCAGTATGATGTGTGGTGGAAACCTGTACCTCCCATGCACCTGGTCATCAGGCATCCCGAAAAGGCTGGTTCTGGGTGTGAATATTCTGGCCCTGACTATCCTCCTCCTCCTCCTTTGGTAGGCCACGCCCACTGCTGCTAGGAACGGTATGTTCATCCTGGGTCTGAGCTAGTTATTTTGTTAGCGCGCAAATTAATGCGTTGCGCGTGTTGTAGGCAAGCGTGTGACCCGCGCACCCCTCCAATCCAGTGCCCAGTACAATAGCGTGTGGAAATTGGCGCGCACACCGGGATACAGGTGCACTGACGTACTTGCGTGTGTAAGTGTCCGCGCACACCTGATATACACGTACATAGGCCAATCGCGTGTACACGCACTTTTGTCCAATTACACGCGATGAGACTCTGACGTGCTGTCCAATTACACGCGATGAGACTCTGACGTGCTGTCCAATTACACGCGATGAGACTCTGACGTGCAGTCTTTCCACGTGTGCTCTGTCATCACGTGGTGTGTGGGAAACACCCGTGCGGGTCACGTCACAGACGCGCTTACGCGCTGAGGGCCTTTGGTCCAATGGATTCGCGTATGCGTGCTGACGCGCTTACGCGCTAAGGGCCTTTCCTCGGTTTTCACGCTGACGTGCAGGATTTTCACGTGCCAAATCACTCCGTACCAAGCTGGCCACGCGTAAGCACACGGAAGACCACGCTCCTGCCCAGAAGGCCGAACTACTGCCCCCCAGAGCCCCGAGCACGCTCCCACCTGCCATCTGCTGCTGCCTGACTGCCTGCTGGCCACGTGCACTGCCATTTGCTGCCTGCACATCAGCAAGGGGTGCTGTTGCTGTGACCACCCCTGCTGGGACCGAAGACTCCCGACTGGAATTCCATCGCTCCACAGCCCAGCCCCAGGACCCAGTTGCCCACACACTCCTGCCTCTGGGGTTGTCATGTCGGGGCATACACCATCTGTGACCACTGACAACCCCCGGCCAGAGAGGCAGAGGGGCACCAGCTTCAGTGCCACCGAAGTTGGTGTCCTGGTGGAGCAAGTCCTGGGGCAATATGATGCCCTCTTTGGAAGTTCCCGCTCCGACAAGGAAGGACGGACTCGGATCTGGACTGACATCGTGACTGCCATCAACGCGGAGGGGGTGGCAGTCCGGGACTTACAACATGTCAGGAAGCGCTGGGAGGACTTCATGTCCAGGACCCTGAACAAGGCCCGGCGCCTCTTGAAGGCAATGGATGCCAAGGGGCGCCGGGGCCACTTGTCGGAAGAACAGATGGGGGCCCTGGAACGCATATCCCCAGCGCTCCACGTCCAGGTCCTAGAGAAGCAGACCCGTCTGGAGTCGAGCGGTGAGTGTACATGCATCCTGGTTGTGAGCAGGGCATGTGGTGGTCATTCGCCATTGTGCCGGTTGCACATCTGTTTCTATGGGGTTGAGTATGGGTGGGGGTGTACAGGGCCGTGGGGCTGACACATGCAAGGGCTGTAATGTGTGAGACATGGATGGTGCTTGTGTGTGTGGGCTTGCATGGCAAATGCAGTTGTGCGTGCACACATGTTTGGATGAATGTGTATGTAAGTAGACATGTCCGTGATGTCAGGCATGTATGTTGTTTTCGGCTGCATGTATGAGCACTGTGTACATGTGCATGTGTGTGTATTTGTCAAGGGTGCAACAGTGATGCTACATGGATGCATGTGACAGCGGTATGTGGAAGCCTGATTGGCAGATGTGACATGGATGCCCGTCTGAACAGTGCGACACTTGGCAGAGGTGTAGACATGCATGCAAGTGTGGTGGTGTGTGTACATGTGTGGTGCACTTCCTGTGTTGCATGTGATGTCTGGCTCCCCTTTGGCTGCTGATGCTGTTGTATGTGTAGGGATGGTGGTGGCAGTTGCAAAATGGCTGTGGTATGGCTCATGTGTGCCAGTTGCAATGACATGTGTGTTGGGGATTGTGATGACATGTCTGAGGTTTGCCAAAGCCACTCATGTGCAACTGTCATGCGTGTACGTGTCCATTGTACAGTGCCCTGATGCCTGTGTTTTGTTTCTCCCTGTCTGCAGCGTCAACTGATGAAGAGGGCGGAGAAGGTGCTGTGGAGCAAAGCGGCGGGGATCCGACCGCCAGCCGGAGACGCAAGGCCCGGCTCCCCTCCCGTGTTGTCATCTCGTCGGGGAGTGAGGAGTCCGGTGCCGCGTCCCAGGCCGCAGCTGCCGGGGGGAGGTCCAAGAGGCGGAGGTTGCTGTTGGACTCCTCGGCAGCAGAAGGGGCAGCTGGGGCCCCACATGGCCCAACAGGGGAAGATGGCACGGAGTCATCCAGGTTGGTGGGGGGTTTGGTGGAGGAGGGGGCCGCGCAAGCACCAGAGACGGGGTCTGGAGGTGGGGATCCCACTGGTGCTAGTGGTGCAGTGCAGGACCAGGGACAGGAGGCAGCACAGGCGGCCGCGGAGGTGCCTGTGTGCAATCCTGTCCCCGATCCTGTCCCTGCATCATCTTGCACCAGCAGGGATGCCTAGGTCCAGACCCGTTTTCAGGCAGGGGATGAGCTGACGTCAACTGGCCTTCCTCTGCCTGCGGACGTGGCCATCCAGGTCCGGGTTGAGCCTGTCCTGGCTGGTGTGGCGTTGCGTCAACGGGCCATGCGAGGTGACCTGCAGTCTTTTCATGGAGAGACTGCACGTCATCTCGAATGGCTCGTTGACCACGTCAGCCTGCTGGGACAGGTCACCCAGGCCGGATTCCTCCGTCTGATGGGGCTTGCTCCGACCCCCTCCTCAACTGGACCCCCTACGCGCCAGTCGTCCTCTGTGCCATCTTCCCACCCATCAGTCACCTGGGTGCCCTGTGGAGCTGCCTCTGACGGTGCGGCCAGGCTGGTGGAGGAGGCATCCCTGCCACAGTCAGGAGTCGGAGGTCCAGCAGGGGTGGCCACATCAACAAGTGCACCCCAGCCGGCGGAGGATGTGCAGGCAGCAGGAGGCAGTGCACGGGCAGAGGCAGAGCAGCAGCAGCAGCAACATGTTGGGAGCCATGAAGGCTCGGGGCTTTCGACATCGGAGGGGCAGCCATCGGCCGGAGGGCAGGGGGACCACGGACAGAGAGTGTCTTCCGTGTGGCAGCGGTTGGGCCACGCCATAGGTGCAGAGCGGCGGCGGGCGGAAGAGGCGCGGCTCACAATGGTCAGGGCGGAGAACTCCATGCGGAGGGCCCTGAAGTGGGCCGAGTGCCTCGAGGCAATCCGCAGGGGGTTGGAGGAGGACACAGCGTCGTCCCTGCGGACCCTCGGCGCCATGGAACTGGACCGCCTTCGGGACATCGAACAGGAGTTCGATGATGCCCTGGCCCGGGACACCACGGAGTGAGCCGCTGGACTAGCCCGCTGCCTTTGTATATAGTTATTTAGTTTTAGGTTTCCTTTCTTTCGAATTATGATTTGGAGTCGACGGACACTGCTCCACTTTTTGTATATAGTTGATTTTTAGGTAGGTTTTTTAGTAGGTTTCCTTTGTTCAGTTGGGCTCATGGACCCTTGGTAGTTTTTTATACGGACATGCATGTTTTTCCTTCTCATTCACATTGTAGTTAGTTTTGTTTCTTTTGCATTCATAATTTTTTTTAACACTATTTTGTTAGCATACTTCACTGTGTGGTATCATCTCATTGGTTTCATGCATGTCATGTTGTGTGTTTTCCCATTATATTGCAACCATTTTGTGTGACGGACATGGGTTCATTAGCTTCATGAACATTGGGGGTGTAACATGTGATTTCCATTTCCATGTGGGTGAATGGGTTACTTGGTAGGGCTTTTTGGATGTGGAGGCTGTCCATTACACACATGATTGGGGATTGTGAGCACCTGGTGGAGGCTGCCCCTGCACTGCTGGGGGGTGGGGGTGGTGGGAGACATGGGTGGGGGCCTGGTGGAGGCTGCCCCTGCACTGCTGGGGGGTGGGGGTGGTGGGAGACATGGGTGGGGGCCTGGTGGAGGCTGCCCATGGTGGCTGGGGGTGGGGGTGGTGGGAGACATGAGTGGGGGCCTGGTGGAGGCTGCCCCTGGTGGCTGGGGGATGGAGGTGGTGGTAGACATGAGTGGGGGCCTGGTGGAGGCTGCCCCTGCACTGCTGGGGGGTGGGGGTGGTGGGACACATGAGTGGGGGCCTGGTGGAGGCTGCCCCTGGTGACTGGGGGGTGGAGGTGGTGGTAGACATGAGTGGGGGCCTGCTGGAGGCTGCCCCTGCTCTGCTGGGGGGTGGGGGTGGTGGGAGACATGAGTGGGGGCCTGCTGGAGGCTGCCCCTTGTGGCTGGGGGGTGGGGGTGGTGGGAGACATGAGTGGGGGCCTGGTGGAGGGTGCCCCTGCACTGCTGGGGGGTGGGGGTGGTGGGAGACATGGGTGGGGGCCTGCTGGAGGCTGCCCCTGCACTGCCGGGGGGTGGGGGTGGTGGGAGACATGAGTGGGGGCCTGCTGGAGGCTGCCCCTGGTGGCTGGGGGGTGGGGGTGGTGGGAGACATGAGTGGGGGCCTGGTGGAGGCTGCCCCTTCACTGCTGGGGGGTGGGGGTGGTGGGACACATGAGTGGGGGCCTGGTGGAGGCTGCCCCTGGTGGCTGGGGGGTGGAGGTGGTGGTAGACATGAGTGGGGGCCTGGTGGAGGCTGCCCCTGCACTGCTGGGGGGTGGGGGTGGTGGGAGACATGAGTGGGGGCCTGGTGGAGGGTGCCCCTGCACTGCTGGGGGGTGGGGGTGGTGGGAGACATGGGTGGGGGCCTGCTGGAGGCTGCCCCTGCACTGCTGGGGGGTGGGGGTGGTGGGAGACATGAGTGGGGGCCTGCTGGAGGCTGCCCCTGGTGGCTGGGGGGTGGGGGTGGTGGGAGACATGAGTGGGGGCCTGGTGGAGGCTGCCCCTGCACTGCTAGGGGGGTGGGGGTGGTGGGACACATGAGTGGGGGCCTGCTGGAGGCTGCCCCTGGTGGCTGGGGGGTGGGGGTGGTGGGGGCCTGGTGGAGGCTGCCCCTGCACTGCTGGGGGGTGGGGGTGGTGGGACACATGAGTGGGGGCCTGGTGGAGGCTGCCCCTGGTGGCTGGGGGGTGGAGGTGGTGGTAGACATGAGTGGGGGCCTGGTGGAGGCTGCCCCTGCACTGCTGGGGGGTGGGGGTGGTGGGAGACATGAGTGGGGGCCTGCTGGAGGCTGCCCATGGTGGCTGGGGGGTGGGGGTGGTGGGAGACATGAGTGGGGGCCTGGTGGAGGGTGCCCCTGCACTGCTGGGGGGTGGGGTGGTGGGAGACATGGGTGGGGGCCTGGTGGAGGCTGCCCCTGCACTGCTGGGGGGTGGGGGTGGTGGGAGACATGCATTGTTGATCAGTAGTGCAAGGTGACATGTGGGTTGGCTGGGGGCATGCCCATGGTGGATGGGCTGCCTGCGGGACATGAGCAGGGGTGCAGGGTAGTCCCCCGTGGTGTGGGCTGTCTGCAGGGGCCGTGGAGGTTGTGGAGCGTACACCTGGGAGGACCCACAAGGCCAATTCACGTGTAGTACTCCCCAGAACCCCTGAAATACACGTACCCTGCAGAATTTGCGTGTGGAACTTCCCGCGCACCCCTGAAATGCACGTACCCTGCAGAATTCGCGTGTGGAACTTCCCGCGCACCCCTGAAATACACGTACCCTGCTCGCACTGGGCCAATCGCGTGTGGAACTTCCCGCGCACCCCTGAAATACACGTACCCTGCTCGCACTGGGCCAATCGCGTGTGGAACTTCCCGCACACCCCTGAAATACATGTACCCTGCTCGCACTGGGACTATCGCGTGTGGCACTTCCCGCGCACCCCTGAAATGCACGTACCCTCCAGAATTTGCGTGTGGAACTTCCCGCGCACCCCTGAAATACACGTACCCTGCTCGCACTGGGCCAATCGCGTGTGGAACTTCCCGTGCATCCCTGAAATACACGTACCCTGCTCGCACTGGGACTATCGCGTGTGTAACTTCCCGCGCACCCCTGAAATACATGTACCCTGATGGAATCGCGTGTATAACTTCCCGCGCACCCATGTAATACACGTACCCTGCTCGCACTGGCCCATTCGCGTGTGGAACTTCCCGCGCACCCCTGAAATCCACGTACCCGGCCAAATCGCATGTGACACTTCCCGGTATACACGCACACGTATTTTTTGTCAGCGGGTCCGTGTTTGTGGGTACCCCTTTGCACGTCATTTGTCCTGGAGGGCCACAGTATAGGACATTCATCATGGCAGTATATAGGTGCTATTTGTTGGCGCACCTTTTGGCGCACATTTCTTACAGCTGCAGAGATGCTACCGCCTGCTTTCTTGTGGCGGTCGTGTTTGTGCCTGTGCGCTGGTTTGAGCGTGCGCTTTTTTGCCCTATTATATTCCATGAATACGTGTTGTAGGCGAGCGTGTGGGCATTCCGCGCACTTGTGCCCTGTACTTCCCCCGTGACGGCCACGTTTTGGCAAGTTGTTCCCCATTCCGAGTGTTACGCCCGTGTTCCGCCTACTTTTGTGGCGTGCGCCGCGCTATGTGCGATTTTTGCTCTGGCCTGTGCGATTTTCGCTGTGACCTGGCGCACGCTGTTAGATGGCCTGTGCGCCAACGTGCGCCGCGCACTTTTTTATCGCACATCCGCTGGTTTTCTCGCGCACGGACTTCCATGAATCGATGTTCGCTGCTTTTCGTGCGATTTTCGCACTTGCACTGCGATTTTCGCTATTCCACTGCGATTCGCACGTTTTTGTTCACTTGCGCCGCGCTAATTATTCCATGAATCGGCCTGTAAATTGGACCATTTAGATACCAGCAAGATTACGAAAAAACGCTAACCACTGATTGGGGGAGTTCTTACCATCTTTATGGAAAGTTGCATAATGAATAAATGCTAACTACTACAGATACATGAGTAAAGGGATGCTCAAAACACACCTAGGACTTGCTAAAAATGGACTTGTAGTCCTAAATACTTTCTAACCATTATGGTAGCTAACTGTATCACAAATAGAACGGTACTGGAGAAACAATGTGCAAAGCAAACGATCATCTGTTATTCATACTAATACCATATACACTCAAGGCTTCTGGTTAAAAAATATAAGTACATTTATTTTTAAACCATCTGTTCACAAAGCACTTCACTTTTAGTAAAATTAAAACCACACTGCAAATACACTACACACAACCAATTCCCCTTGTGCAGAACAACTCAAGGTAAGTACCTTATGATTTGACAGACCGGTGTTATAAAACAAAAGACGTTACCGGGAATACATATGCAATCACTTTTTTACAGTAATGACAGTTCGGTCTTACTAAAGATACACGTATCCGCGGGAAGAAATGTTACCGGGGTAAAAATACACTTAGCACCTGAGTTACCACAAGAGAGTTGGGGGCAAAAATCATAGGCAATACTTTTGTCAAGGCAGACAGAATCAGAGAACACTTCCTAACCAAAATATAAAAGCCAATAGGCCTGTGCCAGTGTTAGGTGGAGCAGGGTTCCTGTTGTTGAGGATCACACAGTAAGATAGTTCATGATTCAAGGTTGCCAGGAGTACTTAGATAGTGTCAGAAGAGGAGGCAAAAGTTATAAGAGGGAAGGAAGAAATGGACAAGCCTTTAGTGAGGAGAAAAGGGTTCACCCTAGTTCATCAAAGTAGGACACAGTACCTTATTCCTTGAAGAATCTGGTGCCACGGCAGTTGTTCCTGGTAGTTCTCGGTTCCTGGAGCTTCAGTCATGGTGACAAGAAGGAGGATGTCTGGAGTGATCTGCACTACCCAGGGATGAGGCCAGCAGGCGCGATGGTGAATAAAAGGTACGCTCCTTTAAAACAGGAGGGGCTCTTCAGATGGCTATCCAGACCACTACGGCAGGGTGCAGTGTTTTTGACGACAAAGGGGATCCTCTGGCTGTGGTAGATGAGCTGGTTGACCCCACCAGGCTCAAAGGAAGAAGACTCCGGACTGGATCTTCTCTGGTCATTGAAGGGTAGGTAGCTCAGGACTGCAGCAGGGCTTCACTGGGACTTGGGGTTGCAGCAGCCATCTTCTTCTCTGCTTCTCTTCGGTTCCTTGCAGTTCCAGCGGTGACTCTGACTTCCAGCCCAAGAGTCCTGCCTTTTATGCGAAAATCCCCCATTCACACCGCCTGGCTGTCAATCACCCATCAGGGGGGTTGTCCGGCCCTGACAACCACCTCAGCCAATCATGACAAAGTGCGACTTGGGTCTCCATGGAGACCCTGGGCAAGGTGCTACTACACCCCTCCCTCACATTCAGCCCACCTAGACACCCAGGCGCCAAGAGGAGGGCTTCTCTGCAGAAGCCCGCAAAAAGACGGTGAACAAAGAAGACAAACCTGGTTTGCCATGCAAAGTAAAACACAGGAGGACTTTAACAAAAAGAAATGGCGACTAAACCCAACTGGAGCGGAAATAAAAAGTATTTGGGCAAGCTTGTTTAGGTTTGAGGGTACCACAATAGCCTGGAACAATACCATGTTTATATAATATAATCGTGGTAGAAAGGTTAGGGTAGATACCACTGCCACCAGCCAAGTCTAAATGTTAAAAGATCAAAACAAAGTTTAGAGAGGCACAGACAAAAAGGGGTAGGAGTTAACCCTTTCCAATACTCCATGTAAGATGGGATGTACTGGGTCTGTAGTTTTAAAGTGACTACATAAAGTTAATGGCAACTTTACATGTTTCTGGGGGACAGTAGTCAGCCCCAGAAAAATGGAGTCAGTGGGAAGTCTAAAAGACAGCCCTGTGTCACTGCACTGAAGGTGCTGTGTAACACAAACAAAAAGTGGGGCTCATGGAGTGGTGTGCCCCAGAGCCCAAATATCACAAAAACAGTAAAAAATACACATGTTACACATGTAAGAGTGGGAAAAAGGCTCACACTCTAACCAGGTGGAAAAAAATAAACCCCTGAAATCCAGCAAATCTGCTGAGGGACTCACTAGATGAGGGAAATTAGCCATAAAAAGAGAACATCCTCCACCTCACACCAACTCAGTAGAATCCACTACGTTTGAACAAGCCATTTTGAAAAAACGTGTGCTCTTGGAGAAGAATATCCAATTTATCGACGCCAACTGCACCAAATCTCAGTTGTCAGAACTGAATGATCTGGCCAGGAATGAGTCCATGACCATAAAACCAGCAGACAAAGTCGGAGCCACAGTGATTATGGATATGAGAACTATAACGAGATGGCCAATAACCTACTGCAAGATGTAACTAGTTATCACATCCTCCCCTGTGACCCCTTGCCAGCCCTGAAAAACATGATCAACACAGTTGTGGATGAAGCAGAAGCAGAAGGATAACTGAGAGCCTTTCTAACACCGAAACACCCAAAGATTCCGGCATTCTACACGACCCCCAAAATCCACAAAGTCATGCAGCCACCACCAGGTCGCCTAAACATTTCTCGAATTCAATCACTACTGAACCATTATCTCAGTATGCTGATTTTTTAAAATCCAAAACGAGGTACCCAAGATGCAGTTGTACATCAAATATTCCACGGCAATGCTGGTACTACTAAGCAATCTAACATTTGACAAAGAGAATGAATAGCTGGTTACCATGCACATAGAATCCCTCTATACCAAGATACCCCAGCTACTTTAGCTATGGCCAAACATCTCCTGACTCAGGCATAGATCTCTACAATGTTCCATCGTCCTTCATCATACAGCTGGCAGAAATCGCACTCACCAAAAATGTCTTCATCTGTAATGAAGTTTACTACCAACAGATTTCTGGGACGGCCATGGGGGCCACGTTTGCCCTTAGTTTGGCTAATCTATATGTGGACGCATACGAGAGAGATTGCATTTACCACAAGACCAACCCCTTTCGGACCCAGATTGGCATTTGCCGACGGTACATCGATGATGTGTTTATGATCTTTAGAGGCACGCAACAAGAACTATGCGAGTTCCATACATGGATCAAGGAAGGCAATATCCATCTTAAATTCACCATGGAATCCAGTAAAGAAAGGATTAACTTACTTGACATCTCGATCGAAGTATCAAATGGCCGGCTTACGCCAGTCTATAAAAAACAGACAGACAGAAACTCCCTGCTCACCTTTTCCAGTTACCATCCCAGGGACTTAAGAGAAAACCTGCTGTTTGGTCAGTTTTTGAGGTATAGGAGACTATGTACCAACACACAAGACTATGTTGATCAAGGGAAGAAATTGAAAACACAACTTGCCAACAGAGGATACCTGGACAAAATCATCAACATGGCCTACAGAGAGCCCGCAAAATACCTACAGATGTCACATTGCAACAACATCCAAAACCACCTTCTCATGCAAACATAACAGCAGTTGTACCAGCATTCCCCATTCTGTCTGGAGATGCTGGTTCTGTCCTTGTTTTAACTTTGCACTTTGCAACTTGTAGTCATGGCTTTCCCCATTATAATCTCAGGACAGTATGTCCCATAAGGGACATACTGTCCCTTATGGGGACAGTATCTGATACAAATCAAAAAAGAGATTAAGTCACTTTGGCCAATTCTCAATACGGGGGAGCATTCATTACCTGGAACCAGCATTTGCTCTCAAGCCCAACACAATATAAGTGATAAACTAGTAAAAACATTATGAGAATCTAACAACGGGGACCTCACTGAACCTACCCTGTGGAACACCACTCCATCTACAGGACATGCCCCATGTGGCAATTGCTCGATGTGTTCACAAACCCAGTCTAGTACCTGCATTAATATAGGTCTTATAACTCCTTGGACCCAATGCTTCTTTACAAACTGTAATTCATGTGCAGTTATATATCTTATTACCTGCCCGTGTAAACAAAGATATGTTGGAATGACCATGCGAAAAGCAAAGACCCGCATGATTGAACACAAATCATGCCTACGTGCAAAAAAAACAGAATGCTCCGCTAGTCACCCATTTTGTGCAAAAAGTCCATGGACCAGAAGAGTTCCAATGGACAATAATTAACAAAATATATCTCCCCAGACGTGGAGGTAACTTCCATAATCTGCTGCTCAGAAGAGAATAGAATTGGATTTTCAGATTGAGATCCGACAAGAACGGACTGAATATACAGATACAGTGGAATGAGCTCACTGTTATGCAGAGATAATAGCATCTTCATCTATGTACCCCATTAAGTTGCCACTGTACTCGTAATAATGGAATACACACACTGGCAGTACCCTGCGCAGCCCCCATTTGGAGGTGTTATGGGTCTTTAACATGTTAGCACTGCATTACTATACAGATGAATTCAGTAAAGCAAAAGCCTGCACCCTCATATCTATCCTAAATGACATATGGACCAACTACTATACCGGGTAATGGCTTCATAGATCTTAGCCCTACCGTCCACGAGTGTGGACCCATAGACCAACTAGGACCCATATGACTTTTTACTATCAGCAATTACAGTACACCCATGAGAGCAGGAGATGGTGAATGAGCCATTGAGTAATAAGGACATTATATTATTCATAGATGGTGGATAGCTTCCAGCGTAGCTGCGCCCTATGTTCTGTTGATGCTAGAAGGGTACACACATAAAATGAGCATATATACATTTTTTATTGGTCCTGTTGTCCACGCTGCACACGGTAATGTAAATATTCACAATATTTACATTTGATGTATAAAGTAGTCTTTATAATAATTTAGCGAAACATTGCCTCAATGCATGGTTACACAAGGATGCTACAGTAAGCAGCCCAATCTAAAATGGTTCCCTGATCTGTGCCTTGTACACATAAGGCAGACACTCTAGTCATACTCTTCAATAGAGACAATGGCATCAACACTATTCACGCAACGCAACCAGCAGGTACATTCACCATCCAAGTCACTTTTACATGAGTACCATCAGACACCCATGACCTAACAGCTGTTTTATTTCCAGGAGTCCCCGAAATACAGCATGCTGCACCTTCCGACGTGGATGAGAGCCAACACGTTGCACGTAGCGATTATGCATCACGGGCAGGTAGGACATCTACTCAGTCCCATTTCATTACTTACCCTTTGAATCACATACTTTGTATTCGGATATCCAGTGACATGTCTGCATTACATGACTCTTTAGAAATTGCAAGCACCGGCTGAAGCGCCTTGATTGTGAAAGACTGACACAGAATAACAGTGCCAGTTGAAGCACTTGGGCAAGGTTAGTGAGTTAAAACCATTACACACGTATAGCACTGATGCATGCAGCACATATGGGTGCCTAACTGGTGCATGCATGATTTCCTTGCACTACTTAGAGTAGGCACATATGTGTTAGTAATAAGCACCACTATGGATCTCCTTGGTGCACAGACCCGGGCTCTTCATCAACCATGACCATATCATCTGAGCCATGGAGGATACACTTTGCACCCCATATTTAAAGAAGCATTGCGAAAAGTAGAGAATCCCCACTCCACAACCCCTCTCCAGTCACGCATGAATATAGTGCTATGATAGGCCCCCATTGTGGACTTTTATAGTTGCACTCACTCCAATCAGAAGAGCTTAAATTGCATACATATATTTACACCGTTGCCACTTTGTTAGTGACACGGAACAGGGGACAGCTATTTACCCCAGTCATCCACACATTCATTTCCTTGCAGGAAGCAGAAGCTATTTACTTGTGGGGATCAACAGTCCTTTGGTCTCCTGACAGAACTAATGTCACATCTAACTATATTGGTCGTGAAGAGGACGATCCTAGTTACCTTGTTCATCGAAACCGGTCGACCCCATATGACACAAGGAATCTCGTGTTGAAGAAGACTTCAATCAATAATATATGAGGACACTCACAGCAACAAATTATTTGTTTTAAATTACTAAATAGCTGGTCTAGCTTTTACAGAGAGCTCTGATAGCAGAGCCCTTTTATTGCTTCCATTAGAATAGGTCAGAAGTCACTGGCCATGTTCTCACTATCTGGACATTAAAACATAGATCACAAATCCAGTAGTGGGTTCAGGCCACTGCCACTTAGGTAGAGACACAGCATTTATAAGAGTTGTTGTCTTCCGAGAATTATGTTTTTTTTTTTGCTGACCCCATTCTGTTTTTAATAGTTTGATGCGTATGAATGAAGGAGAGTTAGGGACAGTTTCTTCTCTATCCCTTTTAGATAGGCAATACTATACTCGACACCTAGGATCAGCTTTTTGCATCACATGGACAGGGTGTTCTTCTGAAACGGGAGAGTGCGTATGTGGTATTAGTATGAAGAACAGATGATCAATATTTTTTCTCCTTACTTTACCACTGCAGGGCAAATAAGACACAGATAGACACTTAACTACAAACTAACTATGGTGAAAGGAACCTTAAAAAGCAACAAGTTAGTAACCTTTAAGTACTGTATACAAATCTCCATCGTTGAAGCTAAGAGGGACAGACTAAAGGGAAGAGCGAAACGGTTACATGGTAGCAGTTAAGCATTTTTTTTATTGCTTCTTTCAGATACATGCACAGCCTAAAAGTCTATTTAGGAGACCATCTTATATGCGAATAATGGCTACCCCCACTTACATAACTCAGGTAAATATCCCCTTAGTTTGGTAAGAGGTCCGTGTTGAGAACCCATATTTTAATGATAGAACTAATAGCTACTTTGTATTATTGTTTTTTATTGACAGCCCAAGACGTGGTAATATCGAGGAGAGCCCATATACCCAAGAGTAGAAAACAGACAAAAATCTAGACCATACTAGTGACATACTTATTTAAATTCCTGAAGAATGTTCGCCATTAAAAGGAAGAACAGAAACATGTTGAGTTTGAATCTATGTTATACGACATAGGAGAAATAGTCTCATCATGGAGAAACTACTAATACCCACAGGAGGTTGAAATTTATATTTACCCCTATAGAGACAATAGTACTCTATAGAAAGAGTTATGCCATCTAGATCGTACACAGTCACTACTCTAGAATACTATTATCACAAAGACAGAACACATTAGTTGTGTTGTTAGTTTTCCCTATGGTATATGTATTTTCTTAATTATCTTGTATGAATGTTTATGTTTACATGTTTAAAAAAAAATAATTTTAGAAGTTTTAAATCAAATAATAACATTTTCTATTTTGTGCTAAACCTTTGTTCAAAATTGTTGATTATACCACACCTTGGCTGATATACTCCCTACCTCACAATTTAAATAATAAACAATATATATAGTCACAAAAGGTTGTTCGTTTTCACCATTGAATGCCATCCCTTCATTTAAACCAAAAGTATTAGTGCTGTCTTGTTTATCATTTCTGAAAATTATACTTCTTAGACATTTTTGACAGCGCCCAATAGGTATGAAAAACACTGGAACAGATACAATTACTTTAGTCACAAGCATCACATCGTTTCCTACAACAGTTTCACTCCTCAAATGTCTGCATGTTGTTTTACCCACTGTGTGTACTGTTCTGAAGAAAAGAATAATGCAGAGAAGAAAAGGGGTAACATTATATAAACCAGCAAAAAAACTCTCACCCAACAGCATGTGTACCAGCATTCCCCATTCTGTCTGGAGATGCTGGTTCTGTCCTTGTTTTAACTTTGCACTTTGCAACTTGTAGTCATGGCTTTCCCCATTATAATCTCAGGACAGTATGTCCCATAAGGCAGAATTAAAATCAGGACTGGACTGCTGGAATGGGGCATGTTGGCTCTTATGCAATCGGGCAATTTCATGACAACTGCAAGGATCTTTGAGCTTAGAGTTGCTAGCACTTCAGTGTCCTGCGATCATTCACAACAAATACACGTTTCTGGAGTATTACTTCAGAATGGTGTGTTTCCCATTTCAAGATGCATTCACAGAACAGCAACCTAACTGTCATTGTCGGGAGATTCCTAGCTAAGCAGTCCCAATTTCAGATCTCTGATGATGGGAACCTCGTTTGGGGTCTCTGTAGGGAGTGCAATACTCTGCAGCGTCCCTGGCTTAGAAAGTACTATGGACACAGTTATTTTTTCCTTGGTCCCGAAGCCTGCTAACTATATTCGTGCTGCCCCAACCCCCACAAAGAGCACATCTCATTATTCTGCAAAGGCAGCTTGTTGCTGACTGAAGTATACACGAAATAAGTGCAATGATAATGGTCGTTCACAAAGAAAAGCATGTTCCATGCAGTGTCCGAGGCCCTGCAGAGCTTTCAGTGAAAATAATGTCTTTCCGATTCATGTAAGATCGGTTTAGCAGAGGTTTCATCTTATAGAGTTCGTTTTTTTTTGGATCAAGTTAACAAGGCGATATGAAAGCCTTTGACTATGATTTTCCAGCACTACATCAGAATCAATAGTATTTTGTATATTAAATTGCCGGGCTTTAAACAGTCGTGTTGGTCACCCGCAGTGTTGTCCTCCCTGCTGCTTCGCTCCAATCAATACAACAAATGAAACTTTATTGCAGACCTATTTTCTCTGCAGCTGAAGTGAAGCAACAAATAAATGCATGTTTTTATTTGTGGTTGCTGGCTGAGTTTGCTGAAAGAATGTATCTAACCATGAATAACACTCTAGGAGTCGGCTTTCTTGTTGCAATTCTGATGTCAAATACCGATTCTGCTTCAAAAGCTTTTGAGGGGAATCAGATATTGTAATGCTCAGTGGCTGTTCAGTCTTATCTCCTCCTCTGAAAAACACCCACAGGCATATTCGGTGTATAGGATTGAATACAGATAAAAGAGGGGGTCGCTATCACTCAAATAAAAATCGCCAAAGGAGTTGCCCTTTTAACACTTTCAATACCATGGAATATGAACGGTGCTTTATGTAAAATGCCAAAGCCCCAGACACTGAACTGGATGCAGCTCAGTACATTGATGTATTGGCGCCAGTCTTGGCTAGAGTGTTTAATGCAGTGTTGTCTTCACCAGACATTTTTATTAATAATTATTAATATTATTATTATTATTAGACATTCTGCAGTCCTGTAGATCATCAGCGATAATTCCCCACGACAGAAGAAAAAGGGGACCCGGACAATTACCACCCTAGATCCCTTATAGATGTCCCGCTATTTATAAAATTGACCATGACTGATATTTTTTCTTAGGGAAGAAACATGGCATGTCGGCTGCCCAGTCAGGCTTTAGAGTGAGAATAAGAACCATCGAGCAGGGCATTACGTTTTTGATGATGCTGCTAAAGTATGTCACTGTAAAAAATTATTAAATAAACATCTATTTAGTGTTCATTGATTTTTAAATGACCTAAGACTTGGTTGGCAGCACACGCTCGACAATATGTCAGCAGGGAAAAATAGGCTCCTGCTACTACCATCATTTAAAAAGCCCACAGTGGATCATAAGGATGTTCAAGGGGAGCTAGGCAACCCATATACAATGCAACCCACCTGTTTACTAATAGGGTACAGGGGCATTTGTTGTAGAAGAACAGAACTATTTACAATTGGCTGCCGACCATATTTTGAAGTCTTTAAAGACATTAGCCTTGAAAAAGCCCATAGAGGGTGAAACACCTGTCAGCATACAATACTAATGAACTAGACAAATACATTCATCACAGCAGAATAATATCCACTAAAGGAATCACTGTTGTGTTTCATTGAATCACATGGAATATGGGGTATTCCTGATGATTAATATTCAATAACTGAAGAATTTAGAATCTTTCAATACTTGTTTTCCGGAAAGAGCCTATGTAAGTTGGATATGTTGTATACTTAAGACTTGATTGGCCGCATGCTTTTATGGGAAGCTTTTGAGGAAGAAGGCATTTGGTTCAGTATTTTAA
This sequence comes from Ambystoma mexicanum, assembly GCF_040938575.1. Lineage (NCBI taxonomy): Eukaryota > Metazoa > Chordata > Amphibia > Caudata > Ambystomatidae > Ambystoma > Ambystoma mexicanum. Next base: position 797,908,143 of record NC_090937.1, on the reverse strand, counting down.
AACTTTATTCCTTGATTTTAATAGCGATAACTGGGTGCAAGTTAATTTTGAGCCCCGTCGAGAGGCAACAACACAGTTCCAGGCCCTGTCAGGGTTATGCCGTCTTTGGGTCCTAACACTTTTTATATTTAACATGTTTTTTCAAATGACCTAGATACCTATCACACATTTCTTACATGTGGAATAGTTTAGCTCTCCCATTATTGCTCTATTCAGATGCTGCACTTTCATTGACAAGTACAGCAAAAGTCTTTAATTCCCTATTGTCTGGGTAAGCATCGTGAGAAGAAATATCTTGTTATTAACAGTAATGACTCTAAAGTGATGTTAATGGAAAATGGCTGCCAACTACAGAAAAGGGAATCCCACTGGAAGAGGTTCCTTCTTCTGATTATCTAGGATTAAGGTTTACATGGAATGGTTCCTATGTCCCTGGATTACACCTATCTGGTTTCATTCTGGGACAGGTTGTGGGGGGATGATTTCATTCAATCAGAGATTTTCAACCTCAGCTATCCCATATGCAATTCGGTTATATCAGGCAGAGGACTGTTTGGCAGCTATTGGGGCAATGTGAGGGTGTGCCAGAGTAAAGATTCTGGCCTCTGCTGACATGGGGCCAAATAGTGTTTGTTTGTCTGTTTGTTTATTTATTTGTATGGCGCACCCGACCCGAAGGTATCTGGGCACCCTTACACGGGAAGTTACATGCATACTTTCAACTTAGTTACATCATTTACAATGAATGGGATGACAATAGTGATTGAAGAGAATAGGTTAGAAATACAATAAGCAAAAATGCAAAAATAAGTATACATATATACAAAATGAGATAGGCGACTTCATAATCAGCGTGTGGATCTAGTATACAGGGGTAGTCTAGTATATAGTATGTTGTGATATATGCAGGACTAGGGCTGGCCATGGGCATCGTCGGTAATGAGCCAGTTTATTATATTGCGCCTTAATATATAGAAAGGCTGGTCTGTTCTCAGATGAGAGGATAACGCGCTGCAGACCTAGGCTAGGGACACTGGTTCCTCCTGCCTTTTTTACTTTGAATCTAGGTACAAGTAGATGTGCTGAGTTGATGGTCCTAGTAGGGCGGGTCGATGAATGTTTGTTGATTCTCTCAGATAGGTGTGCAGGGGCTGCATGGTTAAGACATTTGTGTGTTAAGGATGAGGTTTTGAGCATTATTTTATCTTTAGTATCGAGCCATTTGGCCAGTCTCCTTAGGTGTGAGATGTGTTCTCTCTTGGGTATGCCAAGAGCAACTCTTAAGGCATTATTTGCAAGGTTTGGGTTTTATTGATGAGGTATTTGTTAACCCCAGATAGAGAGCAATGCAATAATCCAGTTTGGATAAGATAAGTGCTTTCGCTAAGGTGATACAGCTTGTCTTCGACAAAAATGGTCTGCATGCTCTGATCAGCTTACATGTGAAGGCTGTGGTGGAGGCTAGGGAGCTAACTCGATTGTTAATTGTGCACTACAATGTAACCCTCATAGTGGATCAAGGGGTCCTTAAACTTTTTCTCTACTCTGTGCGGTTATAAAATAACCCTTATGCTTGAACCCAAAGTCAGGCCCTTAAAGATGCTTTGCCCATGGATAATCATGGTCAGAGCGATTTCGTTGGCTATATTAAAGGAAAATTCAGCAAGCTGGGCATCAGTGAATTCTGGATCCAGCCCACCAGCCTCAAAAACAGTGATCTTGTGATTCTTCGAGACCGATCTTTGGACTGGAAGATGCGATTATCACAGAGGCAAGTCCCCCTGGCAGTTTCGTATTTGTCTACATTAAAGGCAGAAAGCCAACGGCATCACCTGTCAGTGGCAATCCCTCTACTTCTTTGGTATATGGATATTGGATTTTAGATTGGTTTGTTTTACCTGTGGCAATGAATAAAGCAGTCGGGAAATGTTCATTTTATGAACCCGAAGTCTGTTTCTATGACAACGGGCCTCATTACGACCCAGGCGGTAAGTTACCGCCTGGGCCGTGACTTTACCACCATGGCGTAAACTATGTTTACGCCATGGTGGTTGGCGGACTTACCGCCCCATTCCGAGGTTGGCGGGGCGGTAAGTCCCCAATCCCCATTTACCCTTCCCCATTCCCATTTTTGCCCCATAGGGCATAATGGGAGTGGGGAAGGCGTTAATTACGCCACCGTAAATTACGGTGGCGTAATTAACTCCATGGTCCCTTAGCGCCATGGATTTTAACACCTGCTAAAAGCAGGTGTTAAATCCGCCATGGCGCTAAGGGACCTCGTACTCAGGCGGTAAGGGTCGGCGCTGTTTACGCCGTCGTAAAACCCTTACCGCCTGAGTCGTAATGAGGCCCAACCTGTCAATGTCAGCTATACTGCACTTTTTATTGCAACTGTTTCAAATTGCATTCAGTCCTGTGCTCTTCAAATTATATAGGTGACATGTGTTGAAATGTATCATTTTTTTTACTTTAAATGTGCCATGTTCCTTGTTGTTCATATTGCGATAGCATCGTGGTGTATGGCAATATAATTGAAATTAAATGTACATTCCTATAATTTAAATATGACAACACTAGGCAGCATGTGACTCATTCACAGAAATGCTAATTTGTTGACTTTATTGTCTTTTTCCAGCTACCTTCCAAGGTATTTGGTGCTCTAAATAGGGAAGGTGGGCCGGCTGCCTAATTAGCATGGCGGGGACATGCGTGCTGCATAAACAGGATACAGTTTTACCTACAGGGAAGCGTCGTCCGAGTAGGGGCATTGTAACTCTGGTCAGGAAGTCTCTGCCACTTGCCATCGAAAGATTTAAGGTTGGAATGGATCTGGCAGTAAAATGAGCTACTAATACGTGCAGCCTGCTAGTGTTTAATGTTTATCTCCCCACCAAAAATGGCCCTATGGACTGTGATATTTGGAAGACGGTATTGGAGGAGCTGTTGGCACAAACACTATTCTCTAATATTATACTAATGGGGGATATTAATGCAAAATTGTGTTCCACGAACAGCATATGTAGAGAAAGAGTTCCGTTTGAGCAGTGGTCGAAGTGTATGAAAAGAAGTAGTGGAACTATGTTCCCTGCTGGCCTGCCGTTCCCCACAAACCCCATCCATACGCCCCCGCACAATACAAACCCCTAAACAAATGCTCCTTCTATTTAAGGGAACATTCACTGTGATGCACTGAAGTGCACGTTTTTACTTCTTTCTAAACTTTTATTTTAAAACAAAACCATTCCGGAACGGATTCCTTTTAAAATAAAAGCATAGGAACAGTAAAACCTAATTTAAAAAAGTAGAGGAGCACCCCCCCTGACCGCTACCGCCCCCTTTGACAACTGTGTTTGAGAAGCACAGTGAAATCCCGTTGAGGACTCAACGGAATGATCAGTATGATGCAAATGGAAGGACTTTGGACCAGTTGATGAATACGTTTTTCCTAGTAGAGTTAAATGGCAGATGTGCAGGTGACTACTCGCCCAGAAGTACGGCCCCAGGTGGGATGAGTACTTCTATAATTGATTATTGCTTGGTGGATTGCTATATGTTTTCAATGGTGTTCAATTTTGTTGTAGGTAAACTCATTGATAGCGACCATTTACCCCTCATTTTGGCCTCATTAAAAGTACTGCTGTGTGGTGAAAAATGGTCGCAACGGAGTGGTAATTGCATTACTGCCTCATTACTGCACCACCTTAATACACGTTCAGTGGTGAAGTGGAGGATTTGCATGGGAAGAAAAGGGGAATTGAGCTGCCATCAATGAGTGCCCTCATCTCGGTAGCCTTATGGAGTAGCATATATTGGGGGAAGTGCCTGCTTAATAGTACCCATATCTCTCTAAGCCTTTGACACCCATGTAAAAAGGAGCTTTTACTAAGTTGGAGATGTTCTACTCACGTCATCATTGCAATGGTTTCCTTCAGTTTTTATATTGTTGACTTGGTCCGGGCTCTTTGAGCTTAGTTAAAGAGGCATTTTTTTGTAAACAAGAGATCCAGAGTTTCTATTTCAATCGTGCTAGCTTTCGCTTTGTGGAATGGAGTACTCTGTGCACGAGAAGGACTCGAATTTCAGTGGTGTCAAAGTGGTTATGTGATAGTCTTGCAAACCTCAGGAAATCCTATGGGTGGCAGAGGGGACAATTGCCCCCCTTAATTGCTGTTTTGTCCCCATCCGCTGGAAAACAACTTTTCATGGGCTCTAAAAAGTCTCCTTTGACCAGCCGCGGGATGTTTACATTCTCTTCATTGTTTGAGCCTGCCCTATCTTCTGACCTGAAGGGGACACAGAAGGAATAGATGGGCCATGATTATCACTAGGGTAGGAGGGGGGGCAATCTATGCTAAAAGCAGGCTCCCACACACTGGGCACACTATTGTGTCGGCGATGTGCAGCTTAATTTAAAGAAAAATATAGTCGCATTTCCAAAGTGAAACATGCTTCCTAAACTTCAATCTACCAGTTTTCCTTCAACTGTGTTTAGTGTTTTATTGCGCTACCCCCACAAATGACTTGTGATGTGTGAATTTTATGACAGGGTTTAAAGCTGTTATTTGTTTATCAAACTGCTCAAATGAAAGTAGTGATTATATTCTGATGACAACAATTATTTTCAAACTGAGCTGTTAGTTCATGCTCGCTACCATTTCATTTTCACTGTGTGGGTAGAGATCCCTGTAGCCCTGACCTGAATAGGAGCAAGTAGCCAGCCTAATACATGCCTTGGACAAACAGTGCATTTACACCACGTATATTGATACGGAACTGCAAGAAGTCACATCATTTACAGCCAGCTTAAAATCTATAACATCTCAACATGTCACACTCAACCCGATGAGATAACTTGGTAGGTTTCTGCTTTAGGTCGTTTCACTCTACTTGCAAAGAATTCAACATCATATCTGTACCCCTTATTGTGCTAAAAATCACTTTGTTACCAACTATGCACTTCACATGCATGACTTTGAAGTCAATGGTACCTCCATAGAGGTATCAGTACCATGGGGAGCGGTAATTACCGTTACCAAATGGAGTCCTGTTGGACTCAAAAATGGGAAATAATGGAAAGGTTGACATAACTTGCAGTCATGCAACCCTACCAGGCTACATGGTAATTACCACATGTGGCAACAGCAACCGAGTTTGGCAGTATTACCTCTGGAAAAAAACGCAAAATTCGTAATCAGGTCAGCTGTCTTTGACTACTTATCATTTGAAATTGAGCCATGAGTGATATTTCTTCTGTTAGATTACTATTTTTTGAGCGCATACTATTTTGAGTTGTGTCTCTTCAGCTAACCACCATCTCTTACCATGGCGTTTGTTTTTTTCAGAGGAGCAGATAGTCTCTCTAATCACTCGAAGTAAGAATTCTCATCCATCAGGGACCGATGGTCTGTCGATTGCAGTCTTAAAATGACCCTCACTTGTGGTTGCACATTCTGGGCTTCATCATTAACGAAATCACCTCACCAGCAACTATGACGAAAACATGGACAAAGTCCATTATTGTCCCGATCTTCAAAAAGGCTCATGATGGCTCCCTTCCAACTACAGACCCATTGCACTCATAGACATTCCTGCAAAGATTTACGCCAGCATAGTGCTGATGAACTATCTTATTAGGCCTCTGGTGCGAGAAGACTGGATCCGCTCCAAAAGAGTTTCATGAAGAGAACAGGTATGAACGCTAATATCTTCATCTTGGGTATGCTAAAAAAAAACATGGGGGAGTTGAAACCTATCTATATGGCGTTTATCGACTTCACCATGGCATTTGACAGCGTAGAGCGAACTAGAACATGGGGGTGTCCCACACGTTTATTAGAGATCCTTGTGGCCTTACATTCCAATACATCTATTGGAGTGTGCCTTAACGCCCAGGGCAAATTGTCATCACCAATCGTGATTATGTGTCGCCTCAAGCAAGGCTGTGTTCTGGCCCCATTACTTTTTCGTCTCTTCCTCTCGGATCTTGCCGAGATCTTTCGTAGTATCCCCAGTTTTCTGCCGAGTTTGGCTCACCTTAGCCTTTTTACGCTGACGATCTTGTCCTGTTTGACTATACTCTGACAGGCCTTCAGCACCAGCTGGATGCCCTGGCTGAATATGCCGAGCTAAATCATCTAAGCATCAACAGAAAAAAATCAATCACAGACACTAACTTTCAGATCAGGGATGAAATTAAAATATAAGAAGTTCCGCTGCAGTATCAGCATTATGCCCTTGGAAAATGTTTCTAAGCTGCAGTATCAGCATTATGCCCCTGGAAAATGTTTCTAACATTTGGTATCTGTGATGCAGATTACTTGAACTTCAGAACAAAATTAAGTTTCAAAGTTACCAGCTTTCTAAAATGTTGATGCTTCCAACACAAGATTGCGCCGTGAATCAGAAATGTGGTAATTTCTCATTGTGCCCACTGCTAAAATGTTATAAGAATAATGGTTTGCCATCTATAACCTACGGGGGTGAGAACTAGGATCTCCCTACACTCTTGGATTATGATGCCATAGAGGGTATCTTGGAGGAAGGTTTTTCACCTGCCCAAAGATGTTCCTGCAGTTGTCATCCGATACAAATTAGGCCTTTCCTCCAGACAATTCCATCTTAACTGGAAGAATCTCTCACTACTGAAAAATATCCTCTGTGCAGAAGAAGGTTTCATTCGGTAGCAAATAAAACAGCTGTTGCATAATAAGTCTTAGACCGCCTTAAATACTTGGGAAACAGAGTGTTATTCGTGAGAGGTACAGCATTTCGAAAGATTCAGCTTTCCACAATCCAACCAACTGAAAAGGAGACTTAAAGAATGGGATTGGATTGACAAAATCAGTAGAGTCAGAACATATCACTTATATGCTGATTTACTGATTGATGTTAGACCAGTCGGAACCTTTCCCGAATAAGTCAACAAGTCACCCAGTAGATCTTGGCAATCCAGGGCGATGAGGCTATGGCTAAATTTGATCCATACAAATGACATTTTGGGTGCCAGGAAGAATGTTCCGAGAGCTTTGAGACTGTGTCGTTTCCGTTCCCTGCCTGAAGAGGTAGAGACTCTGCGCCACATACTACTGTATTATAGATCACTGGAGGCGAGTCTCATGCCTTACATTGGCCATCTTGAAAGAGTGTGGTAGCACATTATGAATTCATATGGTCGTAATGAATGGATGGTCGCCGCAATTCACTTTTTAAAAGAAGTTCTAGATTTTGGTGATTGATTTACTCTGTGTTTTAATTTGCTTTTTGTTCTTATTATTATTTAAAAATCAGTATTAACCTGTATTTATTATATTTCATACTTGAAAAAAACATTCTCTTTGTATGGTTTGTTTTGTTAAAGGTTACTTTGTTACCCAAATAACAGTAAAAAAAAAAACAAAAAAAACAAATCTTTCAACCACTAGCCACCCCAGGCTTGCACTCAAGACCCACTAGAAATACTCAGATGAAGCAGCATAGTCCTGCAACTCCCAAGGCATGGACCACTCAGATTTTAAAATAATAATAGTCATCACTAATCTGAACAGAAAGAATGATCAGTGCACCAACCTCGCATACAGGAAGAAATAGAGACTGAAATATGTGCAATATCTTCACTTGCATGAGCAATACACCTCTGCACAACACAAGAATTTAATCAATAACACCTTAGACAGTGCTTTTAATTGAATAAAGAAGTGCAGGTACTCATCAATTTAGGCTTTAATGAGCCAGGGACCAGCCCTAGCAGGTCCAAAAAACTGCTCTCATGCTGGGGTACTAATGGGGCTGCTTGAGCCATTTCTACTAATCTCATTGCGTGTGTCCATTTGCATAGTTTTCTATGTCTCACTTTCCCTGTGGGTTCCGAACTTTGTGAGCCTTTTTATATATCTCTCTCACATACCCACGATCCAAATCCAGTCTGGTTCTCACCCCTTCTTTAACTCTCTAATTTCCTCTTTTTTCTGAGCCTATACATGAAGAGCTGAAACATTTCAGCCAGTGATTCCAACCAAAGTCTGATTATAATGGATTACTCTTAAGTCATTGAGCCTCATTACTAGTTTGATGGTATCTTGGCAATAAATCCACAGATAATACCAAACTGATTTACGGTTGCCAACACTTGGTCCAGCGGAATTACCACTGGATTACAAGTGGTAGTGTGGCAGTGTTAGTCCCCATTTATAGAGTCCATAGGACTCCATGGGGGTTTTGGCGGATTTACAGCCGGCAGTAATTCTGCCAAAATTGCTGGAGGTTTTTCCTCCAACTGATCTCCAAATCCATAGTTCATTGGTGTGTTTATGCAGTGGTAATGCAGTGGTAACTCAGTTACCACTGCATTACCAGCATGTTTGGCCACACCGACAAATTCTTTATGAAGTCCATTTGAAAGCAATTGTCAGTCTGATGCAGCAATCTCTCAAAGATGATTGATAACCGCATACCAAAATAACCTCTTTTTACCAGTATTTTGATGTTGAACAGTTTGGAGAGTTTGAGAACACCCTTTCTTTGCATATAAGGCACCACGAGATTAAATTATTTGCCAAGGAATACACTGTTTTCTAAGCTGTGCAGATGTAATTGAAACCCACCATGCAATTTAGGCACCTGACCACATTCCTTCTGAGCCGAAGATGGGGTACATGTATAGGATTTGGCTTTCAAGAACACAATCTTTTAATGTTGACTTGAAAAGTACACAAATTGCACAGTAAAGCAACCTGGCATTATACATGTAAAAATCTGTTAAGATAAATAAGTATTCACTGAAAAAACTTTGTTAAAGGGAAGTTATGGTTAAGTGGTACTAATAAACATATATCAATGGTTAAAAGTAAAACCAAAAAAACCCAGCAATGTGCCAGTTATGGTAAGCTACGCAACCATCACTCGTGCCACCACTGTGCACTGCTAAGGCTTACACCCAGAACATCAAAGATGAAATCACAAATGCCATTGATGAATTCACTGATGACATTTCATATGCAATTAAAGTCCCTATAAGAGTGTGTGTTTATAACGTTGCTAACAAGATGTCAGGGCTGATTGGGAGACCTATTATGAACTACTTAATGTATCAAATAATGTAGACAACACATCGGGCCTCATTATGATCATGCCGGTCCGGTAACAACAGTGCCCATAAGCCTACCAGAAAAGTTGTTACCGGACCAGCATAGTATGACTCTGCGGGTGGGTGCCATCCCACCCACTAGGGTCAGCCCTAGCGGGCAGGACGGCACCCGCCTGCAGAGTTTCACGGAAGCACCGGCACAGTAATTAACAGTGCTGGTGCTTCCGTGGTCCCCAGTCTGTGGTCCCCATTCCCATTGAGTACTATGGGACTCAAATGGGAAGGGGGATTAACATTTACCGGCGCCTGACTTCCCAGTCAGACGGCGGTAAATATTGCAAGTCCCGCAGCAACCCGCCGGTAGCAACACCAAGGTTACCGTCGGACTTGTAATGAGGCCTATTATATTGGAGCGTTGTTGTTAATACAGGAATTGTACAGCGCCTTGGTGTAAAGCGCTTTATAAATAAATAAATAAATCAATCAATCAATCAATCTAATCATACATACACATAGGAAATGGCTGCAGCATGCACCATAGAAGGACAATACGTTCTATCTGGTTAATTTTGGATAGTCAAATAACAAATACTACTTCATCAAAGTTTTCAGTAATGTTAAACATGGTACAAATAGCTATTAATTCAAACATTACAACACACTTGTGTTAGTACAAACAATGCATATGAAGACCCATATTGTCTACAAATTAGAGGCACATTCAGGGAAACTAAAGTAAAGAAGAAAGAAACAACAGCTTCACAAAATGTAAATTACATTATAGTTCACCTTCATGTATACAAATGAATTGAGTGTTTGAGGCCTGCGTATTGCCCCGTGTATGTGCACCATGAGCTAAGACCAAACCCTAAGGTAACGGCTTTAAGAACATACAACAAGGTTATCGTGTAACACCTTTTGAATTGTAATATTCTGACAGTCAGTGAACAGAAACACCTGGCCTGCATATGTGAGTGAACAAAAACAAGTGGCCTAGATATTTGATGCCATCAGTGATGTCATCAATGACATTTGTGATGTCATCTTTGATGTGCTGGGTGTTAGTCTTACCAGTGCACATTGGTGGGCCGAATTATGGTTGCTTACCTTACCATAACTGGTGAATTTCTGGGGGTTTTCGGTTTTACTAGTAAGCATTGATAGGTTTTCATTTGTGCAACTTAACCATAACGTCCCTTTAACAATGTTTCTTTGTGAATTTCATAGGTTTTTACCAGTGCACCCTTAATTTGCTACAAGTAGCTTATATTATACTCATCCCCAATAAAGCAGCCGCAGAGTCTGCGGACAGTGCGGTACTCCACGGACATCGGGTGGCATTCACAAAGCACAGAAGCACAGGGGACAACTAACAAACAAATATATATTAAAAAAGTGTACATTTACTACACCCAAACATATCTTTTTGTATCAATAATCATTTGAAAATGTACAAATTATTTTTTCATTTAGCACACAACAGAATACACCAAGCACAAACTATAACTGTACATCTCATATTATCACGTCAGTACAACACTGCATACAGACTCACATACACCAGGCGCTTATTCGAAAACAAGCTCTTGTTAAAAAGTACACAGTATTTATTTCTGTACCATTACCATTCATTATATAAACATTTCTTATAAGCAAAAGGCACGTTTTATTATTCTCTAATGCTTGTGCCCTAATGCAGTTGTGCATGTGAGGAATGGTCCACTCCCCGCGTTGCTGATACCTTATTAACATTTTTGGAAGTGTTCACCCGCCTCCAGCTTCCACCACCTCCCCCTACATTTGCCTGCCTCCAATTTCAGCGTTCACTCACAACTGTGCTTCACAGGCAGATACATCACCAGGGGGACTGCAGTGGGTCTGTTACCGGTAGAGCTCCAGTGTGTATGGCATCGCCTTCTCTGTAGTTATACTGACACTTTAGGTAAGTGAAAATACCATTCATTATGAATAAGAATACTTGTTGCAGAGCTCCACCAGCATCATACATCTTCCTTCTCTGACTTAACCGCTGCTCCAAGCTCCACAAACCTACATTCCATGCATTCTTCTGCCATACTACACACAGTGACTGTGTTGTTTTTGGATTGTGATATATTCTGCTGCTCTACATCAGCAGTGATTCAGGGGCATTTCCCTTGGTTTATTATTAAATATGCTGTTATCTATTTAAAGTTAAAGGAATTACTGTGAGATTGAGGAGTGTTAAAACCATTAGACTGAGGTTACCTGTTTCCATATGAAGGACCTAAAATAATTGTGTGAATGTTGTTTGGGACCAGGTTGTTAAAATTGCCATGAATAAGATCCTGCTTAATTGAAAAGCGTTACAATGATGCATACACCGCTATGTAAAACGCTTTTTTGGGGTCTGAGTGACACACTACAATGGTGGCTACAGAACTACACACAGCACAAACGGTTCATGAATGGATTGCTTAAGTATTGTTTGCGTGCCTTCCAGAACAGACAGTCTCCCCAAAGCAGAAGAAAAAAACTCAAAACCGAACAAACATGGTAACTTTGGTCTCAAACCTGAGATTGGGTAGCAATAGGTCTGTGCAAATACTGAGTTGCCTAGTTTCCAGTTTCAAATAAAAACATTATTTTTGGTGGGTGATGAGATACAGGAACAACGAATTGTAGAAAACATCAGTGATTAAAATTCATATTGAAACTGTGAATGAGTTCACATTCCAAATTAGAAAACAAAGTAACTGTTACCGTCAGGTGGTATTTTATATTTTAGATCAATAACTGTCATGTACGACAATGCAACACTTCGTAAGTAAATATTGCATGCAACATACTGTCCCCACCCATGAAACTTGTTACCACAGTAGCTAAATGATGTGCTGGTAAAATTTAGAGCTATTGTTTTAAACACATTTCCTCAAAGTAAATTAAGCACAAACCTAATTATTGTGTGCATGGCTCTATGATCTCAAATATATATGTAAATGTAGCTTTTTTGTGAGTTTTCACGAAACCTGACTGCAGTGTGATGGGCCTTGCAAGCAGCAAAAGATATTTTGAAACACAGACGCAGGGTGTGGATCAGGTCACATTTTCCTTTTCTTCTTTGTGAAATTCACCCCATAAACTAACTCTGCCTTTTCAACTGACAGTATTTATACTGATTTGTTTTTAAATTGTGGATGCACACATAAATGAAACACAGATATTTATTTTACAAGCATCATACATTTTAATCATGCACCATTATTGAGGATATAGATTAGATGTGTTTGCCAAAGAGAGATCACTTAAACCTAAAAATGTGAAGCATGGGTTTCTCTCACAACCCTTATTGTTTTCTAAATCACATGAAGAAGTAATATTCCTTAAACAACAAACCAAACATGATATACACCGGTCTGAAAGGAAATACTAGTATTATCAATTGATGCATTCCAATGAAAGAATTATTAGAATGTTCATGAGCGGAAGTCATGAAATGCAATCCCTACACTATCGGAAGCGGTTCTACTATTTCTCCACACCACATCCTGCTCAAGTTATCTGCTACGTTTATTTCTGGCTGCTTTCTCTTCATTTGTGCAGAAAGTGAAATGATAGCAGCGAGTAGTGAAGGAAACATTTGAAAGCACCAGATGGAATGCCACATTCTATCACCCTGCTAGTTATCCGTGCGATATTTCCAAACACTTGCCTGCAACACTGCCATTCTCTCAGCTTAGACTCCAGCTCTAAATTTACTTTGATATCATGCATTTATATTGCTAGCTAACTACGTACGTTTGGAAAATACAATTATGAGATGTATTTAGGCTGATCATGTCCATGCTTCTTGTAACATCATACATCCTACCAACTCTTCAGACTGCACTGAAAGACATCACTGCATTTAGCCATAAATATGTTACTGATCATGTTGCGAAAAGCTTACTTAGTGATAATTATTAAATAGCAGATAATGAAAAATAAGTCAGGTACAAAACTCTCAGAGATTTCCCTAAAAGGGATCCACTGTCAGCAGCAGTATGCTCTTGAAAATAAGACTTGCTAAATACTCTTGTAAAAGGGAGTAAAGAAACTTGTCACACTTACCACATTCAGGAATTCCCTCGATCATGACAAGCCAGCGTCCATTTGTGCACACTAAGGAAGAAAAACAAATTGATATTACTATGTTGAAATATCATGGTTTAATGATCTGTTTTGTACATAACATCATATTATCCACTTTCGGAGCCCAATGGGGGCTCGAATGGGAATGGGGATGGTCCGGGTTCCCTGAATGGGGAAATACTGGGCCCTCGTAGGTTGGAATGGCCCAGTAATTCCCCATTGAGGGAACCCGGACCCAGACCCGAGTTTGGGGGCAGCCATGCCTCTCACCTCCAAACTCGTAATGAGGCCCATCATGTGTGCTATAAACATTTGATCCCAGATCCTGTATTAATTACAAATTAAAAACCCATGAGTTAAAACATGCTACAAGTGATGCAAAATGACATCTGTGACATGCCATCGGCCTCTTTCAGTTTTACCATGCCCTTCCCACCCCAAATGGAAGACAAATCGTCTGAGGGGCCAGGAAGAAGATCAAATGAAATCCCTCCCCAGCTGATCTGATTTTGTTGACAGTATCTAGCATGTGCGGAGGGTACCTAGAGTATTAATCTATACCGGGCACGATCTGATAGTGCCTGGGCATATGATGCAGAAAGTAGCAGCTATTTGAGCTGGCTTACTATGTGAAGATTCACATTGTATGCGATAGCATCATGCCGATGTATATGATGGCTATACATTACATAGGAGATTATACCATGCGAGTCATATAATGGCAGTGCCTGGGCATCTGTAAATTGTCATTAATCCTAGGGTAAATTAATCAAATTTAAGCTTGTCTCATGCCTTAAAGTAAAGACCTATATTTGTTGTGCCAGAATGTAACCTCCTTGCCTCCTGATTTCATTAATAAAACATCATCTGTGCCAAGGTAATGCTACATACGATGGATGGGTGGGTTGTTAGGAAATATTTACATCCGAGGATGCAGGTAGTGAATGTGAATATTTTGGCGAAGGCCTTCTTCCTACGATATGCCACTCTAATATTAAATAAAGAAGTGGTAAGAATCCCTTGGAACTCATGGAGATAGATAATTGTATAGCGCCTAGGAGTCAATAAACAAAATATAGGTTATATGCCTTTGTGAGATTCACATATCTTTATTGCTTCATGTTGCAGGCAGTAGGCTAGATACAGACATATGTTATATATATTTAACATAGACTGAAAATGGTTGCAGTTTTTCTGCTAGTATAAAATGATATGTGCATTTCCTATTTAAACAAAATGGCATACAAATATGCATTCCTTACACATTTATGCGAGAGGGGGCACTAGTGTGCGAGGATTGAAACTCTTGGATTAAAACATGTTATTGATCTCAATAAGAGTACCGCGGCAGCTGACGCACCATTTTCAGAACCATCGTGGATAATGTTCACATCACTAGAAACACATTCATGCAGAAGGTTGGAAACCTCCCTAAAAATACCTTCATTTAGTTATGTATAAGGAAAAGAGGAGTATAAAGGATAGACTTGGTAGCCTGGTCAGACGTGCTAATGCCTTCAGAGATTATGATGACAATTTTGCTGTAGTTAATAGCTGTTATGTCATCTGTTATGTCATCTGCTAAAATTTATAGAATTAATTCCAACCTATTGAGGAATGCCGGAACGAAGTGAGATCTTACGTAGAAGGAGAGGTTAAAATAGCGAGTGGAAGCTAAAGAGAGTGGACATTCATGTATATGTGGTCTATTCAGTGTTTGTAATCCTATAGAAGTATACTATCTTTGAATGCAGGTGATTCATAATGAACCAGCCAAAAAAAAAACAGATGAGATGGAGATAGTAGTTTGGTACAAGAAAGCAAAGCTTTAATAACTTTTTGAAAAGCAGGAGACTTGGTAATAATATCTCTGGCAGGACTAGGCAGAGAGGTGTGCATATCAAGAAAGAGGAGCCACCCCTCCTTCCTCCTTTTGAAAAATGAAGGCACCACTTTGGCTAAATGACTGGATGCTTGTGGGATGTATTTACCCATGCATCCGGGCCCTACCTCAAAACTGTGCAGTACTGGCATTGAAAACATCATAATGGCCAGAGCTCCCCAGAAAATGCACAGGAAAATCCCATTTTGCCTATATTGTGAGTTCAGAGATGCAATGCTGATTGCCAAAAGCAAACCCATACTGTTGGGAATTCATTTTTCTTGAATGTCAAATATGACAAAATCATGGGCACAGAATTACTTTACTGCAGAAACACACCAATGCCATGTCCTGAACATGGACAATCTACTCCATATAATATCACTTGCTGAAAGGAATCAATCTAAAAAAAAAAAATCCCAAGGATGGATGCAGTAACCACAAAATCCTGATGGTGGCGCTAGCGGTCTAAACTCTGACAGGAGAGCTGTTTTGCAAGATTGTCTAAATGCAAAGAAAAGGGGTCTTATTTCATCAAAGGTTCAAAGGGGTTGCCTGTCTGGGAACTCTTGACACTTCAGAACTCAACACAAGAAGCCAGGAAATAACAGGGTTCTGTTAATTAAATGCAAAGTGGCCCCCTGGCCTCCTGATGTGAGCTTGCCAGACACCACACAAAGGACCCTTTCCTCTGAAAGGAATATATTAATTCTGGATGTTTGCTGTCAACAAAGATCTGCCAGCCAGCAGAGATCTGTGACTGACCCACCCAAGTCTTGGAGGCGGACCTCAACACTCTGAGGACTGAATTGAAAGTAAAATATATAGTTTACAAAAACACTGATAACTCATTGTAATCAAATGACAGAAATGTATAACTTTGAGAGCCTTACTTTAAAAAATGTACCTTTAATTCAAGCCCAAACTCGAATTTGTGTGATGTTCTGGGGCAAAACCCCATTGTTTATTAATATTACAGACTCCCTGTTTCAGCTAGACAAACGAAAATGCATTGGTATGTGGGTAGATATGTGAGGAACAGTTGTATAAAATTTAATGAAGATCCAATGTTGTTCAGCACATGAAAAAGTGCTAGAAGTTGCCATTTTTGAATGCAAGCTCCTAGAAACAGCAGATTTGGACAGAGACATGGCTAAATTCAGCCACACCATGTATATGTAATTTTAAGCAACTGTGTAACTGTGAAATATGTCTTTTATTATCAAATATAGAATGTGTGCAATCTGACAGAGGAGTGTCCTATCTGCAAGCCATAAAATGACATCCCTCTGACTCACAGTTCATTCCCCAATCAAATAAGAAATGGAAGTTTGACCAATTAGAAGCTGAGAGAGAGGTAGGGTCAGTGATGCTAGAACACACCCACATTCTAAACACATAAAAGCAGACAGACAGGACAGATAGGGACCTTCAATTCCATTTGCTGCAACGCGCTCTGCCGGACCATACAACATCCAGAGATCCAGACTTTACCTCCATCAAACCTCCAGAGAGCCAAACTAGAGACTTCAATCTATCCAGAACTAGAGACCAGACCAGAGGGAGAAAGCAGTGCTGTACCCAGAGAGAAAGCAGTGCTGTGCCCAGAGAGAGACCCGAGCCCAGTCCAAAACCCTGACCAGATCCATGGCGAGGCCCATTTCACTCAAGAATATAGTGTGAGTACCTAGAAAACTGTGCAGAACCAATCTCTTAGTTAAAATAATATAATTCAATCTATTTAATCTAAGTAGAACTGCCTCCTAACTGTCACCTGTCATTTGTAAAGCTGTCACTTGTCATTTTCTAGTCGCAAGCTGCACTTGTCTTTTTGAACTTTAAAATTTGCAAAACCAAAAATGACCTTCACAAAATCGCTCATATCTCCGCAACCGTTTGTGCTAGAGACTTGCAGTAACTTTCATTTTGAAGCTGAGATCCTAGGCTTTCCTAGGACCCCAAAACGATAGAGATAGTAGCGCTCGGCGCATCCGCGAATTTTGCCGCGATTTGCAAATTTCTTCACATGTAAAAACTGCTGCTGCTTGCCTTCCATTTGCCAGAAATTCGTTTAACCTGCTAACTATCCCTGCCCCATTGCTAGTGTGAGCCTGGACTAATATTAACTAGATACCACTCACCCTGAACCTCTGAAAGGGAATTAAAAAGCATCTCCAGCATATTTCTCATCCATTGCTAGCACATATCAAAGCATTTGGGCCTGTGTTTTCAAAACTCCTATCTGTGTTTTAAACTTCTGTTGTCTAAGCTTGGGGGGGATTGAACTGATTACATTGATTGCATTTCTGAGAACTGCGTGCTTTCCTCCCATTCCCTTGCATTGCATAAAGAGGGGGGGAGTGAATAGCCAGAAAAAAGTGATTACATTGTTTTGTTGAAATCATATTGAGTATTTTCTATACTGCATTTCATTCATTCAACCTTGCATTTCCTTGAACCCTATAAAGCATTTTCTACCACATTATACTTCTGTACCTATTTACCAGCGTGCTACCTTATCCATTTCATCTCAACTCCTTAGTAATTATAAAGAAGTGTGCTAGTGCCAGATTCTCCGTTGTTAATATTTATCATATCAGATTAAGTGTGGTATTCAATTATTAATTTATTATAAAGTGGGATATATATATCTATTGTTTAATTTATCAAATAAACCTTTTAACTTGCAAAACAGAACTACTTCTTGGCTCAGTGGGGTCAGGGGGATTCCAAGAGAGGGGTGTTATATAGGGGTAGTCATCCAGAACGCATGAACTGGACATAAAGATATATCAATAAGGGTTTTCATTCAGTATTCTAGACTAGGCGTTAACTTAGCTGTAGTGCTGAATTGAATCCTCTTACAAATTGGGGGCTCGAGCCGGACGTTTGGGTTAGAATACCACTTGTGCAGCTTAATACAGTGTGCTAACTGACGGGATACATACATCCGGTCGGATCACCACTCTGCATTACGCTGTGAAGCATTCCTCAAAAGGGACACTCCAAGAAAAGTTCTGTTCTGCAAAAATAAAATACTAACTTCTGTAAGTCAGGACAGAGACCAATCTCTAGAATGACGACCTTGGTAGATATGAAAATAGCCAGATAGCACTTCTTACATAAGTTATTTGTGAGAGGTGAGTGGACTCACCAGGACCAAACAGTCTGGTTGCAGGCCATCATGCAACAGGTCACGGAAACAGGGTCAGACTTATGGAGAGATCAGGGTCCATTACATGTGGCCCTGAGTGAACTATATATGGCTCCTAAGGCCAAAGATGAAACCGACAAGATTGTTAGGATAGCGGCATATTTATATTTATATATGGGAGCCATACAGAATAAATGTGCTGAAGGCCATGATCTGGCAAAAAGGCAACAGATGGCGTTAGAGAAGGCCCAATCTGACCTGGTCTCTTCTGAGCAGAGGCTGCAGAGGAGCCAGGAGTCAGAAGATGATAGTAGGCAGCACATCATTAAAATAAAGAAGGATATGGATGTGCTGCAACAGGAAAAGGTAGAACAGGATACTAGATTTCTGGCCCTGCAGAAGGAGCACCAAGACAGTTTGGACTCCTTACTGCAGAGCCAGAAAAAGCTGGAGCAACAATTAGACTTTAACAGGGCATGCACAGAGCAGGTAGCCACCCTGCAAAGTCATCTAGATAGAGTGAAGGTAGAGAGCAACAAGCTGATCTTGAAAGACCTGGATACCCAGGCAGAGTTTGATGAAGAACGCCAGAAAGCTGGTGCCTTTCAAAGGCAGAGGGACGACCTGGCGGCACAAATGCAGGCTCTTAGTCAGGAAAGAGACGCGTTAGGCCAGGAAGTCTGCCATTTAAAAAGAAAAATGGAAGAAAATCACCTGGCCCACCAGGGACTGGGTGACCTCCAAAAAGAACACCAGAACTTGGTAGAGCACACCAGAAGGGTGGAAGATGCTCTAGCAAGAAAGGAGCAGGCCAATAGGGACACAGCTCAGGAGGTAACCCTCCTGCAGCAAAGACTGGCCCAGTTCTCCAGGACCACCCAGGAAGCACAGAGGGAAAATGAGGCCCTCTGTCAACACAATGATAGGCTCCAACAACAGGTAGCGATGCAGGAGAGACTGATAGAGTCGAGTAAGGCCTTAACAGAGGAACTGAAAGCACAAATGCAGGCTCTTGCATTGCAACAGGGAGCAGGGGCGGATAGAGATGAGGTCCGCTGGGAAAGAGAGACTCCTGACCATAACCGCAGGAGCCCTAACACCAGGGGCCTTCATCTTCCCCAGTCCCTGGACTCTACCACCCCCATGTCCCCTGGCGCACATGAGCACAGGGCCACAGGGATGGCAGATTACTATCCAGCTAAGAGTATGGGGCTCATAGGCCAGTACCACTCAGGAATGGAGGGGTGGGCATCCGGGTATGGGCACCCAAGTACAGTACAGTTCAATGGGGAACCCCAGGAGAGTAGGCCCATTAAGGGCATCCTGAAAACCTCTGCCCAGTTAGGTCAGTGGAGGGGGTACCCATCAAATCCTGGCAACAAGGAGGAATCTGAAGACTCCTCTGAACTGCGCAGGACACAGGAGACCAGGTCCCCACATTCTGCCAGCCATTCCCAGGCTCGCAGAATCCGGGAAAACCTGGAAGAACAGACGGGAACCTCTGGGAGCAGTGCCTCTGAGTCTGAGGAAGAATGGACAAGGGTTACCCGAACCAAAAAGGCCAATAAGGCAAAAAGGGCCTTGCTTAAGGACCCCTTAAAGCAGATTAAGGCGATCAGGAGCGTCATCACGCCTTACCATAAGAACGCTAAGTATTCTGTTTGGGAGCACTTAGAGTTGTTTGAACAAATGATGGAGACTTTCCATTTGAAGGACAGCCAAAGCTGCATTCAATATGTAAAGTGGACCTTCTCCCCGGAATACTCCAGTTTCTTTGCGGGGCTGGAGGACCAAAATCATTTAAGATGGTCCACCTATAAGGCGGCCATCCTGAAACATTTTTCTGTTCACAGAAATCCTCAAGAGGCTCGCAAGGCAGCCTACAATTTGCAATGTGGGGAGGATCAGGCCCCACAAGAATTTGTGCAAGAGTTAAAGCGTGCTTTTGCACAGACCACAAGAAGGGTGCGCACAGATAGTAGAGAGTTTATAAATACGTTTTTCCATGCCTTGCCCAAATATATCATGACCCAGCTCGTGAGGGATTTTCATGAGAAAAGATCTTTAGACTGGGTCATTGAACAGGCTACCCGGATCTATGAGGTGCAGAAGCCCATAGAAAATAAAAGCAATGCCCAGAAAAACCCCAAAGCCAACAGCACCCCTGCTGCTGCCAAGGTGGCAGAGGTAAAGGTCACCCCCGTTTTGGATTTGGAGATGGGGGGGCCTAAAAACCTACCTGCACCTAATAATGCTAGGCCCAGAAGGTCCTCGGGCCAGTCACAGACAGGGAGCCAGGGAGGCAGCCCCACAAATGGGGTCCCTCGCTCTCCTGATTATGTAAGTCCCCGTTACAAGGGAAATCGACCCATCCTGGGTTATGTGTGGACTCCTCCAGCCCAAGGGGGGGGATCCAGCCAAGCACCTAACCCAGGGAACTTCCCTCCAAGCTTCCCACAGGAGGGCAGAAATTTACCAAACCCTGGGCAGAACTTTTTCCCCAGATATCCACCCGACGTCCAGCCCCAAAACCATCCATCCTTCTTTCCCCAATTCCCTGAGCCCAGACCACTGAATCCGGGAGAGGGGAGGCCAAGGGTGGAGGGGTACCCAAATCTTCCCAACCCGGGGTATTACCAGAGGAGGGACAGCTACCCTTCCCGGGATCAGCCCAGGGGAGAAAACAGGGCCCCGTATCAGCCTGAGCGGGTTTCCCAGTTAGAGCGCCAGGTTCAAAACATGGCGCGGGATATGGGTCATATACTGAGGGCGCAGCAGAACCCTCAGATCAGCATGCCAGCGCAGAACGCACCCAACTCTGGACCTGGTGCTCCAGAACAATGACGGGGGCAGCACCCCGATAACTCACCGGTTCCCAGGGAGGAGGCACAAGGGGAAGGGGGGTGTAAAGCCTTGGAGGAAGCTTCCTTCCTCACTTGTAAACAGCCCCTGGAAACCCAGGAACCGGAAACAAAATCTCTTGCCCCTGAAAGTCTGCCTCCTAAGGAGCAGAGGGGGGGTAGGAGAAACAAAAGACCCAAACAGACTCAATTTGAGGAGGAGGTACAGATCTTCCAATTTGAGGGAGAGGGATCCTCAGAGGATCCTGGGAAAAGGTTCTTCTCCTTCAGAGAGGGGGGAACTCCTCCCAAAGAAAAATGGGTCCCTAGGGATGCAAATCCAGACTGGGGAGATGTGGAGACTGAGCTACCGCCGCCCACCATCTCATCCCAGAACCAACAGCAAGAAAATCCCCTGGTTCAAACCCATCCTGGTGACTGCCTCCAAAAAGGGGGGGGCCGCCCAGAACCGGAGCCAGGGGAACCCACAATGGCTCTGATCTCCAGTTGCCAACTTTTTCTTTCAGATTCCCAAGGCTCTCCTCAGAATTCTGCCCAAATCTCTTCGCTAGCGATGTCCAAAACCAGAAAATTAGCCCACCAGTTGTCCAAAAATGTACATTATCTGTGCCCCCTTGAGGAGAAGGAGGGAAGATATTATGCCCCGGTACAAGTACAGGGACAGGGTACAATTTTGGCATTGGTGGACACTGGATCTCAAGCTACCCTTCTGTCCAGAAGGGCCTTTGACGAACTGAATGCAGGAAGGGGAGAGAATTATCAAATTCCTCTCACCTCTCTTCCGGGACAACTACAGAACTTTGACGGGAAGGAAATTCCCGTTGAGGGGACTGCAGACTTGGACATTAAAATTGGGCGACATAAGTTGAAACACCCGGTCATAGTTGTGACCCCAGAGGGCACCCCTTGTTTACTAGGGAATGACCTCCTGAGAAGGTTGTCACCCCTAATAGATTGCGTAAACAAGGTCCTCTGGACCCAGACTAGCCGACCGATAAAATTAAAACAGAGTGTCAACCATGTTAGTTTAAACGGCACCTGCCACATGGTTGAACAAAAATCTGACCAAGTAGAATTTCACTTCCAGAATAGCCAAATTCCAGACGTGACAGTAATAGCAGTAGGACAACAGACTGGTGATGGGGGGTCCTCTCTATTTCTGAACATCAACCTTCCTTCCAGTTTAAAGTGGTATTCCACGCTGGAAGGAAACACTTTGAAATTCTATACCAATCCACAATCTGAAACTCCCACTCCTATAGTCCAGAAAGATGTGAAATCAGCTCAAAGCCTGGCTGATATTCAGCAAATTGGAGAGCAGTTGTTCATCCCTGTTCAGTTAAATGATGGGAAGGACTCTGTTCTCGCTCGAGTG
The DNA here is from genome assembly GCF_040938575.1 of Ambystoma mexicanum. Lineage (NCBI taxonomy): Eukaryota > Metazoa > Chordata > Amphibia > Caudata > Ambystomatidae > Ambystoma > Ambystoma mexicanum. Next base: position 797,885,676 of record NC_090937.1, on the reverse strand, counting down.
TGTGTGAACAACGGTAAGAGCTTCATCAGCGAAGCCATGTTCCGCCAACTCCCAAAAGATCCAGCCCTTCCCACCTTCAAACTGATAGACAAATGGGAAATGGACCTGGAAGCACCTAATTCCAAACATCTCCTGCCAAGCAGGTGTATGCTCAAAATCTCCATTGGCAATAAGAGCATAGTCCACAATTGTTGGGTCGTGCGAGACGTCCCTGCCGCCTTTTACTTAGGCAGTGACATTCTCAATCGCTTTGCCATTAGTTTGGACCTAATAAACTTCAAAGCTTGGTCCTGATTAGCGGATAATCCCATGGGCTTTGATGATCCAGAAAAAGCATTTAGGTCAGCTCAATTGCTACCTTATGCAGTTGAAATTCAGGTTAAAGAGGAAGTCACCATCCCAGAAAGGACCCGACAATTCTCCCTGGAAGTGAAAGTTAAAAGGGGACAAGAGTTGAAAAACCCTGATGCTTACATACATCTAAATGCTTCTTTCCAACAGCAAGGGTTGGGGGTAAACCCAACTCCATTAGTCAACATAGAACATGACACCATTCTAATAGAGGTGGATAACAGCGACTTAAAGAGTATTACTCTAGCCGCGGGCACCATTATTGGAATGGCGGTTGATGACCGACATTTCTCCATTGATCTTGTAAATGAACTGTTAGGACCAATCCCCAAGGACTGTGTTGACAGTGACAGTGAGGACAATACAACACCAGACCGGATTTTTACCCGGCATGGGGGGAACTTCCTGGTGTACACTTCCTGCCCCTATGGTAAGGAAGATGTGACGTGTGACTTCAGGAGGGATGAGGTGATTTTCCAGGTACATGAGGGCTGCCTTTCCCACCTGAAGCCGCCGGTCCATATCAGCACTCTGACCAGGGACTTCTCCACCCAGCTGGAGGAGGCCGCGGAGATAGCCAAACCAGAAGTCTTTCCAGGCTTCAGGCAGATGGTGGAAGAGAGAGTCAACCTAGCTGATGCCTGTGTGACTCTGGAACAAAAGCAAAAGTTGAAACAAGTTTTCTTGGATTTCCAAGATCTCTTTGCGGTAGACTCATATGACTGTGGTCGCACTGACATCCACACAACAACAATCCCCACGGACCCTGGCATGACTCCTGTGTTTGTGAAGCAATATCGCTTGCCTCTCGCATCAATGGAGTCCCTTACTGAAATAATTAAGAACCTTGAGTCCCGGGGAATAATCCGTCCCGTCCACAGCACCTTCAATAATCCGGTGCTGGGAATATTGAAGCCAAACGGCCAGTGGAGACTCTGCGTCGACCTCAGGGAGCTCAACAAACGGGTCCATACTTCCCGATGGCCTCTGCCCTACATTGACCAAGGGCTGGCCCAGATCCAGGGGTCACAGGTATTCACTGCAATAGACCTGACCAATGGATACTGGACCGTGCCTGTCAGTAGGGAGGACCAATACAAACTGGCTTTTACCTTTGGGGGCCAGCAATACACATGGACCCGGACTCCCTTCGGATACCTCAACTCCGGCAATGAATTCAACATTTTTCTACACAAGGCCATGCCTGACTTGGGTGCAAGGGGTAACCTGGCTTATGTAGATGATGTCCTCATCAAAAGTTCATCTGTGGAGGAACACATAGCGGAGATCCGTTATGTTCTGACACAGTTGAGGGCCGCCGGAGCAAAACTTTCCTTTCAGAAAGCACAGTGGTGTAAAACCCGTGTTAACTTCTTGGGGCATGAGATTACTCCTCAGGGTCTCTGTCCCCAGGAAAAGAAAGTGGAAGCACTTCAGAAACTGAAAGACCCCACAACTCTGCGGGAACTAAGGAGCCTCCTTGGACTGGCTAATTACAGCAGAAAGTTCATTGAGGGCTACGCAGAGATCACCAGACCCCTGATTCATCTCCTAAAGGGGGGGGTCAAGTGGGAATGGGGTCCAGAACAATCCGAGGCAGTAAGACAACTCAAGAGAAGCCTCTCACAAGCGCCTTGCCTAGCTTACCCTGTCAGAAACAAGGAGTTCTTCCTGGAGACGGGGTTCTCTAATACGTGCTTGACGGCAGTATTATACCAAAAGCATGACAAGGTCAATAAAGTAATCTCCTATGCGAGCAAAACTTTATCCTCTGTGGAGGAAAAATTCAACGATTGTGAGAAGGCACTCCTGGCAACGGTGTGGGCATTGAAGAATTACCGCCCGTTTATCGAGGGGGAACACATCATAGTGGAGACTCCACACCAGCCTCTGCAATATATCCAAAGTGACAGAATCCGGGCCGGAAATGTGAGTAATTCCCGAATTACTTCCTGGATTCTGTCAATGCAAGGCTTTCCTGTGGAGGTCAGATATGGCCAAAACAAGAAGAGTCCACTCGCGCAAGGTCTGGCTGACTTGCATGATTGTGCCAGAGAAAACTGTCTCGAGGACGAAAGTCTAAAAATCAAGGACAACACGGAGGCATACCTTAATTCCCCACACAAAGTCTTTGAAGAGGACAAGTGTGAGGGAATGCCCACTGTCTATGTGGATGGATGCTCTTACCATGTTGACAACAACGGGGAGAAAGAACTGGTGGCCGGCGTAGGGAATGCATGGGTGAATGAGTTCCCAGAACCCTCCGCTGGATACAAAATTGGTCCCCGAAGTAGTCAGGTGGCAGAATTGATGGCTGTGCATCAGGCCATCCTCACTGCTGTCCAGCATCAACTCCACGAACTGGTCATAATCACAGATTCGGATTATGTACGGAACGGGTTCGTGGAGCACCTGGTTAATTGGAAAACCAGAGGCATGTTATGTGCTAACAACAAACCCTTGAAACATGGGAAGTTGATCCAAAACATTGATGATCTGGTCACCTCGAATGAGATGACCATCTACTGGAAAAAGATCAAGGGTCATTCCAAAGTAGAGGGACCAGACAAAACTGGAAATGACTTAGCTGATCAGCTGGCCAAAACCGGGGCCATCCAAGGGGATCTAATTGAGATTGAGTCCCTGTTGGGGGAAATCCAGGTCACTGCTATCACTAGGTCCCAGACAAATGCTCACAACGACCTTTCAATTGCACAATGGAGTAAGGAGACCCCTGATGCTGATTTGATTACTGCTCAGAAGGGGGATCCAATTATTGGTAAATTTTACCAGCACCTTGAGGACCCTGAGAACTTTCCCCTGACGGATACCGATTACATTGGGAAAGAGGACCTAAGAGTGTTGATGAAATGTCCAAAAATGTTCCGAATCCAAGACGGTTTGTTGGTAAGGAAATCCAAAGCTGGCCACGATCAGTGGGTGGTTCCTACCTCATTCCGAAGCCTGATGTTAAGTCACGCCCATGATGCGGCCACCGCCGGTCATAGGGGGTTTCACACAACATTGGAAATCTTAAGAGAGGTTGCATACTGGCCACACATGGGGCAGGACCTCGACCAATACTTGAAGGGGTGTCTTGTGTGTGCACAATTTCAGCCATCATCCCTCACACACCGTGCGCCTCTCCAAAAGAGGGGGATGACACTGCCATGGTCAGATTTACAAATCGACTTTGTAGGCCCTGTGATTCGCTCGGCTAGGGGGAATAAGTACATGTTGACTGTGACATGCTTGTTCACCAAGTGGGTGGAATGTCTCCCAGCCCCAAACTGCAAGGCAGAAACGGCAGCTGCCTTGATGATTAACCACATCTTTTCCCGTTTTGGTCTACCTCAAAGGATTGAGTCAGACAGAGGTAGCCACTTCACCAGTGAAGTAATGACAAAGATGTGGGAGATACTGGGGGTCAAAAGGAAGTTGCATATTGCTTATCGGCCAGCTTCTTCTGGGGCAGTAGAGAGATATAACCGGACAATTGTGAGCATATTAAAGAAGTTTGTGGCAGATTCTGGGCCAAGTTGGGATATCCGATTACCTCTGGTCCTAATGGCCATCAGATCTACCCCTTCATCTGCAACCAAAATGTCACCATTTGAGTTGATGACTGGGCGCAAGATGGTGCTTCCTCAGCATTTGCTCTACAGGACCCAAGAGCAGACACTGATAAATGCCTCCACTACTCATGAGTATGTAGAGAATTTAAGGAAACACCTCCAACATGCTTTTGCTTATGCTCAGCGGAATCTAGAAAGATCAGCTGATAGCATGAAGACCCACTATGACCTGAAAACTTCCAGGAAGGAATATCAGGTGGGAGACCGGGTCTATCTATACAACTTCCAAAGGAACCAGGCCAAGCAGCGCAAATTTTTGCCTACATGGAAGGGACCCTTTGAGATCGTCGATAAGATCTCCCCTGTGGCCTACAAAATCCACATCCCCAAAGGCGGTTCGGCAGAGGGGGAAGACAAGTGGGTCCACATAAACCAGTTGAAGTGTTGCCATCCCAGGCACGCTCTGCAACAACTGGAGGAATCCTCTGGAATCCTAGCGGGTACTGTCTCAGACTAATTCAGTTCCAATCATAAAACATACCACATCTAGTCTCTAACATACTGTGATTTGCATGAAACTGTCTCTTAGTTATACTGTTTTTTTTTTTTTCAAAATAAGAATGTAATGTTTCGTTATGATAAAATGCATATGCTGCCCCACTATCTCAACAGTGGTGGAAAAACGTCTATGAGTAGGTATTGCCGCTCTTCCTTTGTCGTCCTAGGAGAAAGAAGACCTTGAGACTGGCCAAGGAGGACGATCCGGAGACCGGGAACGAAGATCCAATGGGCCCAGTGGACCGCCCAATACTCCCATCAGGACTGGCGAGGAGAACCGATCGATCCGACCGGATGGAGGAAAAGATGCTGAACTGTGCCATTTATCAGAAGAAGAGGAGAACTACATCCCAGATCTTGCGGGTCCCATTAGTGAAGGATCAGATGGCCACCGCAAGAAGGGGGGCTTGTGGGATGTATTTACCCATGCATCCGGGCCCTACCTCAAAACTGTGCAGTACTGGCATTGAAAACATCATAATGGCCAGAGCTCCCCAGAAAATGCACAGGAAAATCCCATTTTGCCTATATTGTGAGTTCAGAGATGCAATGCTGATTGCCAAAAGCAAACCCATACTGTTGGGAATTCATTTTTCTTGAATGTCAAATATGACAAAATCATGGGCACAGAATTACTTTACTGCAGAAACACACCAATGCCATGTCCTGAACATGGACAATCTACTCCATATAATATCACTTGCTGAAAGGAATCAATCTAAAAAAAAAAAATCCCAAGGATGGATGCAGTAACCACAAAATCCTGATGGTGGCGCTAGCGGTCTAAACTCTGACAGGAGAGCTGTTTTGCAAGATTGTCTAAATGCAAAGAAAAGGGGTCTTATTTCATCAAAGGTTCAAAGGGGTTGCCTGTCTGGGAACTCTTGACACTTCAGAACTCAACACAAGAAGCCAGGAAATAACAGGGTTCTGTTAATTAAATGCAAAGTGGCCCCCTGGCCTCCTGATGTGAGCTTGCCAGACACCACACAAAGGACCCTTTCCTCTGAAAGGAATATGTTAATTCTGGATGTTTGCTGTCAACAAAGATCTGCCAGCCAGCAGAGATCTGTGACTGACCCACCCAAGTCTTGGAGGCGGACCTCAACACTCTGAGGACTGAATTGAAAGTAAAATATATAGTTTACAAAAACACTGATAACTCATTGTAATCAAATGACAGAAATGTATAACTTTGAGAGCCTTACTTTAAAAAATGTACCTTTAATTCAAGCCCAAACTCGAATTTGTGTGATGTTCTGGGGCAAAACCCCATTGTTTATTAATATTACAGACTCCCTGTTTCAGCTAGACAAACGAAAATGCATTGGTATGTGGGTAGATATGTGAGGAACAGTTGTATAAAATTTAATGAAGATCCAATGTTGTTCAGCACATGAAAAAGTGCTAGAAGTTGCCATTTTTGAATGCAAGCTCCTAGAAACAGCAGATTTGGACAGAGACATGGCTAAATTCAGCCACACCATGTATATGTAATTTTAAGCAACTGTGTAACTGTGAAATATGTCTTTTATTATCAAATATAGAATGTGTGCAATCTGACAGAGGAGTGTCCTATCTGCAAGCCATAAAATGACATCCCTCTGACTCACAGTTCATTCCCCAATCAAATAAGAAATGGAAGTTTGACCAATTAGAAGCTGAGAGAGAGGTAGGGTCAGTGATGCTAGAACACACCCACATTCTAAACACATAAAAGCAGACAGACAGGACAGATAGGGACCTTCAATTCCATTTGCTGCAACGCGCTCTGCCGGACCATACAACATCCAGAGATCCAGACTTTACCTCCATCAAACCTCCAGAGAGCCAAACTAGAGACTTCAATCTATCCAGAACTAGAGACCAGACCAGAGGGAGAAAGCAGTGCTGTACCCAGAGAGAAAGCAGTGCTGTGCCCAGAGAGAGACCCGAGCCCAGTCCAAAACCCTGACCAGATCCATGGCGAGGCCCATTTCACTCAAGAATATAGTGTGAGTACCTAGAAAACTGTGCAGAACCAATCTCTTAGTTAAAATAATATAATTCAATCTATTTAATCTAAGTAGAACTGCCTCCTAACTGTCACCTGTCATTTGTAAAGCTGTCACTTGTCATTTTCTAGTCGCAAGCTGCACTTGTCTTTTTGAACTTTAAAATTTGCAAAACCAAAAACGACCTTCACAAAATCGCTCATATCTCCGCAACCGTTTGTGCTAGAGACTTGCAGTAACTTTCATTTTGAAGCTGAGATCCTAGGCTTTCCTAGGACCCCAAAACGATAGTCCTTGTGGTTCCTCTGTAATAGCGCTCGGCGCATCCGTGAATTTTGCCGCGATTTGCAAATTTCTTCACATGTAAAAACTGCTGCTGCTTGCCTTCCATTTGCCAGAAATTCGTTTAACCTGCTAACTATCCCTGCCCCATTGCTAGTGTGAGCCTGGACTAATATTAACTAGATACCACTCACCCTGAACCTCTGAAAGGGAATTAAAAAGCATTTCCAGCATATTTCTCATCCATTGCTAGCACATATCAAGCATTTGGGCCTGTGTTTTCAAAACTCCTATCTGTGTTTTAAACTTCTGTTGTCTAAGCTTGGGGGGGATTGAACTGATTACATTGATTGCATTTCTGAGAACTGCGTGCTTTCCTCCCATTCCCTTGCATTGCATAAAGAGGGGGGGAGTGAATAGCCAGAAAAAAGTGATTACATTGTTTTGTTGAAATCATATTGAGTATTTTCTATACTGCATTTCATTCATTCAACCTTGCATTTCCTTGAACCCTATAAAGCATTTTCTACCACATTATACTTCTGTACCTATTTACCAGTGTGCTACCTTATCCATTTCATCTCAACTCCTTAGTAATTATAAAGAAGTGTGCTAGTGCCAGATTCTCCGTTGTTAATATTTATCATATCAGATTAAGTGTGGTATTCAATTATTAATTTATTATAAAGTGGGATATATATATCTATTGTTTAATTTATCAAATAAACCTTTTAACTTGCAAAACAGAACTACCTCTTGGCTCAGTGGGGTCAGGGGGATTCCAAGAGAGGGGTGTTATATAGGGGTAGTCATCCAGAACGCATGAACTGGACATAAAGATATATCAATAAGGGTTTTCATTCAGTATTCTAGACTAGGCGTTAACTTAGCTGTAGTGCTGAATTGAATCCTCTTACATGATCTAGGTGTTATGATTGTAATGAATTTGTAAGTTGTAGATTTATTATGAGAAACGAGCAAGGGTCAATCAGATTCTAATGGCTTTACCGTTCTTTTCCTTTGTCCCCAAGAGGGGGGTTTGGCAGCCCCTCAGCCAATGAGGAGGCTCGGAATGGGGTAATCCCCACTCCGAGCCACCACACAGCTGGATTCTGCCATCTTCCCCGCCGGGGATTCAAGTAAGTGTTTTCCCTCCCCCATCGCCTCCCCCAACCAAACAATCCCCTCACCACCCTCCCAACCCTACTTAGCCGTTTTTTGGTCCATGGTGGGAGCAAATGCGCCGGGAACACTTCTGTCCCCAGCGCGTAAGCTCCCAGTCCACAACAAGCCGTCATGGAAAGGAGGGCGTAGTCCCTTCTCTCCTTTCCATGGCGGGCATTTTCTTTGTTTACATTTTTCATATTTTTTGAATGGCCGGCATGGAAAGGGAAAACGGACTCTTTTTTCCCTTACCCGGCACCATTTTTTGCGTGCCGGGTTCTAATAACAATATGCCTCGAGCTGCCGGGACATTACCTGACTCGGTAATGCCCCCGCGGCTCAGGGCTTATTGCTTAATTGATTCTGAAAATGATGGCCTAATCCAATGAATAGCCTTCAAAATGATACATAGCACCTTCAAAACTATTCCATATATGTATTTGAAAAATAGGTCAAAACTTGCTATAAGATGGCAGAACCAGGGCTGAGGCTGCAGTAGGCATCTGCTGGTAGTATGTAGATATAAGCAGAGGCTGTACAATGCATATAACGATGGGTCCTAAACATTTGCGCCTATACCTAGGGATACGTAGCTTCTCATGAAAGGCTTAAATGGAAAATTAAGTTTGGCTGGTCAAAATAATGTGCACCTGTGAAATAAGCTACTAGATGTATTTATTTGCTAAAATAATAATGTACTGCACAATGTAGATACTTTTAGGGGATCTGAAACCATGGCTAGACATATGTGACTGTGACTGGGTAAGTAAGTCGGTACCTTGCTATCTGTTTTGTACACATATTTATACATTTTGAAGTATGCAGCTGTGTTTGGCTCTATGAAGCATTTCATGACATATGAGGATGTACCAGGCCATACATGTCTGAAGCTCGCCATTCAAGACGGTAGCTGAACATATGAGGCTGTAGCTGAACATATGTGGCTGTAGCTGATTTCACAAGGGGCTGCACCTAGGCATAGACGTCTGCAGCTGAGCATGGGATTTTGTAATAGTACATACTGTACTTGAAAGTGATATTTGTAGATATTATTCGTTTTTTTTAGTGTAAATTATTGGGGGTCATTTCATATGTGCCGGTCTGGGAAAATTGCTGATAAAATGGCCAGTTTTTCTGGACCAGCAATTTTCCCGGACAACCAAAACACAAGTTTGCCGGTTGGCGCACTGATTTAGAGGTAAATCAGGACCCCACCGGTAAATACATGCAGAAATTACTGCCCTGGTATTATCAGTGCTTGTAATTCAGGCACTCCCCTTCATGGAGTCCTATCTAATTAGAGGCTGTGTAATCAGACAGTCCAAATAACAGATCCTCAATTTCTGAGTACAAATCCTCAAATACTGTGTCTATTGACAAATGTACAATACCAATTATTCTATATAATAAAAGGCCAGATGTATGTTTGTCTGAAGCCATCATGCACCTGCTTTGCCTGTTAACACCGCTAGAGGGAGATGTTACTTCATGGAAACAACAATACGACTTCAAGTGAACAGTGGAGACTGCCTGCTACACCTGTGGTCAGTGCTAGATGGAGTTGCTGATTTAAAAATACAATAATAAGACTTCAAGTTCATCTTCCAGGTAAACAAAATGTGTATTAAAACAATGATAACATACAACTAGCTGCAGAAAAGGCCCACAAGGATACTACTTTAAGAGCATACACTAGGACAATATATACATTAAAAAAACAAATAAACAGAAATTAATTTGATTAAGCACTATGTCTCCAAAAAAATAAATTACTTATTTTACCCCATACAGAGGGAGTTCTGTAAATACAATTATTTTCAGCATATCACATCTCCACAATGTCTCTATTAACATTCAGAAAAAAACCTTTCTTCACACACTTTGGCCCGTGTACATGGGCTGTTGCACTAGTCCTGAAATATTGTATTTATTCACATATGTCAATGAACATTTTGTGTACACAAGGTTGGAACTTAAATAATTAATTTTAAGACAAATCCAAAGACCCCACTGACCCATTTTTGTAAACGCACAACGAGTCGGACATTTAATAAAAGAATACAGTTAATACTTTGGCATTTGCTGCACAAAGAAGCGGCTGAAATTCTATTCTAAAATGGCCACCGCTGTTTAACAAGTGGTTCTACTCCGGTTCTTAACACATCCGAAGATGGGGCAACAAAGAAAGTGATTCTGACTATGTTAGAGGGCACATTGATAGTCTGAGCCAAGATTATACATGTCGATGACAGATAATGAGCAAGTCTGTTCTGGTATCGTCGGTTGGATGTTTATATTTGTGGCTATACAAGCGTATGCTTGTGTATTCATGGATTCTGAAAACACTGACATATCATGTATGAAGGCATTTAAAATATCAGATTTAATTTAGTTTCAGAAATCAATTCCATGATCCATTGCAATAAGTAATCTGTTCCCAGCGTCTAACATCGTCCCACCAGTTCCTTCGTTGAATCATCTTCTTGCACACATACCAAACAGGCACACTTACTGTAATAAAGCACTAAGGGCCTGATTCACAGAACGTTTTCCTACGGGATTGCGCCATTATAAAACACTTCCATGAATCAGGTCCTAAATCTGTGAAAAATGCGACGTAAGATGAATATTACGACTCTGAAACAAAACCTGCCAACTAGCTGGCCAATTGGCAGGGCCTATTGACAAAGCCTTTGAACTAAAATATTAGTCACAGCAGCCCATTTCTTTTACATGCATGTACACTGATAATTATTTTTCACATGCTTGTATTTGTATCGTGACATAGGCCCTCATTCCGAGTTGGGCGCAAAGGGATACCAAACACCGTTAAGGACATCAGTGCCGGTAATCCCTTTGACCCCTATTCTAAGGTCCCTTAGCGGGTCCCTTCCTTAACGCCTGGTTTTACCAGGCGTTATGGACAGGGCCTGTTAAGGGACTTCAGAGCTAATAACAGTACCGCAATTTGCGGTACCGTTATTAGCGCCTTCCCCCTTCCCATTAAGCTCTATGGGGGCTGAAATGGGAATGGGGAATGGCTTTTTCAATGGGGACTTACCAGTCCTGCAAAGGTCAGAATAGACCGGTAAGTCCCCATTGAACCAGGACGGCACTCGGTACCGGTATTGGAGGTAGTCATGGCGCAAATAGCGCCATGACTACCTCCATACTCGGAATGAGGGCCATTGTACCTAAGCTAATGCATTCAAAATCAAGATATTCACTCATGCATTAAGCACCTTAAATCACTTTGCTTGGAATATGATTAATATTGAAACGTTGAATATGGATAAACATATTGTAATATTGATGTAATATGTAAAAGTTACACGTTCATAGATGCTCATAATTTGACTATATCTGTAACTGTGAGAAATGTACCCAGCAAAATGTGGGAGCAGGGCGGACAGATACTTTGATACATGTGATGAAAAATCTTTCACAAGAACCTGGTAAGAAGGGAGCACGCAGAGGCATGCTACAAACCCCCTCAATGTATGATGTGTTCACCCTTTCATTATGCATTGTGCAGGAATCTGATGTATTTGATATGCTTCTAAAATGTGTCGGCAGCACGTTAATCAGCTCGAGACATAGGACTGTCTGCGAGTTCAGCAGAAGATGCAGAAGACTTTATTTGAGGGGATTATTAGTTTGTTGGTAATGGTAAACCTTATTCCAGTGAGATGTTGGATGCACCAGGAATGAAACATCAATCAAATGCAATACAGTTAGAATAATAAAGAAAACGAGGCCTTAAACAGTTTACAAGAAAGAAGAATGTAAAAGCGAGTTCCCCACAAATGTGATGATAAACAACGAATGGAAAATGGAACCACAGATTTAATCAATTTCAAAGATATTCAAAGGGGTCTACTGGTATTGAGAAGCTCAAGGAAAGAGGCCTTATCTCAAAAGATAAGAAAATGAGGATTCAAGGTGTCCTCGGACTAAGGTAAGGACGAATTGCAAATGAATTCAGGTACCAATGGCAGTAGTTTCTAGCAGGGCAAGACTTTTCTAATTAAACCTTTTTTTTCATAAAGAGGAAAAATTATTCTAATTAAATGGTGTGACAAGTATTGTCCAGCACCTGGCAAAAAAACTCAAACCTGCACAAAATTAAATCCTTCATCGCTCCGCAGGACTTCTGGATCATAGTGCAGGCTCTTGTGGTCTTGCACGTTGATGGGGGAAATGCAGTCTGACAGGGCTCCCCTAATAGCAATCCACCATGTTGCAGCATGTCTTATTACAGGAGCATAGAAATTTGACCAAATCATCCTTGCTATATCCAAACTTTATTGACTTCCTTTCCAGGCCAGGATACTGCAGAGATGAGTGGCACACTAGTGTATCTGGTGATTATGCTCCACATATCAGGTGGCACGCACTTCCTTTATACCAAATCAACCAACCACGTTAAATCACAACTTTCTCGCAAAGAGAGGATATGCAAACAATTCTTCTCTTGTCACACACCTACTGTCTGGAACCCGAAACTGGTATAGACTGGGAAGGCCACTACAATTCTCCAATTTCTCAAGGACCCCAATTGATTCACAGACTGATGTACAGACCAAAACTCACAGCACTGCCCTACTGTTAAACGCTGGCCACCCACACCCTGTACAGTACTGTACGTATGTGAAGTTGTGATAAAAGTAGAACATTTCAAGACAAACATCTTAACAAGAATTACGGTGACATCAGGTAGCCAATGGTTAATGCATGGAAACCATTTTGCCCTATATATTTTAAAGATATAGATATGCCAGTTCTTTATGACATTATGGGGAAAGGTATAGTATTTCCTGTTCTGTTGCACGGGAATGATCGCGGTTCAGCTCTTATTTGATATTTATCCGAATACATTCTGTATGATAATTTTACCAGCGGAAGGCAGTTGTCTACAGGAGTAGCTCGACAATAATGAAGTTATGTACCCCTATAGATTGAGTTCAAATAAAATCAGCAGAACTTCTGGACTAAGACTAAGCAGGTCCAAAGGTCATCTTAATCCAGTCCTCGATCAAGGCAAGGAGAAGACACACTTGACCTCAAGGAACTACTTCAATATTATTTCTCTTTTACCTTTCAAATGCACAGAAAGCTGGTACTACATCCGCAGATCAATGAGGATTCAGCCAGGTAAACAAAGACATTCCAAGGAAAGATATGAATGAAGGGAGAAATGCTTTTCTCACATGTGTAGCAGAGGATTCCCCAATGGCTTGTAAACATTTTAGTTGTCCCGGTTTATAAAATAAATCTCGAAATATATTGGTGCACACCACAATCTTCAAAATTACAAAGCGTTGACATAGCCGGCCTATTCTCTCTTTAAATACTGTGTGACATGACCATGTATTCATAAATAGCACACACAGTACCTTGAAAAATTGCAAACTTGTCTGCCTTTTGTTAGTAGTATCCTCTTCTCTTTCCCCACTCTTTGCTCTTCAAATCAGTCAGCATAAGGATGCCCCACTTTTATTCTACTCTTAGGTTGAGCTCAGGCATAGGAATTGCTCTAGTAAGGATGGTCTCTAGGAAAGTACTGTATACTACACAGACTGAATTAAAGATGCAGTAAACTGTGCAGTTTTGGAGCAGATTCTTGCACAACTGATTCTAGATTTGAGGTTTCAGAAATAGTACCTAACAATCTTGGTAGGACTTAGGGTTTGCGACCAGGAAGCTCATTAAACATATCTAATATTTATTCTAAACACAACAGTAGGGAACATGTGCCTGATTTACAAAAGTGTTTTACAATGTCCCAATCCGACTGAAAACTTCTTTGTGAATCAGGTCGATAGTGTCCTATGTGCTGGCAATGCCCATAACCTAAAATGCAAAGAGATAAGGGAACAGTTCTGCCTATGTGTGTCTTTAAATGTAGCACGGGTTTTGAGTAAATTATTTTGACATATCTAGAGACATTTTGTACATTACACTGTTTTGCATGCAGTATACGCCTGGTCGAAGAAAGGTTAGGCCCCACTCATACTACACATGAGGGTGCAGAGGATATATAGGGCCTGATTTACAAAAATGTTTTCAATGGGTCTTTCCCATTGAAAGCATTTTTGTAAATCAGGACCATGGCGTTTCATCCAGAAAGCAGAAACACATGGGGATGAGCCAACAATACAAAATACAGGTTACAGCCTACATTAAATGCCAAAATGAGGTGAAATAAAGCAAAACGGTTAGTAGTTCACACAGGTATACAAATATCTACATTAATCGTAGAAGTGAACAATTCATTCAAAATGACCGACTTTTGTCAGGATTTACACAGCTTTCGTTCATTATAGAACATATATGTGCATGCCATTGTAGTCTATATATAATGGTTTCCACTCCCCTAATAATTAGGCGGTGAACATTTTGTTTTGTATTGTGTATCAGTAGTAGAACAACATTGAAAGAGAAGCAAAAGCTGATCACAAAGTTGGACACATAGGCAACACTGCTACGATAACAACTATCATTGTCAATCGAGCCAGTGACAGCAATTGACTTCTCAGAAGCATTGCAACCGGAGGGTTCATAGCCCCCCCCCACCAACACCACCATACCCACTACAAGCTTTCATGTTCAATTAATCGAAATGTCAATAAGCTAGTTTGCACACTCCGCTCCCACACATGCTTCTCTTAACATCATCCTCACTACTAATGGTCACCAGGAGTTACATGATCTCTGGCAATAACACCACTCACCCAATGATCCCTAGAAGCCATGTGTTGTCTATCACTGGTAGCCCAAGTTCCAAAATGCAATACTCGAATGCACCAGTACCATCAAACCAGCATGACAGCCCCATAACCAAAACTAGCAGCCTCTCAGTGGGCAAGAGGGGTGTTGCTATCACCACTACCTCATGCCTATTCCTGGTGTCTCTAGCGATAAAAAACAGCTACCATTAATAGCTTCATCATTCTCAGCATATCTGCGTCATCAATCTCAACACATTTCTGTACCTAGTCTTTGTAGACCTCAGGTTGGCTTTTGAGGCCATTCCAGAATCGCAACTCTGTAGTGCTTTGCATAGGATTTCAGCCCCCTGTCCCTTTTGCCAGAAATACATAGCATTTCCCATGATAATGTTGACTATAGTAGGTGGGGATTTGGAGAAGAGATAACAAAGCCAGTACCTTTCCAATGAAGGAGTTAGGCCAACGTGTATTATGTGACCCTTAGCCAGTGGACATTTTGAAGTTTAAAGCAGACAATGTGAATGGGGAATTCTTAAATTCATATTTATTTTCGCCAATGAGGGCACTTGTCATTTCCAGATCCCTCTCTTGTCTGCAACTGCAGGTGACCAAGTTTTATGAAGTCTGCATTTTAAAACATTGGCCATTAATGTTGCTAAAATGAAGTGCATGACTTGTCTGTGAGGCTTAATCTTCATCTGCAGTGGGACAACACTAAGAACATTAAAATCTTCAACTACACTTTCAAAGGATAGTGGGACAATGCAATCTGTGCAAACCACTTTTTTTGGTGCATAGTGTCAGTCACCATGGAGCTGCACATGTCTCAGGTTTACTCAGCAGCAATACGTAGGGCAGAAATCTGGGGCAACAGCAATGTCTCTCATCTGGTAACAAGAGAAAATATAGGTTTTAAGAATGTATTTGCAAACCTAAACATACCCCAAATCGTCCCTTGCATCTTGGGTTTAGCTCCATGTGAATTGGTCAGGACGTTAGGTTCAAGCCTGTCCGATATTGGATGAAGATCTGTGGCTGGAAGTATGTTACTAAATACAGGAAGGATCTCGTAAATATGTTCAGGCACCAGAGGTCTCATCGCTTCCTTGGTTGAAGAACCTTGGATGAGAGGACAAACATTGTAATTTAGATTACATTTGGAACAGTCTCGACCTAATTGGCAAATCAACCAAACTTGTACTTAAATCGGCCTATGAAGAGTGGTCTTTAAATAGTTTCTTGGAGAGTTTCCTTATAGCAAACATAGTGGCTGATTACCTCATAATATAAAATGTAATGGGTACTTGGCCATAATGAAGCTTTCAATGTAAGGGTTCTCAGGCACTTCTCCCCTGGTTGCCTTTAGGTCTGGTCTGAAAGGCAGAAATACTGAGGAGTGCCCTTTCTGTCTTTCCATACGAGAGAAAATGACTCACGTTTTGCTTTTGTTCTTCGTGCTTGTTGCCATAAGAAGGACATGGTTACAACCTGTTTTCCGGTATTTGAGTATAAGAATTTATGCGGAAGCAATGCACTGTTGCAAATCAACCCAATTTGCTTTTGTGTTTTTTTTGCCACACAAGGACCTGGTTATTAACTTGGTTGATTAGATTACTTCTCCTTGTGTCTTGATTTGCTGATATTTGAACATGGACTTAGTTTATCATATAAAAAATAAACATGCACATGTTTCATACACATCATATGCACTCCTCGGAGCTTAATGAGAAGTATATCTGTACTTTTGACAATCGGTCAATTTCAGTATTTTTGGATGTATTTTAGTTTCTAGTTTAGAATATGCGGTATTGGCCTAAAGTGTGACTCGTGGCAAGGTATACTGTAGGTGCATCGAATGCACAGGATGATCTTGTAATGATAGGTTTTTATCAGAATGTAAAACTTTATTTCTTGTGATTCGTAGGATCAAGAATGCCATTCTTCTAACCATTTTCTGTGTCACTTGTTTTCTATTGCTCTGCACAACTGTCATGATTGCAGTGTTCACCCATGGGCCTGCTTCCAATGCACATTTTATATTTCCTTTCCTGCAGTTTAATGAAAAAGCATCATCCATGACACCATTGAAGTAGTTCAGTTTGGCGAAGTAAGCACAGTAGCTAATGCACTCAAGCACTAAAAATATTTGATAGTTTGAGGTTTGTGGTTTGACAATTAGAATCTGTTTGTGTTGTTCTGTTAATTCTCGAATGTCTGAATTAACTATCAGTTTATTTATATGATTGTTATGGATCTGAATGTTGAATGTGCTGTTTTATTTCCTTGTTATTATATTTATAATGGGGAATTTTAATGTTATATATTTGTTATATGAACTAAATGCCCGAAGCAAGCATGAAATGATGGTGTTATTGAACAGGTCCTTATTCAGTACATGGACATACTTTGCATAATGCACACATTTGCGGCAACACAATCCTTATACAACATATCTTCAAAATGCAGGTACAGGTAAAGGGACTGTGCACAGTTGTTCTGTAGCCGTAACAACATAGAGAGGAGGCAGAGCCCAGTGAAGGTGCTATAGATGATGGGTGGGCATCACCCACAAAAGCACTGGCTAGTCAATCATATCGGTCACGACTCTCGTTTTCTTAAGCTGCACTTAGTTTGGGGTAAATATGGAACTGTCCCCATGGATGAAGTCAATGGTATCTTTCTGTCAAAAAGAATATGAGAAAACAAGAGTGTCAGAGAAGCAGTGAAGAGGAAAAACAAAAGCCATGTAAACAACTGTTTTCTCAGGTAATGGACTAGTGTACATTGTCCACTGCTGCTGCGCCATAAACATACAAGTGGTGAAGAACAATGAAGATGCTAAAACCTCACGATCCATACACGTGCCTGCAGTGTCCTTAAAAGCCAAAAGGGTTCCTGGTAATAGGCCCTTTATGCAGCCAAACCCCATATTCTTTGTGGAATGTCAGCAGGTTGGTTTAATCGCATCAGCATCCCCACAGATGAATTAAATAATGTAGGGTGGAGAGGTAGGCTGGGTCGATAGCACAACGTTTATTTCCCTACCACTATCGGGCCTATAGGATAGGGACATACCAGTCCTAATAGGCAGGCTTGGTGGTAGCCTTCACCACAGCAAGCGCTGCAACCAATGACCTTGAGTTATTTTTAATGCGCCTCAGCTCAGGTCTGGAATAGATGCCAAGAAGCAATTGAGAATCAACCCTTGCACTTCTTGATGATTTTGATGTTAAGCATAAACCACAAGACAACTATAATCTTAGCACTTATGATGGTCTAGGCAAGTTGTGTCCCCATACATGAGCAGTCTGGAAGTCCTCACACATTCTGAAAGTCCTACAGGAAGGCAGGTACAACTTCAATGGGAGATAAAGCAGTACATTATAGAAACCAATCTCAGCAAGCAGTGAGCTGTACAGAAGTATTGAATTATTGGACTTGTATGAAGGGGCCCAACACATAGCAGTGCATGAATGGATGCAAATGTTACGTCACCAGGCAAATAACATGAACTCATCATCATCATCTGTGAGACACTGCTTAAGGTAGGTGTGCATATGGCATACGTCCTAACTTTGTCTAGATGGGCTGGTGACTTAAAAAGTAATAAAGAAGGCACTAGAGGGCATGGGCTAGCCATACTTCTGTCAGTTTGCCCTTGTGTTTGTGCAATAATACTACAATTCAACCCATAACTGTGACTGCTTCTTTGTGAAAAATGCACCAGTGTAACCAAAGGTCATGTGTACCTTGAAGAATTGAATACAGTGACCTGACTTGCGAAGTAATTGTACAAGTTTTCCTTGGCCAAGCTTTGATGGGGTGATGGAAGTACCCACCATTCCGTGAATCCAAAATGGAGAAGGAGCTGAGATGTACCTTCTCACCAAATCGTTGCAGTGCATAGCACAGCACTTATGAACGCAGTGCTGAGGAGCAAGAGGAGTGACTCCCTTTGGAGAAGTGGTTCATTTTTGAGGGCAGGGTTTCCTGATCATGTGTCACTGAAGGCACATGAAGAGCAGATCATTGACCCTTTGGTTGAAAACTGATGAACCACATACATGTCAGATGATTCCTCTTGCTGTAGGAAGCATGGCTCTCTGCTGGGATATGCAATGGACATTACTGTGAACATGAAGTTATGTGGCAGAGCAGCCGGAAGCGATGCCGTCTACAAGGGAGAGTGCATAATGGAGGTGGCCTGTTTCTTACCCGTTGTTTAACCAAGATGTACACACTGTCTTGGCTTCTGCTCCCCACTGCAGAATCTGGAATAGGTATTAGGCAGTTCTGGCTGCACGTCCATAATACATATAAGCCAACAAGAACAAAGATTTCACTCAGGGAGGCTGGAACTCCACACCTCTTGTGACAGCCTCACTATTGTCTCAAAATCGACATAAGTAGTAGACCACTTAAGGAAATGTAGTTGATGTTCCTTGTCATGGCTTCCGGGGTCTGGGCCCGGGCCTTCCTTGGCCAATAGACTGCTCTTCACTGAAGGATACACACTCTTATAAGCACTGCATGCCTGTGTTCTGATGAGCATGGGGGCTAGTGCAGTATATCATGAATACCTGTGTTCGTGTAGTTACCTGGAGATGGATAGTCAGTGGAGGAATCCAATAGGCAAGTGGCATCACAAGTGAACGAGGCAACATCTGATTAGACCATTGTGGAACAGTATTGTGACTGGAGGACCTTAACTATAAAACACATTGAAAATATACAGGCAGATATTGCAAATATGAACAGGGAATATCTAAGCCTAATAAGGTAAGTATACAACAGTGAGATCAAAGTGAATAATTGTTATACAGAGCTGGATGGCCTTAATGAGTCTCAGCCCGAGTAGCACCAGGAAATCAACAATATAGTCTCTGCATTATCCGATGCACCCAACATGATAGGCTGTGAAGATTATAGACACTATAATGAAAAGATCCTCTCAATCCTCCCTAAATGTATGTTCCCGCCCAACTTTGAAGGGGTCAAAGCTGATTGAATCCCATCCACACATAAACGAGTGAAAGTAGACCACACCAGGTGCTCTTCAAGGTATGGAGTCATAACTATTTCATCCAAATCAATAAGGCAGGGAAGGATATCCCCAGGGTGATTGCTTGGTGAGCAACAGGGTACCTGTATTAAGAAGTCTCAAAGAAAACAGTAGCTCACCAAACAAAACTGCCGGAGCTGAAGCCCCGTTTATAAGTGCTGGGCCTCAGGCATTGACTGCTGGACTCCTAAGACAATCAAGTCTCAATTTAAGATTCTTGAAAATAATAAGTTCATCCGTTAGCTTTGCGCAATGCGACACACATTAATTCCCCGAAGCCCTACAGCCCTCCCACTTGAAAATCATAGGGCTATCCTGCCTTGCTAAATCTAAGGACTTGGTTATTCTTGATCTATGCACATTTTACACAATTCTTCATTCAATTGTTTTGAACTTTACTTGGCAAGAACGTCAAATGATTTTCTTCTGTTAACTATTCTTAAAAACGTTGTGTTAGTTTATTGAAATATGGATTAACAATGCTAAATTGCAGTAGTTCTTCAAGTCAAATCAATGGCACTTTTGTAACAAAATGCCCACTCTCAAAGCATTGTACAGAGGCTCCTGCTATGGTTCCCCATGGCAGTGACTGTTGTTCCATTTTCTGAGAGAATGTTTTCTACTCTTGCTTTAATGGCACATAAGAAAATGTTGCACGATATCTACAAACCTTCCAAGTCAGTCACGGAACCTGAAAATGTGTAAGGGCCAATTCTAACTGACTGCCTTTGGCTTACAGTGTCTAGCAAAGGTGGGTACTGCAAATGTAGAGGTCCAACCTCTTAATGTCAATGGCCCCAGTCACCCAGGTAAGAGGAGCAAATAACAAGACTAGTGCCAATGCAAACATGAAGAAGTAGTCCTGCTATAGGGAAAGCATGGCTCCAATCAGAACTGGACAGGTTCAAAGGGATTCTGATTGACACAGTGATTGCCTCCTTGGTAATAGGCAGAAGGGTCAGAGTGGTAATATTGCTAGCTAAACAGTTTGCAGGAACACTATGTGAATCAGAAAGATGCCCAGATAATAAAGATGTGCAGGTGTGGGTGGAAATGAGGGAGTCAGTGATAAATAACTTATTTACCAGGTACTGAATTAGGATTCTCCAGAAATGTAAAAAGAAACAAACGTCTAGGAACGTGAACTGAACAATGGAAGTGATCGTTGTGGTCACTATTGAACACTTATTGCAATCCTGAAACCTACCTGTCCTTGATGGAATCGATCAGTCTGATAGAGGCTTGAATCCAGCACAACTCCATTGTTAAACAGTGAGATAATATGATACTTTATTTATATAGCTCCTATACACAATGTGTTTCAAAGCACTTCAAGGCAAGGGAGGGAACAAGGGAAAATACAATGACATTCTTACAGGCCATGAACAGTAAGGATGTGAAATTAACTATCGTACTTGGCCTGACGACATATCAGATAGTGCAAGAGCTAAGAAATAGAAAAGGAAGGGAGGGGGAGAGTGTTAGGTAGAATTCTCATTTTATGGCTAATTTCCCTTACATATAGAGTCCCCCAGCAGCTTTGCTGGATTTGAAGGGTTTGTTTTTTTCTCCTGCTAAGAGTGAGACTCTTTTTCCCACCCTTAGGCCTTAGGCCTTTTTGCTATGTGTGTTCTATGCTATTTTTGTGTTTAATGCCTATGGAGTTTCTCTCCCCAACATAAGAACCATCTTTATTCACATGTGTTACACAGCACCCTACGTGCAGTGACACAGGGGTGTCGTAGCGACCCCCAAACATAGACTCCATACCATGGGACTGACTACTGTCTCCCAGGGCATGTAAAGTCCCAATTGACTTTATTAATCAATTTTTATGAACTAAACCAGTACAAACCATCTTACTATGGAGGTACTGGAAAGGGTTAATAGTTTTTCCCTTATGTTCGTTTTCGAGAGGGTACCGTACTGTCCCTCTCTCAAAGGTTTCTGGCTGGTGGCAGTGGTTACTACCAAAAATATTCTACCGCAAACATTTTCCTATGGGATTTTCCCTTTGTTCGAGGCTACCACTTTTTGTGACAGCCTCTAACATACCGCCGGTGTATTTTAATATTAACTTTACTCCGGTATGTTTTATTTGCCAGAACTTTAATCTAACTTCTTTCTCGTGTCTTTCTCTAAACTCCTAACCCAGGTCAGGGATCCTTTGTTCATCCGTTTGGCCGGCTTCTGCCGAGAAGCCCTCTTTTCGGCGCCACTGAGTCTGGGGTGGGTCCATTGTGTGGGAGAGGGAGTAGGACCCCTGGACAGGGTTGCCTTAGCAACCCATGTCGCACTCTATCCTGATAGGCTGGAGGGTCTCCCGCTAAAATGACCACTCCACTGTGTGAGTGACAGCTAGGCTGTATGAATGGGGAACTTTTTGCATAAAGCAGGGTCCTGAGGACTGGAAGAGCAAGACGTCGCCACTGGTACTAAGAAGTCGAATCGGAGTGAAGCCAAAGATATCTGCAACGACTGAACCACCGGTGAAGCCCTGCTGCAGCGTCTCACCACTTTTCTCCACACAACGAGAGAAGATCTTCACCTGCAAGAGCCTTCTTCCCTTGAGCTGGTGGGGCCAACCAGTTTGCCAATCGCCTTTCAGGACCTGCCTTGGTCGAATCTCCCATACCCTGTACTCGGAGGCCGGATAGCCAGGCACCAGTCCACCCAGACCGCGATTTAAAGGAGCGTACCTTTTATTCGTCGGGCAGCACCGTGGCTGGTTTCATCCCTGGGTAGTGCAGTAACTCGAACCTTCCTCCATGACGAGAGCCTCTCTTCCTCTGCTGGAACACCCAAACTGCAGGAACTACCAGGAACAACCGCCACCGCAGGAGCCACTTCTTCATTTTAAAGGTACATTGTTCTGCCAGGCCGCCCTTTCTTTGCGGTAGCACTAAAGGTGTTTTAAATCCTTTACCTACCTGTTGGGTTGGCTGCCCCTCTCTCTTAACCTTGTCTTTCAACTTTTGCATCCACCTTTTCAAAATCGTTAACCAAAGACTCCACTGCAGCTACAAGAACCTTTTGCTCCTGGGCCCTTGCCCTGTACCACTGACTCTGGCACAGGTCGACTGAGTCTGGCTACATTTGTTGACCTGCCTTCTTTAGATTGATTCTCAACTAAAACTGTGTTGATACACCTACTTCTTATAACTACCATTTTCTTCCCCTTTCTAAACCTTGTGAAATGCCATTTTGCTCAGTTTTCATTTAAGTATTACCTATACTGATGCACTGTCTTGCTTAATCTGGTCCACAAACCTATGGGAAGTGTTGCTAGGGGGTGTAAGAAGCTATTTCTATGTAACTTGGGCTTTACCTTCCTTGTGAGAAATTGATAGAGTATCCCTTGTGTGTGGTTTACACTGTGCCATTTTGCTCAGTTTTCACTCTGGTTCACTGGGTCTACAATTTAACTAGGGAGTGTGCATATATTTCCTCTGACTTATTTAAGAACTGTGATAGATGTGTTTATCTAGAAGTGTATAAAATAAATATATATCTACTTTTTAAAACAAAGCTTTGGTCAGTGTTTCCTTGTGCCATAGTACTGTAGGCTTATTGTGTAAACCCTGAATACTTCTCATCTCCCTCTTGAGATAAGTCTGACTGCTCAGCCACAGCTACCAACTAAATATTTGTTGTACAGACTGATACCAAAGGGGATTTATTGCTCTAACCTGTAGTCCTAATCTTGTGTAGTGCTCCCTAAGGGAACTGCACAGGATTTTGCCTAACACTGGTGTACAGCGGTGAGGATCAAAGTATTATATTTACATTTTAGAGTTCAGCTTGTACCTTGGTTCAAATAACCACAAGGCTAACTATCTCAAGAAGTTTATTTTAAACAGAAGTCAAAAATATGGAAAGTTACAGCCAGGAGACCCTCCTTACAAATACTGCTGATTATTTAAGGGATCTGTGTAGACAGAAAGGTCTTCCTGTCAAAGGCAAGAAACTAGAAATGATTGATAGACTGTTAGAGAAACAAAGTCTGGACAGTGGTGCTGTAGTGCCCACTGCCCCAGCAAATGCATTAAACCTTGAGGGAAAAAATGTTGAAGATGTTACTGTTGAAACAGATGAGGAAGAGGAGGATAAAAATGTTGCCCCCTCTGGTCCTCTACCTGCTCAAAGGTCTCAACCTGTGGCTACTGGACCCTTACCAGGTCCCACATTAAGTCCTGAATTTATCTCACTATAACAAATGAGACTTGAACCAGAATTAAAAAAAAATAGTGCCCAAACTGAACAGAGACATCAAGAACTAAGGCTCAAAGAAATGAAGCTCAATCATGAGCTTGAGATGAATAAATTGTCTTTGGAAAATGCTTCTCTCCCTGAATACTCTAGATCTTCCAGTCCAAAAAGACCCCGGATGCCTAAAGAGATTGTGGGTATGTATGAACCTAAGTTGGATGTATTAGATTGGCTTGCTATGTTTGAATACAATCATGGGCTCCAGGATATCACAGGGAATCAGTTGATCCCCTGGTTATTCTCTAGGCTCCCCCCTGTTGCATCTGATGTGGTAATGGAGTTGGGGGAGGTGGATAGGATGGATTATGAATGTGTAAAGCTAGCTTTGATAACTAGATTTGGGAAGACTCCTTCCCAGTACCTTAAGAGGTTTAGGACCCTCAGAAAGCATGATAGTACCCCTTGGGCTACTTGGATGAATGAGTGTTTGAAAAACTTAGAGGGATGGATTAAGGATTATAGAGTTAACACTTATGAAGGAATGAGAAATCTTGTAATGATGCAGTCTATCTATGATGCTTGCTCTCCTGAGCTCAGACAGCACTTGGCTGATTCAAAAGAACTGGATTCTAAGAAACTAGCTAAGGCTGCTAACTTGTGGGTTGCCAACAGGGCTACTCACAAGGATTCAGGGGTAACTCAGAAAAAGGATGAGGGAAAGCAGACTAAGAAAGACACTAACGAGAATTCAAATAATTCCAATTCCAAAGAGGGCCCCAAACAAAATCCTAAGGGTAAGCCACAAGGGAAACCAAATCAGGCTAGTGTACCTCCTGGTCCCAGACCAGAAGGAGGTCAGAACAAGCCACCATTCATAAAGACATTTGAAAAATGTTATGTTTGTAGCTCTACTGACCATGTGAAAGGGGATCCCAGATGTAAGGGTAAACCTTCAGGGGTCCACACTGTCTCCTTAGCCTTCTCTCCAGAGGAGGAAGTACATATGGCCAGTGGAAACTTTCAACTACTAGCTGAAGACCCCATTGGAGTCTCAGCTAGTGTATCTTTAGTCTCTCTAGGATTGTGGGAACAACAGGATTTAGATGTATATAATTCTATCCCTCCTAATACTAAAGAGTATTATAAAGACAGTGTCCTAGTCAATGGCCAGGAGACCCCTGCCATTAGAGACACTGGGGCCAGCATAACTGTGGTGGACACATCTTTTTTCAAGGTGGAGGATGTTGCTAAGGCACCCAAACGCCTCACCAAGTTAGCTGGAGGGCCTGTGCAGATGCTTCCCCAATTACCAGCTCTCATCCAGTGCAATGAAATGACTGTCAGAATACCTGTGAGTGTACAATCTGAAGTACCAGGAAGGGTGCTGTTGGGCAATGATCTGAAAGACCTGGGAGTAATGTCAAGTACTCCCAGACCTCCTAGTAAGAGATTACAGGATCTTACCAGACCTGCAAGGGAGAGGGCCTTGAGGGGCTCTCCTGAGGAGATGATAGAAAAAGAAATCACTCCTACGCCACTGCAGTTACTAACTGCTATTTCAAAGCAACCAGAAGCAAAGGGGAAATCCAAGACTTCAAAGAAGAAACGAGCAGAAGGCACTCCAGAGCTGCCAACCAGGAAATCTCATAGGCTGTCAAAAATCACACCTGTGATTCCTCCTCCAGCTGAGGCTGAGAGTGAGGTACAACCCTGTGTGGTTGAATTAGAGCCTGAGTACTCAGATCCAGTAGGAGGCCAGGAACGCATTGGAGATCTTGATCCTGTGGACCATCCTGAGCTGCAGTCTTTACTGGCAGAAGGTGGCCCCAACAGGGCAGACTTCAGTAAGGGACAAAGAGAATGTCCAACTCGGGAAGGTCTTTGCCACCAGGCAGCTTCTCAGCTTGAAGGGCAAGAGCCTGGGAAGTATAGGTTACACTGGGAAGATGGCTTCTTCTATAGTGAACCAACAGAGTCAATCCCTGGGGACTACAAGAGACTTGTAGTGCCTCAAGCAAACCGACTCCAATTTTTCCAACTAGCCCACGAGATACCTTTGACTGGTCACTTGAGTTTCAAAAAGACCAAGGAAAGGCTCTCTCTCTACTTTTATTGGCCTAAAATGCAGGCTCAGGTAGATAAGTATTGCAAGAGTTTCCACGCTTGCCAAACTTCTGGGAAAAGTGGCTCCAAGAACGTGGCACTGTTAGTGCCTCTCCCTGTTGTGGGAATACCATTTGAGAGGGTAGGAATCGACATTGTTGGTCCCCTTGATACTCCAACTTCTTCAGGCAACAGGTTTATCCTTGTTGTAGTAGACCATGCTACTAGATACCCTGAAGCAATTCCTATGAGGACTGTTACAGCTCAGGCTGTGGCTAAGGCCCTCCTTGGTATTTTTACCAGGATTGGGTTTCCTAAGGAGGTAATATCCGACAGGGGGTCACATTTTATGTCCCACTACATGAAGGCCATGTGGAAAAACTGTGGAGTTACCTACAAGTTCACAACAGCATACCACCCTCAGACAAATGGATTGGTAGAAAGATTTAATAGAACCATGAAGAGCATGATAGGAGCTTTAGAGGACCCTCTTGAGAAAAAGTGGGATCTTCTACTGCCATGCCTTCTCTTTGCATATAGAGAAGTCCCACAGGAGGGAGTGGGTTACAGTCCCTTTGAACTTCTCTATGGCCATCCGGTCAGAGGTCCATTGGCCCTGATCAAGGAGGGGTTGGAGAGTGCTCCTTCCCCCACGCCAGTCAGATTCACTACTTTGTGATAGGACTCCGGAGGAGAATGTCACACCTGATGGCTGAGGCAAGTGACAACTTGAAAGCAGCTCAGGCTCTTGTCAAGCATTGGCATGACCAGAAGGCCAACATGATTGAGTTTGCTCAAGACCAGCTAGTTCTTGTTATGGTCCCAACAAGGCAGAGGGCCTTGCAGGACAAATGGATGGGGCCATTCAAGGTTGTGGGAAAACTTGGAGAGGTGGACTATCTGGTGGGCTTAGGCAATCCTAAGGATGCTCCTAGAGTCTTTCACACCAACCGTCTAAAAGCTTATGTCTCGAGACCAGAACTGGGAGCTCTGCTTCTAGCTTCAGCTCAAGAGGAGGAGGAGAGGGAACCTCTGTCTGACTTCCTCAGAAGCAAACCTTTAGATGAGAAAATAGAAGGAGTCAATCTCTCTTCTAATCTGACACCTGAGCAACAGGAGGAGTGCAAAGTGTTGTTAAATCAATTTGCCTCCCTGTTTTCTCTAACACCAGGCTTGACACCTTGGGGCCAGCATGATATCAATACTGGTGACTGTTTACCTGTCAAGAGCAGAGGCTACAGGATGTCAGAAAATGTAAGAACCCACATCAAAGGAGAGGTCAACAAGATGCTTGATCTTGGGGTTCTAGAGCCCTCTAATAGTCCCTGGTCTAGCCCAGTTGAGTTAGTACCAAAGGCAGGATCCAAGGAGTTGAGATTCTGTGTGGACTATAGAGCTCTAAATGCAGTCACTAAGACTGATGCCCATCATTTGCCAAGGACAGATGAGCTGGTGGATAGACTTGGCTCAGCCAAGTTCCTCAGCACATTTGATCTCACGTCAGGCTATTGGCAAATAGCCCTGACTGACCATGCCAAGGAGAAAACTGTATTCTCCACCCCAGTTGGCTTATACCAGTTTAAGGTTATGCCTTTTGGATTAAAGAATGCACCTGCTACATTCCATAGGATGGTGAATCAAGTTCCGAATGGGATGGAGGACTTCTGCTTGGCATACTTGGATGACATTGCAGTGTTCAGCCCTACTTGGAAAAAACATGTTGACCAGCTAGGATATGTTTTTCAGGCTCTGCAACAGGCCCATCTGACCATAAAGGCAAGCACATGTCAAATTGGTCAGAGTAAAGTGGCCTACCTTGGGCATGAGGTAGGAGGTGGTGAAATAAGGCTGTTGCTCAGCAAGATTGAAGCTGTGCAAAATTGGACAACCCCTTCTACTCAAACCCAGGTGAGAGCCTTCCAAGGCCTCACTGGGTATTACAGGAATTTCATTGAGAACTATGGATCCATAGCTTCTCCGCTGAATGTGATCTCTTCTCCTAAAAAGAGTCAAATGGAATGAGGAGTGCAATCAGGCATTTGAAAGCCTGAAGAAAGCCCTTTGTCAAGCTCCAGTTCTCAGAGCTCCTGATTACCACCAACCCTTTATTGTACAAACAGATGCTTCCAATATAGGTATAGGTGCAGTACTCAGTCAACTGGATGAGAAAGGTAGGGAGCACCCCATGTGCTTCATCAGTAGGAAACTGAAGGAACCTGAAACAAGGTGGGCAACTATTGAGAGAGAATGTTTTGCCATTGTGTGGGCTTTGAAGAAGTTTAGACCATACTTGTATGGATCTACTTTCATCATTCAAACAGACCACCAACCCTTGAGATGGTTGATGCAAAGGAAAGGGGAAAACACAAAACTGCTAAGATGGTCAATCTGCCTGCAAGAGTTTGATTTTACCATTGAGCACAGGTCAGGATGTCACCACCAAAATGCTTATGGTCTCTCTTGGATATTTTTAACCGACTAAAGGTAAGAGACTCATCCAGGAGTGGATTAGATCCTCCTGTCCCTTAGTCTGGGGGGGGGGGGGCGAATGTTAGGGAGAATTCTCATTTTATGGCTAATTTCCCTTACCTATAGAGTCCCCCACTAGCTTTGCTGGATTTGAAGGGTTTGTTTTTTTCTCCTGCTAAGAGTGAGACTCTTTTTCCCACTCTTATTCCTTTTTGCTATGTGTGTTCTAGGCTATTTTTGTGTTTAATGCCTATGGAGTTTCTCCCCCCTCCATAGGAACCATTTTTATTCACATGTGTTACACAGCACCCTCCGTGCAGTGACACAGGGGTGTCGTAGCGACCCCCATATGTAGACTCCATACCCTGGGACTGACTACTGTCTCCAAGGGCATGTAAAGTCCCAATTGTCTTTACTGGTCTTTTTTTATGAACTAAACCAGTACTAACCATCTTACTATGGAGGTACTGGAAAGGGTTAATAGTTGTTCCCTTATGTTCATTTTCGAGAGGGTACCGTAAAGTCCCTCTCTCAAAAGTTTCTGGCTGGTGGCAGTGGTTACTACCAAGAATATTCAACCGCAAATATGTTCCTATGGAATTTTCCCATTGTTCGAGGCTACCACTTTTTCTGACAGCCTCTAACATGCCGCCGGTGTATTTTAATATTAACTTTACTCCGGTATGTTTTATTTGCCAGAACTTTAATCTAACTTCTTTCTCGATCTTTCTCTAAACTCCTAACCCAGGTCGGGGATCCTTTGTTCATCTGTTGGGTGGGCTTCTGCTGAGAAGCCCTCTTTTCGGCGCCACTGAGTCTGGGGTGGGTCCATTGTGTGGGAGGGGGAGTAGGACCCCTGGACAGGGTTGCCTCAGCAACCCATGTCGCACTCTATCCTGATAGGCTGGAGAGTCTCCCGCCAAGATGATCACTCCACTGTGTGAGTGACAGATAGGCTGTGTGAATGGGGACCTTTTTGCATAAAAGCAGGGTCCTGAGGACTGGAAGAGCAAGACATTGCCACTGGAACTAAGAAGCCGAAGAGGAGAGAAGCCAAACACATCTGCAGCCACTGAACCACCGGTGAAGCCCTGCTGCAGCGTCTCACCACTTTTCTCCACACGACGAGAGAAGATCTTCACCTGCAAGAGCCTTCTTCCCTTGAGCCAGTGGAGCCAACCAGTTTGCATATCGCCTTCCCGGACCTGCCTTGGTCGAATCTCCCGTACCCTGTACTCGGAGGCCGGATAGCCAGGCACCAGTCCACCCGGACCGCGATTTAAAGGAGCGTACCTTTTATTCGTCGGGCAGCACCGCAGCTGGTTTCATCCCTGGGTAGTGCAGTAACTCGAACCTTCCTCCACGACGAGAGCCTCTCTTCCTCTGCTGGAACACCCGAACTGCAGGAACTATCAGGAACAACCGCCACCGCAGGAGCCACTTCTTCATTTTAAAGGTACATTGTTCCGCCAGGCCGCCCTTTCTTCGCGGTAGCACTAAAGGTGTTTTAAATCCTTTACCTACCTGTTGGGTTGGCCGCCCCTCTCTCTTAACCTTGTCTTTCAACGTCTGCATCCACCTTTTCAAAATCGTTAACCAAAGACTGGACTGCAGCTACAAGAACATTTTGCTCCTGGGCCCTTGCCCTGTACTACTGACTCTGGCACAGGCCTACTGACTCTGGATACATTTGTTAGACCTGCCTTCTTTAGATTGATTCTCAACTAGAACTGTGTTGATGCACCTACTTCTGATAACTACCCTTTTCTTTCCCTTTCTAAACCTTGTGAAATGCCATTTTGCTCAGTTTTCATTTAAGTATTGCCTATATTGATGCACTGTCTTGCTTAATCTGGTCCACAAACATATGGGAAGTGTTGCTAGGGGGTGTAAGAAGCTATTTCTATGTAACTTGTGCTTTCCCTTTCTTGTGAGAAATTGATAGCGTATCTCTTGTGTGTGGTTTACACTGTGCCTTTTTGCTCAGTTTTCAATCTGGTTCACTGGGTCTACAATTTAACTAGGGAGTGTGCATATTTTTCCTCTGACTTATTTAAGTTGCTTTAAGAACTGTGATAGATGTGTTTATCTCGAAGTGTATAAAATTAATATATATATACTTTTTAATACAAAATTTTGGTCAGTGTTTCCTTGTGCCATAGTACTTTAGGCCTATTGTGTAAACCCTGCTCATCTCCCTCTTGAGATAAGTCTGACTGTTCAGCCACAGCTACCAACTAAATCTTTGTGGTACAGACTGATACCAAAGGGGATTTATTGCTCTCACCTGTAGTCCTAATCTTGTGTAGTGCTCCCTAACGGAACTGCACAGGATTCTGCCTAACAGAGAGTGGGAAGGAAATGGAAACAGATAGGCAACTACCGTACTAGGCCTGATGACATTTCTGGTAGAGGCGGACAAAACCAAAAGGTGAGAGAGAGGGGTGCAGAAAGAGGAGGAACAAAACAAGCAACTATCGTACTAGGCCTGACAACATTTCAGATAGTGCTTGAGGGAGGGTGGGGGAAATAAAGGAAAGGAGACAGACGAGGTTGTTATCATACTAGGTCCAGGGACAATTCTGATAGAGTAAATCCATCGACGAAAGCAAGGGGAGGAGATAGGAAAAGGGAGAAAGGGAGAGGAGGAGGGAACAGAGATAAGGCGTCAAAAAGAGTGGAGAAGCAAGAGGGGAGAGTGAATGCAATTGCAGAAGTCAGTAGTAACACATTATGTTGCAAGCCATGATACAAGATAATTTCCTCCTTTACATCCCTATGCCCACAAACACTTCTTTGTATGCCATTCTCTAATGGCATCTGTCACTCCAGGATGGATGTAGCTTGTGCAGAAGATGTTCATGATGTGGTTATGGATTGATGCAAATATCTACTGTGATTAGTAGGGCCCTTGCACTAGAGTACATTTATGTGAATCTCAATGGCAGCTTGTAGAAGACCGCATCAGTTGATTGAATTCTGATACCAAACTCATGGAAGGATCTCAAGATGCTCATCTAGTTTTCTCTTCATGAGACACGTGGCTTCACAGAAATCACTGAGCCCTCCGATCTGCAACAAAAACATATGCATTCCTTTCTCTTCCTCTCCTCCTTCTTCTATGTTTCTCGCAGATGTCTGGCATGTCCGTGATACAGTGGCACTCTGGATCTGGTGTCTTAGTTTAAAAAGTATAAACAACCTAATCTCAGTTCTTCATCATGGTGGAGCTGGGCACAAGATGCCATGCTAACCGCTGCATTCATGAGTGCTTCCCACTTGTTAAGTAATACCTATGATCCCATGTGGGCACTTTGGCTCCACATTTAGCAGGGCTAGGCAAATGTGATTGATCAACAAACCAAGCCACAAACAAAGAAAAGAGTCAAATATTTTTTATTCCAAAATTCAAGTTAGCGGAAATACACCCCAATATGTGTAAGGTGTTTGTCTGTGACATAAATGTAAATTCTTCCCTGGCATGTTCTAATCTAACATTGTCAGGATTTGTCGATCAATAAAGTGTCGGAGTTCCATTTCTCTTTAGGATCACTGTTCTTTCCCAGGTTTTCCATGCTCAACAGCACAGTCTCAGGGATTAAGCGCCCAGTCACTTTTTGGATCAGACTCACAGTCCCTGGGAAGTAGTGCCAAGCTTTTTCTTTGCAATACTTCAGCAGTTTCAGAGCAATGTAGTGACTAGTCCACTGTTTTTGATCTAACCAGGATATTAGGGTCTGTCCCAGTTCTTCCTGATACAGAGTTATAGTTTCCCATTTCGATCTTAAATGATATGTGTCCTTCTCAACCATTGTCCATACTGTGCCTTTCTTGCTTTTAAAACATGTGGTGCACTTCTCAATTGTAAGGTTAATTGTCCCCATCTCCCTTTTAAGAGATCTCATGCATTTCTCATTTGCAAGGGATATAGTGGCCTTCCCATCAGTAAGGTGCTTGCATGCGTTCAGCTCCATGGACATTGCCTCAGTCCTTGAGTTAGCCTCCCAAGTTGACTTATTTCCTCAAAGGCCTTTCCCTCATCAGTGTTAGTTGAAGTCTCAGGTTCCCTGTGGTGATCCATTGGTCTCTGAGCATCTCACCGCTGGTAGGTTTTATGTGACTGATTGAAGGGATCCTAGCACTTGAGATGGGACCCATGAACACCGGAGGCGGTCCCTTCCATCTAGTTTTCACTCACCACATTCAGTGATTGACGCAGATTTAAGATCTCGTAGATCTGGAGGATCTGTAAGAAATGGAAATCAAGTGGTAGGAAACACTGGCAATTTAAATGAAGCTACAGAGTGTAACCCACTCTGAAATGCAGCCATCGCAACCTGCACGTTCTTTTGGGTCATGGTAGTCATCTTGCAGACAGCAGTAGCTGAACCATGATTGGTAACATTCTTCTTGGTAACAGTGCTATTGAAGCTTTCTCAAAATATGTTTCCTTGGCTACTCAGAATTAAGAGCACTTCCCATTCACTAACCTTTCCATACACACAAGGTATAGTATTTCCCTTTCCATATATGCCTGCTAAATCTCCCAGCACACATTTGTAACCCTTTCCCTGCAGCCTTGCATGTGCTGTCTGATTCCTCACCATAGTGTGCACTCGCAGGCCATCCACTCTGTGCACCAGAGTCCTTCCCAGTCACCCCTAGGAGTTCCATATGTTTACTAATTCCTTCCTGCAGTTTTATAACTAAATCATGTTTCCCCATAAAAGAGTGACCTGCCTTTTTCCCTTAGTCTGAAGTTTATTTTGGAAGCAAATCCCAGGACACTGCGAACCAGGACCTTCTGGGACCCGCTGGAGTCAAACCACCAGCAAGTTCACACTGTGTAAGTTTACGCAGTTGGGTTTTGAGGAATTGAGTGTCAATCAGAGAAAAAGAGACCTTGAGAGCACCCAAAATGAATTGGAGTCTGCTATGCATTTACAGGTATTCCCGCAAGAATGGGAGGACTGTATCTCCAGTGATTGTCAGCCATCATTCCTCTGTAGTTCTGGTTGTCCTCGGTTCAGTTCTGGGTCATCTGCACTGCAGAGGAAAAGGGGAAGATTATCATCATTACATCAAGACTCCATCAAAAGTGACCCTTGATGATGTGACCCCCTATCACATATGGTGTTATGCACGATGTGCTCTTTATCTGTTTTCTTCCATTAATTAAATTCTGGTCAGTACTATTAGGAAATATTGCTGTCAGTTTGTTGTTGGGCATGGATGTTACAGTGACACAAAGAATACCAAACCCTGCGGTGTCCCTACATGGGATAGCATCTCATTGCACCTGCAGATCAGGACTGGTGACGTTAACAATAGAGAAAGGTTTGTCCTGCATTCTGATTCCCCTACTTTTGAGATCACATCAATAAGCTGTTAACAGTTAGGTGGACTAGTAGTGTAGTGCTGCCATGCACATGTATATGTCCCTGGTGGTTAATACTTTTAATAACATATAGTTAGACTGAATTAAGGGTGTAGCTTACAATTGGGTCGGTAATGTATAAGGGAAGCCATAGGTAGTAGTTAAACGTCAATTTAACATATTTGTCGTTCTCCATGTATGATCATTCAATGTACTGCTTGCAGTCACTCAGGAGATGCACCTTTTTTGCAATGGCCAGTGGCATCCAAAGTAGATTGTGCCTGAGATAGGAATTGAAAATGTTAGGTGGGCACACCCTACCCGTACTCCAGGACCTGAACCAGGGACATACATACCCAAAAGTAAAGGAACATTGGGCACAAAGTAACATAAAAGTAGTCATGAAGCCCATGCATACACCACAAAATGCAGGGAACCCGCTTTTTGGACAGGGCTCTGAATTTCAGACAGAAAAATCACACACCCACACAAAAGAGGGAACTATTGTCTGAGACCCAATTTCTGACACCATTGTAGTACCATATAAGATATATTTAACAAATGTTAACATGTAACTAGAACAAGAGGACTAAACATCAAGTCACACCCAAATAAAAGTGGAAAGCATTAACACGCGACACACATAGCAGACTGGCCTTTATCAACGTCACTTGTAAAAGAAAATACAATAACCGATAACAACCACATTTAGAGCGAAAACAGTCCACAGTTCATTCTAAGAGTCAACTTAAAGGTGCTACAAACAATGCTTGCTTCCAAGTAAACCTGACTCCTAATGATTACTTCTATGCAGCATTTTGCCATATACAAGCATACATATTGGAAGACATACATCACATTCGGTCTTAATTATTTTACGCATTTTACATCCCTATTAGAATCCACATTTGGTATTTGTTACTATGAGGAACCAGGCTCTCGTTCCCATATGACTTAAGGAGTGTAGGCCAGGCACTTTACAGTTGTTGAGGAGTCCAGCTGGCGTTATGGGTGGGAGCTCCCATTGCAACTTACCCTGGTCACGCGGTCATTGATGATGCCAGCCTTGCCATAGTTTTATAATCGTCTATTACCGCCTGTAGCTACACATCCTGTGATAGCAAGCCCGATTGTATTAGTAGCGTCCTACATAATCTGTCCTATAACATCCTTGGTTACACTTTCCCTTTAACTCCTACTTTAGGCCAGGCTGAATGGGTGAACCTTTCCTGTTACAAAGTTCTAAAAAAAATGAGGCGTTGCACATTGTAAGGCCCTTTATTGCCACTATTAGCAGCCGCATGCTTCAGGTGGCTCAACATGTGATATTGCTGCATCTACCGTACGACACACTGTTTGACAAGACGTTTGCGAGCCAGACACTGAAAAGTGACTATGACAAATATCTGCGATTGGAGGGTGTACTAATGGGAATCGGCACAAAGTTCCAGAGTGTGCCCAACAGAATGACAAAACTAAAATAAAGTCGAATACACAAATCGACAGGCAATCTACAAATGGAAGTCTATTAAAAAGACACGTCTACTGAACCGATGAATGTGTGATGACACCACATTCTTATCGATTCGAGCAGACAATCAAATTGTGGAACCTTTTAGAGATATGAAACAGAGTCCTTACTGTTTTCTTCTGCAATGTCAAGTTTTCCCCTGAAGAGTTCTGATGAATTTTTCAATGTTGATGACAGAATGAAACATGTCGGGCATTTATAACCTGTATTATTAACAGGTTGTCAAATTAGAACATTTTTGTTGCAGTATTAGAACCTAGTGGTTCTTCCATAAGGATTCATAGAACCAATGCATTTGTAAAGGTGACGTTTTATCCTTGAGATAGGACTATCGTTTTCTCGTACCTGACTGCAGATTTGTTCTTGTAAATATGTAATTAACTGTCCGGTTTTTTAATTGAGTTTATGCTTTAGAATTGTTTACAAATTAGATCTGTGTGTTGACCCTGAAAATTGTTCACACATGTATCTTTTTTAGATCAAATCTTTTAAGCTACTGTTTAATTGTTTTTTTGCTTAATATTGTCCTTGTGACCTAATAAATTTGAAATATTTTTTCTATATAAAATGATTTTTGTATTAATGTTGGACTAAAATCTGGTTGCACAAACTTGTATTGTCTGCTAGTTTAAGGTTTGACACCACGCCGGCGACTGAGATTCTTTTGGTTAAGGAATTTACGTGAGTAGCAATTAGGGGACAAATCTCAGAGCCATTAAACATACCCCATTGTCTTTTATAGTTTATCGTGGCTCAACATGTGACACCTATGGAAACAGCACTACAAACTCGGAGCCACCGTAGACATCTGTTGTGTTTTTGGGTGCATCCTGCAAAACCTGTTTCCTGCCCTCCAAAGACATTACTTGCGCCCCATACCGCTTCTGTTCTGGTGCTGACTGCTGATGTTGATAAAATGAAAGGCAGAAACAGCAGCACTATGGGGTTTTCACAACATGAGCATCCTACTCACCACCCCAGTGAGAACATGGTTGCAAATTACCAGCATCTATGAAACCAGTAAGCCGCCTAGGTACTAATGCTTTGCCAAATGGTCAGTTGCTGCCACTGCATGTGATGCACCCACTAGCGTCATGTCATTTTTTCATGCTAAGAAAGTGATGCACATAAGTGTTACCTATCAAGTTATGCAGATGCAGCCACCCAGAATTGTACATAGACACTGAGTCCCTCCAGGGACATGAATGAATTAATTGAATTAACGAATACAGACTTCGTTTTTAACACAGGTCGTGAGTGCAAGAAGCATGCAGAATACTCTACAACACTCTCTTCCTAAAACCTAAAAAGTCTTCCTCTAGAGCTCACCGCTCATCCTCCTCCAACTTTTTGGGGGTGAGCCATTTTTCCAAACAGAAATTTGGAGGTCGATCTATATCCGCTGCAGGTGTCTTCCTTTGGAACAGCCTCTCTCCATCTTGAGCCAGAGCATCTTAAGTTCCAGAAACTCTTCAAGACCTTCCTCTTCTCCTCCTCATTCTCTCTCCCTCTTCCCTGCTAACCTCTTTTCCTTCTCTCCAGCCTCCTTCCTCCTTCCCTTCCTAACTGGTTCACCTCCAGAGCCTTACAGGTCCCAGGCCCGACCACCAGTCTTTTGCACTTTTCTCTGGGCCTCCACACAATGTTCAGCACTATGAACATACAGCAGTATGGTCCTTACAGCCAACGTTCCATGAGCGGGACAACCTCTCTGCGCTTAACCCAGTGCCCTGCTGGACAAGGCACACTTGTTTCCCCCCTTCCCTCTTCATCGCATCTCCGTCTGTATGCATGCATGACCTGAATGTACTAGAACTGGTACGTTCCTTTGTCCTGTCCCCCTCCCTAGCTTGTTCGCAACTGTAACACTTCATGCACTTGCACTAGTAGAAATGGCGTCAGCCTAGTATGCTAGTTATTGTATCATTCGGAAACGTCAAGGACTAAGAATTATTACTGTATTCCCTTGCTCCCTTCCCGCCTTGTCCTGCTTTAAAGCACTCCACTTGTGTAAAAGCACTGTATAAATAAACAATTACAAATTACTCTGGCTCATGACATGAACCAAACAGCCGATGTTCCCATTGTCACTGCCCGTGTCCATATATTGATATCGCAATATGGACGCATAAGTAACCTGCGCATTGTTTTATAGCATGCCATTTATTCAGTCAAATATCTAATCCATGATTTTATTTTTGATCAGTTTTTGTTTTTTAAGGGAAATGCAAAGGCGCTCACTCAATTGAAAAACAACGCAAACAAGTAACATAAGAGCCATGTTCAGTAGGAGGGGGCAGTGAAGAGGGTCTTCCCCATTTGAAATGAGAGGAAACGTTGAAGGCAACGTTCTATTTAAAGAAAAAACTTGTGTACAAAACATTTCAGAAACCATGGTTCCTAAAATAATCGTAACCATGGCAAGCCTGTAGCCCTAGGGGTGTATTGTGTCAAACAAAGTGCATACTATTCTTGTCTCTTACCAAGGTACTGCCACAATCCAATCAAATGCATTTACACTCCCGGGCAAACAATCTTTCAGCATGGTATACTTCTTCTTTGGAACACAAACATTTGCCGTACATTAAGTGATTTCTCTCCGCCTGTTTTTAAAAAACCCACTTGGAACATATTTAACTTGGCAGAGTGGGAAGCTTGGGGCATGGGAGTTCTCACGTCAGGTCTATTTTCTTGGGAAACATACCATGAGCCAATCACGTACCTGACAAGACCTGCAGTATTGGAAGTGTTGCGTAACACTTGTGTACAGGCGCGTTATAAATGCCATATCATATCATACCCAGCTGTGATCTCTCTTTATCACTGACAGAGCAAATCTTTCCTTGATGAGTTCCTGTCATACAGAGCGCCAAAAGCAACCTTGCCCACTTTTGAACGGAACATGTAGCCAGCCTCTAGATGTTGAGGCTAGAGCCTGAATGTAAAGTGTGTTAGTGAAAAAACCAACTGCAAATACATGTGATAGTAAAGAAGCTAGAAGAGAGGGACGTGTGTTCTATTCCGACACCAAGAATGCTGCATAGAGAAGTACTCAGTTGCTCATTGTATGTATGGCAGATGTAAGTGTGGGGTAAAACAGCACAGGCAATCCTAATAAAGCACTTATGTAACCATAAGATTCACATACATGGGGCAAGTACTCAAAACCACACATGTGAAAGGGTATAACTCCTACTAAATGCTAAAGACACTGTTTGCATGCAGAATATTTGATATAGGTGAAGAACTCCCCAGAATATTAAAAATACAACAATGGAAAACATCATTAAAAGAATTCACAAAAGTCCTCTTTACATAATCGTGTGGTTGGATTTGTCTCAGCCTGACACTGTGCCTCAGCTTTGGGGCTGCTTGGAGGCCGTCGGGGACTTGATGGTCAAACATTGGCTGCAGTTGAATGAGGTACTGGTCACAGACCCTATTTCTGTTCCTTCTTCCGTTTATTCCTTTTGGACCCCAGACCCTTGGTCATCTACTCTTGGTATATCTCCTACACCAGCTTTGGTGGTTAAGGATCTAGGGGTTAGTGAGTCAGCTTCCTTGTCAGTGGAGGCTCAGGTAGCCTCTGTTTGTCAATGTGGACATTTCAAAATTAAGACACTATGCAAGGTTTTGCCTTTCATCCCTACTAAGTTTTATGCTCCTGTGGTTGCTTTCCTTATCATGAGCGGGGTCGACTCCTGCAATTCTCTGTATCTTGCCCAGCCAGGATACCTGATTCGCAGACTTCAGCTTGTGCAGAATTCAGCAGCAAGATTGGTCACCCATCCTCCATTTGTGGCACACATTTCCCCCACACTGCGCCAGCTCCACTGGCCTCAGATTGACAAAAGGATTCAATTTAAATGCTTGTGTCTGGTGCATGGGGCCTTCCAGGGGATAGGAGCTGAAAAACTTCATGATAGGTTTTGCCTTCATGTACCTGATTGGCTGCTTCGTTCACAAGTGATTTATAGCATCCAAATGCCTCGCATTCGAAGGACTTGTCCCATCAACCCTGAACCTCCCACACTCTAGTGCACTCAAGACATCAACTTCAACAAACGAGCCATCAGAAAACAATAGAAGACTTGGTGAAAATCTTGCAGCAAATCTGACCTCGCCCTGCTCAAGGAACTGCATGCTAGAAAGAGATGACTGTTCACCACTGCCAAGGGCAACTGTTACCAAAATACCAAAGCCAACAATGAAAGCAGAACACTTTCCAAAACCATCAACCCTCTGCCTTATCCACCCATACTGCACTTCATCAAGAAAACCACCACCATCAACCCTTTCTTCATCAATAAGATCATCATGATCCATCCACACATTGACACCAACACTACAACTGAGAGCACCCTACACATTACATCTCACAAAACCACAACCACCTGGACAACTTCCAAGACACTCACTATGGAAGACATTACTGCCATTATAGCATCCCTCAAGGCCACATCATTTGTGGACAACATCCCCCTTTCCGCACTCAACACTTGTCCGACTGAAGCACTCCTCCCTCACTTGCCAATCATAAACAATCATAAACAGGTCCCTAAGTCAAAGCATGTTCCCCTCGACCCTCAGGACCGGACAAATCCTCCCACCTCTCAAGAAACCAACACTGTACCCTGATGACTTCATCAACTAATGTCCCATCTACCATCTTCCCTTCCTAGGTAAGATCCTTGAGAAAGCAGTACAAACATAACTTCCCTGACAGATCGAAGCCAACAACCTCCTTCAGTCTTACCAATCTGGCTTTAGACCCAGATGCCGAACAGAAACAGTTACCATAAAGGTGATCAACAAGGCCCTCAAAATGTTTGATGACAGGCATATTTGCCTCCTGGTTCTCCTTGACCTCTAAGCAGCATCTGACACAGTTGACTAGCATACACTCACCGAAAATATACATTGCTGCATGGGGATCAGCAAGATGGACCTCTGCTGGTTCAAATCACACCTTGCTAATTGCCATCCGTTTGTACAAATGGATTCTTCCAGGTCACAAACTCTACCCAGCTCCTGTGGAGTACAGCAAAGATCTGTCCTGTGCCCTCTGTTGTTTCTTTTCATGGAACAGCTTGGAACCCTCCTCATCCCATACAATTTATTTATTTGTATTTATTGGACATTTGTAGCAATATTCACATCCACCAATACGCAGATGACACACAGCTCTGCCTCAAGATAGCCTCCATTGAAGATAACCACAAGTTCGAGGCTTGCCCCTCATTGATCCAATTGTGTATGTCCAGTTCTTACCTAAATCTCAACCCCTCCCTCCCTGACTGAATTCCTACTGCTGACCAACAACACTGTATACCCAGACCTCCAGACCTGGCTCTCTGTTATGCACCTCAAGGGTTTCACACCCCAGATGACCACCTGCACCAAGTCCCTTGGGTTCGACATCTTCAGGCACCTCTCCTTCAAACAGTACATAGAAAGGAAGACACAAACGTCTTTGTACCAACTTTCCCCCTATGGAAAACAACTTCAGATCTGATGTCAAAGCCTTGGTCCTCTCCCGCCTGGATGGTGGCAATGCCTTTTGGGAAGGCCTTGTGGCAACTACCCTGGCTCCCCAGAGATGTGCTCTGCATGCTGCAACATGACTCATGAAAGGACTCTGCAAATTTTACCAGATAAGCCTGACACTCCGCAAATTACTGTAAGAAGAAATGGAGATGAGGCGCGCACTCAGAGTCAGTTTTACCTGCTAAAGCAACAGTTAGGCTTATCCTCCAAACGTTTTCTTGACTCTATCAATGATCAGGAAGGCTGTGTTTCTTTCCCTTTCAGGTGTGTCTGGTTAATTCTCATGAATGTCTCTAAGGATTCCGGTACATATAGTCGCACACTTTTTTCAATGCAGGTGACTAGGAACCAACTCTCCTTCAAAGCATAAATCTTTCCCTTGATAGGGGGAGGGGGAAAACCATGTGTATGGCTCTCCATAGTAAGGCATGATGACCCTGGTGCTGCTGTCTTTTGAGCCCAGGAGTCTTGAAACACTGTAAGAAGAAATGGAGCTGAGGCATGCTCTCTGATTCCCAGTCAGATTTGCCTGCTACAACAACAGTTAGTGTTCTCCTCCAAATGTTTTCTTGACTCTATCAATCATCAGGGAGGCTGTGTTTCTTTTCCTTTTCAGGTGTGTCTGGTTAATTCTCATTAAAGTCTCTAAGAATTCTGGTACATGTAGTCACACACTTTTTTCTCTCTATTTAACAAGCTGAAAACAATGAGTATATTATCTGGACTTAGTTTCTTCCGAGTCTTTGCAAGACCATCTGCTTGTAAATAAAGAATTCTTGTAGATATGCTCAAATGTGAACACTGTTTTTGTGAGTTGAGTTGAACTGAGCAGAAACAATTGTCATGCACTTTTGACTGGGTGCTTGCTATAAACCTGAAGACAGATCCAACTGTCATTTGAATGTTTTTGCCCATATTGAGAACTTTTGAAAATCCTGAACCTTCCCAACCTGTGCAGTTTTAAACATTACCTTATTCAAGCTCAACCAGGTCTATACCAAAATAAAAATAGAAATTAACCCTGAACAACAATTTATTCAACACAAATAGGACATAACTACAAATCCTGGTAAAAT
This sequence comes from Ambystoma mexicanum, assembly GCF_040938575.1. Lineage (NCBI taxonomy): Eukaryota > Metazoa > Chordata > Amphibia > Caudata > Ambystomatidae > Ambystoma > Ambystoma mexicanum. Next base: position 797,843,647 of record NC_090937.1, on the reverse strand, counting down.
GAGAAAACCTGTTGAACACGCAGAGTTGAACTAAAGCAATGTTCAACAAACCACATTGTGTGCAATGGTGTATCGACGTATTTGTTTTTTTCCTTTCTAGGTACGTTTGAGTGTTGTATCAGTCCTTACAAACATGTGATGTAGTTGAGCATTGATTGTGGGAAAGTCTACTGTTCCATATGATGGCTTGATGTATTTTTAAAATATTTAAATAATGTTTATTTTGCAAAATGTATGTTTGAATACTCAAAAAATGAAGTTGAGAAAAAGCTGACATGGAAAATTGATCTAACCAATTAACAACAGTGAGCAAATAAATGTTAACCTATGTACAATAACCAAAATCATATACATGTTAGAGATGTTTAATCATCAAATTCAACTACCTCTTTTAAACAGAATTTGTTTGAAATTTAAAGTGCATATGGTTTACAATAAAAAAAGTTTACACTCTGAAATAAATGATTTCAATAATACAAACAGTCAATACAAACATTAATTTGTATAATACATTTTGTCAATCTAAGTATAATCATTTAAAATGGAAGTAAACAGTTCTCAGCTTCATGCCATACTTAACAAGATTCTTTTGGTCATGGCCAGTGATTTGGCCATGAAGAGACAAGACCAACATTGATCTGTCTCAATTTGGTCCATATTACAAACGCATTTCCTATAACCCTGTATATAGTTTGTAAGTTCGGAGGAATCTGTCTGGATATGTTGAGAAGTGTCAACAGTAGTTTTGCATTATCATCACTTTCTTAATTCTTTCAGGACACCCTGCCGAGCAACAATGTAGTATAGAGTAAGAAGAACATTAAAACACATTTTCATTATTTGTCTATACAATATAATCAAATGGCTTTAAATAAGGAAAACCGTGTCTGATGTATTCAACATAATATTCCTTATGAGACAATTTATCAACATTCTCAATTCTATCCCAAACCAAAACCTTGGCTTTCAAATCATTCATTAGTGCTCCCAGGTTACTTGTTTCAAAGGTTGTCCATCCAATATCCTCATGGAACTTCCCACAGGTGGTTTTAAGTTCCCTAAGTACTTCATAAGTCCCACAATCTTCCCTTAACAGACCAGAAAAACAAACCAAACAAAGAATGTACATTATCTTTTTCAATCTGGATCTTCAAATAGACCCTACATTGTGTTATCTTTAACACCGTCATCAAGGAAGTCAGGCCAAGGTCAGACTATTTAGCTTTGGTGGGTATAGAATGTCTCTAAAGTTTGCCCTCAATACATTCAATCCATTTCACCTGTTTGTCATTGTATATCTCCAGGTCATACAATTTTCCAGGCACAAAACTAGTCCTATACATTTTTTTCTAAAACCTTGTATGGAGTAAAGCTCCTTAGCAGCAATGTATCTTTTAATACTTATTTTCCCAGAAAAGAAAACGAGATATATTAGCTACCAGTACACCAACATATGTCTAGGATTCAACCACTTCAATCCTTCGATCATCACACTTCTAGAGACAGTGGTTAGCTTTCTTTCTTCTACTGTCAATTATTAATATGTATTCCCAAATTATTAGTTTTGGCATAAACATGTAAGGAACTCAAGGATCTATGCATCCGTAATGGAGTTATTTCCAATATTATGGTGTCATCAGCGTACAACAACCATGAAATATCATAACAACCAAACATGGGAGAATGTTATTCCTATTATCTAACACCTCATGCATACCAGCTACATATAACTTGTACAGCCCTGCTTAAGACCATGGTTCTTATGGGATATTTTTTAAAGGGACCTTTGCTGATTGAGTCTTGCTGTTACCAAGGTGTTCTTGTATATTTGCCTAGTAAAAAGAAGCAATACAGGGTCTATACTCGGGTTTTTAAGCTTACACCATAGTCACGATCTAATCATGCAAACGCCCAAGCCTTTTTTATAACAGCATTTGCTAAACCATCAGGTCCCCGAGCTCTAGAAGATGTCAATCGATTGCTAATCATCAGTATGTCCTCAACATCTTAAGATCAAAGGGAATGCCATTTTAAACAGTATGAATTCTATCAAAGATGTATGTGGAAGGCTTGTTGGGTGGAGATTTAAAGACATGGTTAAGTGAATTGAATAGATGTGGGAGTTAGCTGAAGTCAAATAATAATTAGAATGTAGACCCTGTTCAGTACATATAGCCAATTAGGGAGCAATGCATTTTATGTCGAATGTGTGTGTAGAGCTATGTTGATCAATGGGAAACTGTGATTTAAGCAGTTGTATATAAATAGAGTTTTTTCTATACCCCTTTTCCCACACCAGTAGCATGTATCCATATCTTCTGTGTTTGCAATGTTGTGGCTTTTGTATTTCTTACTTTTTGTATCATTAATAACATTATGTATTAAATACTTCTTTATACATGTCATTGTTATTGTTTTACCAGCAGTTTTTGCACAGGAAACTTTGCACTTCATGCACATGTACTTTGAGCATAATGCACTTTATCTTTCTGTGCATTAGTTGTGAGTGAATGTGGTTAGTCTCAATTTATATCAGACTTGAGGTCGTCTATAGATTATACTGTACAACGAGCGTTACGTGGTCACAAATGTTGGGCCAGTACGACCATTTCTTCAGTTTGTGTGAATAGATAAAATGTTAAAAGTCTAAACATTTTTGTAATGCTTTGAAATGTTGCACTGCTTTTATTTGGAGATAGAACAGATCAAGTTAATGTATTAGATGTTGTGCTTGATTGCTGTATGAGATTGGGTCAGAGTTTAATTAAAGCAAATCAATGAGTATAGATGGATTATGTCAGGGGGCCCTTTTGTAAAATGGTGTTAACAGGAGGTGAAAGTACAGCGAATGAGAGTCAACAGTGAAATCATGTCACCTCTGGATGCATACTTGCGAGAGGCATGCCTTTGTCTATGTCTTTTCACAGTTCAACCAACAGCATTCTTGCAGAATGTTAAGGATTTCAATCAGGCAACACACCTGGTCTCAGCCTAGTATGCAGCGCAAGGCTGAAATGCTTAGTTATTTATATATAGATTCAATATTTGAGAGATACACCACTCATATCACAACCCCTTTTCAAATACCCCGGGTCACGATGCACCAGGAACCAGGCTTGTGGGTAAAGGAAATATTTATTTATTAAAAAATTCAAAAGAAATCATACACGTTTTAATAAATGAGGCAGCAATCACCAATGTGATGATAATAACAATAGGAATGTAAGCAATGCACTTAATTCAACCCTTTAGTAAAACAGATAGAAAACACCAGGGAATAGAAACACTTTTGGATTTTCAGAAAGATAGCACTCAAGTTAGGATTTGCCCCTGCAATGTTCCCTCAACCCACAAATAATCACTTCTGAATGGATGTAAGGAAGCAGCACACAGTTAGGAATATGAATCTGCAAACAAAATTCAAATCTAACTTTCCCTCCTCAAATTAGAGTGAAAGACGGATTTGAAACCCTTACAATGTTAAAATAACACTCGGGAATGGCTGAATAAAACAATTAATGTGTATAAAAATCTTGAAACAAAAACAATTCTTTATTGGAGCCACACTGGAATGGTACTAGCAATCACAAGCAATTGATTGAGCAAAAGCATACAATTCGAAATTGAATGGAAGATTTAAAACAGTTTATAATCAAAATTACACGTGGGAACTTTTGTAAATATTTCGATTCCTGCCTGGAATTAACCAAAAGGTTTTTGATTAACTCACTGATTTGGAGTGTGGTTGTTTGGTTGAGGTGTAGCTACAGATCTTAGGTACAATCTATAAGTGAAATTGAGTCTCTAGCTATTAAACTGAGGGAGATAGGCAAGATAGAATGAGTTGCATTTTTGGAAAAAGCGGGTAGTGAAAAACAGAAAAGCGGCTTTAAAATGGACTGCAAACTTGACTTAAACTGGATTTAATGACTAAGAAATAGAGAATGTCACCAGTGAATCTCCACAGTTACACAGCGTTGTAACCCTTCACGTGGTGTACTACGTTTCCTTTATGGAAAATTAATTTATTTACTGAAAATCGCTAATGGCTTGTGTTCTAGCAAAACAAAAATGAAGAGAAAATCGGCGCTAACACTAGCAATCAAAGACAGGGTTTCACATATATTGCTGACAATTTCAGCAAGATATCTGGGTCAGAATATGATAGCTTAGAGATTGGGATAGGACAAAGACAAGATAAGTAGACTATGGATTTCTATGGGGTAGGGATGATACTTACAGTCCACTTTCGTTTAGGATATTGGACAGTCAAGGGTCCTGGTCACTACAGAACAAGTTCCCTGGCAAGCCAGCTGGGCAGTTCTGGTCACCGGATGGCACGGGACTGGCACTGGACTGGCACTGTACTGGCATCTTTGGTCACTGGATACTACAGATCAGCTGGGTGACAATTTGCAGCAGGCATGCATTTAGTGAGCAGCAAGCCAGGTTAATTCAGGATGCTTCCCAAAACACCACAGCGTTTCCTTTGGTTATTGGGATTAGTTTAGAAATGAGGCCTAGCTGAAGCAGGATCAGCAATGCTTGGCCTTGGGGTTGGGATCTGGAGTCTAGATGGATAAATGCAAGATGAAGACAGGAACAGACAGGAACAGGACGCCGGCGAAGGAAATCAGGAATCAGTGTCTTATTTTGTGTATTGTCAGGGGCTCATATTTATAATGCCTAGTGACATCATCACAGTATATGACTGGGGCAGGCTTTACTACACCGGCCTCTATCAACCAGATTGGGCAAGGGTAATAGCCTCCGCCTAGCTTTTTGCTGGTTGGATTTCATAAAAATAATGTCAGGTTTATGGGGTGAGTTTTACAGTGTCCAGAAACCTCCCATAGTTACTGGAACTAATATCTAATTTTGCCACAAACATATTTTTACACAATTGCAACCTCTTAACAATTCCGATACACAGGTTACATATTTTGTGCATCACATTTCAGTCCTAACCTCCATTTCGTGAGGCCTGTTTTCGCTCCTCTACCAGTTTTTCACGCTTTTCAATGGTATTTATATCACTCAAAATTCTGCAACTTTATACAGAGGTGGGGATTGTCATTAGGGATGTATGTACAAAATGTGATGTTTGCAACATTAGTACTTTCCTTGGAATCTGTCGTATTTTGTAACTTCTGTTCTCCATGCAGCAATGAGTTCTACCAAGTTTTAACAGAAAGCCCATAAAATTAGATTTGAAATTGCAAACTTTTCACATTTTTGCTAATTCTTGCTGCATAGATAAAAGTCTTTAAAGTTTCTTTATAAAATAGTCTTTGTAACCAAAAGGCAGTTCCTTCGTTGGGTATTTTTATTGCTTTAACTTCATCTGTAACCAAATGTCATTTCCTTCCAGGCAAGGTAGGGGTTTCTCATCTTAATTGAAGGTTTTATTGCCCCTTACAGTTGAAAGGTTAGTGTCCCAGGACTTCTATTGTCCCAGCCTGGAGCACAGACAAATATCTGACGAACGTGTGAACTTTCATTGTCCTAGCCCATACAAAATTTTTCAAGCTAGCAGTTTTCATGTACGTGTCCTGGGTTTATCGTGTGTCTCCCTTTCTTGGGGAAGTTTCATGGCAGGCAACTGGAATTACTGTTTTTTCTGAAAGTTTGCAATTCCCGCTGAGGTCTTTCATTTCTTATTTTGGGTCTTGAATTAAACAAACCTGTGAAATAAGATAGCCTATGTGTGTATTATCACCACTAACATAAACTCTTCACATTGCTAAGTAAGCAAGTTTTTATGCAACAATTTATTTTTAAACAGGCCAATTTTTCTTCAGTCAGCAAAAGCCAATTTTTCCACATGTGTTAAAACTGCTAGCATTTCTTTCTTTAAATTCGGTTTTGCAGCTGCCTCAGATTGCCTACACTGTTTTTTCAGCTGTAGTCATTTCCTTGAAGCAGGAGTTGTATCTAAAGTACAGATACATTTCCACTTGACCTGGCTCAGAGAGTAAGAAGTCTCTTTGAACTGCTGCACCTGGATACATTTGGAAAGTATAAATGTGTGTTCCCGTGCGAGTGAAAATGAAGTAAGTTGCTTCTTGATTTCTCTGAGAGCTGGTTAGACTGGGCCTGTCATTCAAGAATTATGCCTGGTTTTGGTGAAGCAAAGTGAAATATCTTGGTCATGACTGACATGGCCTTTTTACTCACCGTGGAGTCAGAATTAACAGATGGAATTAGCATCAAAACAGCATTTTGAATGGATGAAAATGTTTAATTTTGAAGTGGATTATGGCTTTTGCAGCTAAGCAGTGCTGCCTGTTCACTTTATTCCATATATAGGTTTAAGAACACACTGGCATACTTTTTCAGTGTGTCCCCTTGTTCCATTTTGCCTTAAGTGTGCTAGGCAGGATGGTGCAACCATTTTTGCTGTTGCTGCCAAAACACAGTTTTGAGGTCCTGGTGCGCAAAGGAGCCAGCGCAGCCAGGTTGCTGTTTCTTGTGCAAATGCAGCTTAGTGATGTGGTAAAGCACAGCAGAGTGGTTCAATATATCCCACATATCCCCCCCATGAGTCTCCTGAGATTTTGAGCCAAGGGAGAATCAGGCAAATGGGATTCCTTCATCGGACAAGGCAGGGTCTGTCGGGTATGACTCCTTCTTCCATTAGCAAATGTTGCGACACGCTCGCCTCACTGCCTCTGGTTAAAACATGGAATGATACCCCAAGCCTTCTCTTGGGTTTTCCTTTCTGGTGTGGAGCGACACCTCAGTTTTCCCTGGGCTTCTTCTTTCCGGGGCCCTGAGGAGGTCCTCCTTGGTAAGGACGGAGCAACCTGTACAAATCTAGAAAGAGAGCACAAACAGTTCACTACATTTCCCACAATCTGCCCTCCAATTGGGATGACAGCAGTGGGATATGCATGCATTCAGTGACAATTGAAATATTCCTATGTTTCAGATGTATCCCCCACTTTGTTTTCCACAGGCTCCTCTATTTGTTGCAAAGTGTGCCTAGGTTGACAACTCTTTAGCTGATTGATATGGGCCAATTTTTCTTCTGTCAAGTCGCCTTTGGGGATGCAGATTCTGTAGGTGACTGGTTAGATTTTGTCTACAATTTCAAAAGGTCTCCGCCAGCTAGGCAAAAATGTGCGCTCTTTGGTCTGGTTTCTTTGGAAATTGTACAAGTAGACCCTGTCTCCTACTTGGTATTCCTTTTTGGTTGGCTTTAGATCATAATGAGTCTTCATGCTGTCTGCAGATCTTTCTAGATTCCGCTGAGCGTACGCAAAAGCATGTTGAAGGTGTTTCCTTAGATTCTCAACATACTGTCCAAAACCCCCTCTGGCAAACCCATTGGCCAGGTGGAGTCAGGACTCGGGCCTCTAGAGCCTGGCATCCTCTTCAAAAACCCTCATGGGGCCAGTCCTGGCGCCTACGGCGCCAGGCTCATACACCATGAAAAACAATGTGCTTGGGAACTACTTTATTGTATTGTCAGCCAACATGAAGGCATCCACATAGCTTGGTTACTAAGAACCAAGCTATGCGGTCTAGTGTTTTGTGTGTGGTAGCCTAGGGACTACTTCACCTGGACTATTTTGTTGGGGCTATTTAAACCACAACCGAGCAAGACAACACGCTTCGCGTTACTTTGCAGCTTGCAACGTGACGCTCACCGTGTCCAGCTATTCACTCGAACCTCGGAGAAGCAGAACCTGCAAGGAGACAAAAGGAACATCATTAGCAGCAGCAACTTACCTGCAGTCTTCATCTTTAAACACTCACAGCTACTGAGAACAGCTTTCTCGAATCTGCACGCCTCCCGGACAGAACGACCTGAAAGAGGAAGATAGAGGCAACATTAAAGAAAGCAGTAGAGACATTTACAAGTTACGAACTGCTCAAAAGGCTTACCTGGCTGGTCACCTCTTGGTTGGCACCACTCCGGACATTCCACTCGTGCTGAAGAACACCGCGACCTACAAGGAAGGAAAACACAGGTTATCAAAGGCAAGACTTTGCAGCGCTGCGCATAGCGCTTACTTACTGCATCATAGCGCTCTTAATGCGCCATCATTGACCAGCGGGGCTCAACCAAGACAGTTTGCACGCTGAAGCTCTGCATACCTAAGGGAGAAAAAAGAGACATTTTAAACAAAGAAAGGCATGCAGGATAGCAACAAAACTAAAGAACAGCAATAAGACCTACCTGAACAATATCAAATGGGCCAGGCGTCAGTGAAGTAACTGGACCGCACTCGCCCATGAAAGACAACGCGCCCCTGCAAAGAAGGCAGGACGGAGAGCACGCCTAATTCTACCACAAGGCAGAACATTCCCCGCAGACCACATCAGGGCAAAGCTGAGAAGCATACCAGCGAGTAACCCGGCTGGGTGGCGTCCCTGTGGATACCAGGTGAGCGTAACACATACTCGTGAGTTGTGGAGGCCTTTTTCAGTGTCTGCTCTTGTGTTCTATAGAGCAGATGCCGAGGTAGCACCATCCTTTGTCCGGTCATCATCTCAAATGGAGACATTTTAGTTGCAGAAGAAAGGGTAGATCTGATGGCCATCAGGACAAGCAGTAATCGGATATCCCAACTTGTCCCAGAGTCTACCACAAACTTTCTTAGTATGCTCACAATTGTTTTATTGTAACTCTCAACTCCACCACTAGAGGATGGCTGGTATGCAATGTGAAGCTTCCATTTTACCCCAAGTATCTCCCACATCTTTGTCATCACTTTGCTGGTTAAGTGACTACCTCAGTCTGACTCAATCCTTTGGGGCAGTCCAAAATGCAAGAAGATGTGATTGATCATCAGGGCAGCTGCTGTTTCTGCCTTGCAATTTGGGGCCGGGAGACATTCCACCCGTTTAGTAGACAAGTAGTAGACAAGCATGTTACGGTTAACATGTACTTGTTCCCCCTAGAGGAGCAAATCATGGGCCCGATGAAATCTACTTGTAAATTTGACCAAGTCAGTGTCATCCCCCTCTTCTGGAGGGGAGCTCGGTGTGTGAGTGAAGTTGGATGAAATTGTGCACACACAAGACACCCCTTCAAATATTGGTCGAGGTCCTGTCCCATGTGTGACCTATATGCAACCTGTTGCAAGATTTCTAAAGTAGTGTGAAACCCCCGATGACCGGCTGTGGCCGCATCATGGGCGTGTGACTTAGCATCAGGCTTCGGAATAAGGTAGGAACCACTCACTGGTCACAGCCAGATATGGATCTCCTTACCAACAAACCGTCTTGGATTCAGAGCATTTTTGAACATTTCATCAGCACCCTGAGGTCCTCTTTCCCAATGTAATTGGTCTCCTTCAGGGAAAAGTTGTCAGGATCCTCAATGTGTTGATAACATTTCCTAATGATTGGATCCCCTTTTTGTGCTTTGATTAAAGCAGCATCTGGGGTCTCTTTACTCCACTGGACAGTTGAGAGTTCATTGTGAACATTTGTCTGGGATCTAATGATTGCAGTGACCTGGATTTCCCCCAACAGGGACTCAATCTCGAGGAGATCCCCTTGGATGGCTCTGGTTTTGGCCAACTGATGAGCTAGCTCATTTGCAGTTTTGTCTGGTCCTTCTATTCCAGAATGATCCTTGATCTTCTTCCAATAGATGGTCATCCCGCTAGAGGTGACCAGATCATCAATATTTTGGATGAGCTGCGATGTTTGAGCAGTTTGTTGTTGGCACATAGCATGCCTCTGTTTTTCCAATTAACCAGGTGCTCCGCAAATCCGTTTCTGACATAATCTGAATCAATTAATATGACCAGTTTGTGGAGTTGGTTTTGGACGGCAGTGAGAATGGCCTGATGAACGGCCATCAACTCTGCCACCTGACTACTGCAGGGACCGATTGTAACCAGTGGAGGGTTGCGGGGAATCATTCACCCAGGCTTTCTCAACGCCAGCCACCAGTTCCTTTTCCCCGTTGTTGTCAGCATGGTAGGAGCACCCGTCCACATAAACTGTGGGCATTCCCTCGTACTTTTCGTCTTCATAGGCTTTGTGCAGGGAATTTCGGTATGCCTCCATGGTGTCCTGGGTTTTAAGACTTTCGTCCTCGAGACAGTTTTCTCTGTCACAATCATGCAAGTCAGCCAGACCTTGCGCGAGGGGACTCTTCTTGTTTTGGCCATATCTGTCCTCCACAGGAAAGCCTTGCATTGACAGAATCCAGGAAGTAATTCTGGAATGACTCAGATTTCCAGCCCGGATTCTGTCACTTTGGAGATATTGCAAAGGCTGGTGTGGAGTCTCCACTATGATGTGTTCCCCCTGGATGAATGGGCGGTCATTTTTCAATGCCCACACCATTTCCAGGAGTGCCTTCTCACAATCGTTGAATTTTTCCTCGACAGAGTATAAAGTCTTGCTTGCATAGCAGATGACTTTATTGATCTTGTCATGCTTTTGATATAATACTGCTGTCAAGCATGTATTCGAGAACCCTGTCTCCAAGAAGAACTCCTTGTTTTTGACAGGGTAAGTTAGAGAAGTTGCTTGTGAGAGGCTTCTTTTGAGTTGCTCTACTGCCTTGGCTTGTTCCGGACCCCACTCCTACTTGACCCCCCTTTCAACAGATGAATCAGGGGTCTTGTGATCTCTGCGTAATCCTCAATGAACTTCCTACTGTAATTAGTCAGTCCAAGGAGGCTCCTTGGCTCACGCACAGATGTGGGCTCTTTGAGTTTCTGGAGTGCTTCCACTTTCTTTTCCTGGGGACAGAGACCCTCACAAGTTATCTCATGCCCCATGAAATTGACAATGGTCCTGCAACACTGTGCCTTCTGGAAGGATAGTTTTGCTCTGGCAACACTCAACTGGGTAAGAACATAATGGATTTCTGCTATATGTTCCTCCACTGTTGAACTTTTGATCAGGAAATCATCTACATAGGCCAGGTTACCCCTTTCACCCAAGTCGGGCATGGCCTTATGCAACAAGATGTTAAATTTGTTGCAGGAGTTGATGTATCCGAAGGGAGACCGGGTCCATGTGTACTGCTGCCCCACGAAGGTAAAGGCCAGCTTGTATTGGTCCTCCCTACAGACAGACACGGTCCAGTACCCATTTTTCAGGTCAATGGCAGTATATACCCTTGACCCCTGGATCTGGGCCAGCCCCATGTTAATGTAGGGGAGAGGCCATCGGGACAATTGGACACGTTTGTTCAGCTCCCTCAGGTCAGCACAGAGTCTCCACTGGCCGTTAGGTTTTAAAATCCCCAGCACCGGATTATTAAAGGTTCTGTGGACTGGATGAATTATCCCACGGGACTCAAGGCTTTTGATCATTTTTGTCAGGGACTCCATGGATGCGAGATGCAAGCAATATTGCTTCACAAACACTGGAGTCATTCAGGGTCCGTGGGAATTATTGTTGTATGGATTTTGGTGCGACCACAGTCATATGAGTCCACCACAAAGAGATCTTCAAAATCTAAGAACACTGACTTCAACTTTTGCTTTTGCTCCAGACTCTCACAGGCATCAGTTAGGTTGACCCACTCTTCAACAATTTGCCTTAAGCCTGGAAAGACTTCCAGTTTTGCTATTTCAGCTGCCTCCTCCAGCTGGGTGGAGAGGTCCCTGGTTAAAGTATTGACCTGGATAGAGGGTTTCAGGCAGGAGAGGCACTCCTTGTGTTCCTGGAAGATCACCTCATCCCACCTGATGTCACAGGTCACCTCTTCCTTACCGTAAGGGCAGGAAGAGTACACCAGGAAATTCCCCCATTGCCGGGTGAAGATCCTTTCTGGTGTTATGTCATTGTCACTATCACTGTCAAAACAGTCATTGGGAATTGGTCCAATCAGTTCATTACCTAGGTCTATGGAAACATGTCGGTCATCAATCGCCATTCCAATAATGGTGCCTGCGCCCAGAGTGATACTCCTAAGGTCGCTGTTATCCATCAATATTGGAATGGTGTTATGTTCTACATTGACTAATGGTGTTGGGTTTAACCCCAACCCTTGCTGTTGGAGATGGGTATTGAGCTGAACATAGGCGTCAGGATCTTGCAGTTTCTGTCCTTTTTAATTCAAGTGGGAATAGTTGTGCCCGTCCTCGGATGGTGACCTCCTCTCCAATTTGAACTTCAACTCCATACGGCAGCAATTAGGTTGACCAAAATGCTTTTTTTCGGAATCATCAAAGTTCATGGGATTACCCCCTAGTCGGGACCAGGCTTTGTAATTGATCAAGTCCAAATTAATGGCAAACCGATTGAGAATGTCACTGTCTAAATAGAATGCAGCATGGACATCTCGCACAAACCAACAATTATGTACTATGCTTTTCTTTCCGATAGAGATTTTGAGCATACACCTGCTAGGCAAGAGCTCTTTGAAATTGGGAGTTTCCAGGCCCATTTCCCACTTACTGATCAATTTAAATGTGGGAGTGCCTGGATCTTTGGGGAGCTGTCGGAACATGGCTTCGCTGATGAAGCTCTTACCGTTGTTCAGGCACACTCGGGAAAGAACAAATTCCTTCCCCTCATTTAACTGAATAGGGATGAATAACTGTTCTCTAATTTTCTGAATATCAGCTAAACTTTGAGCTGGTTTCTCATCACTTTTCGCTATGGAATTAGGATTTTCAGATCATGAGTTGGTATAGAATTTCAAAATATTTCCATCCAGTGTGAAATGCTACTTGAAACTGGAAGGAAGGTTGATTTTCAGAAATGGAGAGGAATTCCCATCACACGTTTGATGTCCCTATTTGGTTGTTCTGAAAATGGAACTCAATATGATCAGGTTTCTGTTCAACCATGTGGCATGTGTCATTAAAACTAAAATGGTTGACACTATGTTTTAATTTTATCAGTCTGTTAGTCTGGGTCCAGAAGACCTTGTTCACACAGTCTATTAGGGGGGACAACCTACGCAGGATGTCATTCCCCAGTAGACAGGGTGTGCCCTCTGGAGTCACAACTATGACCCAGTGTTTCAGCTTGTGTCGCCCAATTTTTATTTCCAAATCCGCAGTCCCCTTGACAGGAATTTCATTCCCATCGAAGTTCTGAAGTTGTCCGGGAAGAGGGGTGAGAGGGATCTGGTATCTCTCCCCCCTTCCTGAATTCAGCTGATCAAAGGCCCTCTTTGATTGAAGAGTGGTTTGGGATCTAGTGTCCACCAGTGCCGAAAATGTACACTGCCCTTGCACCTGGACTGGGGTGTAAAATCTACCTACCTTCTCCTCAAGTGGACAAAGGTAATGTGCATTTTGGGCATGTTTGGTGGTCAATTACCTTATTTTTGACACTGACACAGGGGTAGTTTGGGCATGATTCTGTGTTGGAGTTTGGGGATCTGAAGGAAAAATTTGACATTTGGATATTTGGGGAGTTTTGGGCTCCCCTTTTTCTGATTCTGGACCGCCCCCTCACCCCACCCCTTTTTGGAGGCAGTCACCAGAATTGGTTTGGACAGTTTGGTTTCCTTGATGCTAATTCTGGGGTTCAATGATGAGCGATTCTGACGCAGTCCCCACATCCACCCAGCCTTCATTTGGACCCATTTTTCTTTAAGAGGAGTTCCCCCGTCCCTGAAGGAGAAGATCTTTTTCCCAGAATCCTTTAAGGATTCTTCCCCTTCAAATTGGAGAACACTGACTTCCTCTACAAAATGGGCCTTTTTAGGTTCTTTACTTCTCCTACCCACCCTCTGTTCCCTGGGTTGCAGACTTTCGGGGGCAGGACATTTTTGCTCCGGTTCTAGGTGTCCAGGGGATTTTCACGAGTGAAGAAGAAAGCTTCCTCTAGGGCTTTACACCTCCCTTCCCCCTGTGCCTCCTCCTCCTCTGGAACCGGTGAGTTGTCGGGGTTCTCTTCCCGTTATTGTTCTGGAGTACCAGCCCCTTGGTTTGTGGGGTTCTGAGCCACCATGTTCATCTGAGGGTTCTGTTGAGCCCTTAACATGCAACCCTGCTCCTCTGATAGGTTCTGGACCTGGCGCTCCAGTTGTAACACCCGATCCGGCTGGTACGGGGGTCTCTGGTCAACCCTAGGTGAATCACAGGAAGGGTAACTATCCCTTCTCCCATAGTACCCTGGGTATTGAGAATTTTGGTAACCCTCCACACTTGGCCTCCCGTCTCCCGGATTGGGCTGTCTGGGCTCCTGAAAGCGGGGTAAAAGGGAGGGATGTCCTGCAAGTGGGGGTTTTGTGGGTACCGGGGAAAGAAACTCAACCCGGCATTTCAGGGATTACTGCCCTCCTGGGGAAAGTTAGGGGGGAAGTTTCCTGGGGCAGTACCTACCTGGTTGGATCCCCCCTTGGGCTGGGGGAGTCCATACGTACCCAAGGATGGGTTTGTTACCCTTGTATCGGGGGCTGATGTAATCAGGGGAGTTAGGGGTCCCTTTGTGGGATTACCTCCCTGACTAGCACCTGTCTGGGATTGGCCCGAGGGCCTTCTCGGTCTTTGATTGTGTTGATTTGTGACAGGTATATTTTTAGGCCCCCCCGTCTCCAGATCTAAAATGGGGGCAACCTTCACCTCCGCCGCCTTTGCAGCAGCAGGGGTGTTGGCTGGTTTGGGCTTTTTGTTTGGATTTTTGTTATCTGCAGGTTTTTGGACCTCATAAATGCCAGTCGCCTTATCTATGACCCAGTCCAGCGATCTTTTCTCATGAAAGTCCCTCACCAGCTGGATCATTATATGTTTTGGGAGGGCATGAAAGAAGGTGGTGGTGAAGTCCCAACTATCTGTGTGCACCCTTCTGGTGGTCTGTGCAAAGGCGCGTTTGAGCTCTTGCACACATTCTTGGGAGGCCTGGTCTTCCCCACACTAAAAATTGTGGGCCGCCTTGCGGGCCTCTTGGGGGTTTCTGTGAGCAGAAACATGTTTCAAGATGGCCGCCCTGTAGGTGGACCATCTGGAGTGAGTCTGGTCCTCCAGTCCCGCAAAGAAGCTGGAGTATTCAGGGGAGAAGGTCCATTTTACATATTCTATGCAATTCTGGCTGTCCTTCATATGAAAAGTGTCCATCATTTGCTCATATAGTTCTAAATGTTCCCAAACAGAATACTTCGCATTTTTATGATTTGGAGTTATGAAACTCCTAATGGCCGTAATCTGCCTAATGGGATCTTTGTTCATAGCTCTCTTAAGTTTGTTTGCCTTCTTTGTTTTAGTCACCCAAGCCCACTCGACCTGCTACTAGAGGTCCCTCCTTGATCCTCTAGGCACTCCCGGATTCTGCAAGCTTGAGAAGGGCTCGCAAAATTTTGGGGCCTAGTTTCTCAACTCCTGTGGTACTCAGAAGAGTCTTCTGACACTTCCCTGCTCATAGGGTTGGTGGAGTGTTCCCCCACTGCCCTAACTGGGCAGAGGTCTTCAGGATGCTCTTCTTGGGCCTTATTTAATTTAGTTTCTTGTCAAATTTAACCAACTGGTCCCTTGGAAGGCAGTATTTCAGTGGATCTAATTCCCTGATCCTCTCCTCATAGGAGTCTTCCTTGTCAGAGATATTAGCCCTAACATTTGGCTATCCGTACAGGGACGCCCGTCCATCAATTTCTGGGGGGCGCTGTTCTGTCAGTCCCATTTTACCAAATCTATTGAATTCTGCCAGGCCCATGGCTCCTGGCCCATGTGAACCAGTATAGATGAAGTTGGCAATGTTCATGGTATTGAATGGGTTTGAGTCTCTGAGTACAGAGGTCCTTATGCTATGATCAGGGGTTGCCCTGTCCCTCTCTACCTGTTCGGGGTCCCTCCAGTTAGGATTTAGTCTGGCAACCTCTTTCTCCAACCATGCTAGCTTTTCTTTTTCAGCCCCTATTTCTTGGTAATAAGCAAAGATCTGAGCCTTTTGTTCATCTTTCAAGGCCTTACTGGTCTCAATGATCCACTCTTGCTCTGCCACTTGTTGGTGGCGCCCATCCATTTTTTCACAGAGGGCCTCATTGTCTCTCTGTGCTTCCTGCATGTTTTGGGAATACTGAGACATGTTCTGTTGCAGGAGATTTACCTCCTGGGTTTGTGTATCTTTGGCTTGGGTGTTCTCTTTCAGAGCACCTTCTACCCATCTGGCGTACTCCAGTAGCCTCCTTGAGGGCCAACTTACTTTTCTGTAACTCGGTTTTTAACTCGCTTATTTCCTGGCCTACGGCGTCTTTCTCTTGATTTAGGGTGCCCCTCTGCTCTGCCAGATCATCCATTTGTTTTTTGATAATATTGGGTTTCTGGCACTCCTGATCCAATTCCTCTTGAGTGTGGAGGTCTTTCACAATTAATGTATTATGTTCCTCTTTCAATTTGTCTATCTGGTCTTGTAGGTTAACCATCTGCTCTGTGCAGGCTCTATTGAAATGTATTTGCTGAGAATCAACCTTTTCCTTACACTCCTCTTTCAATGCCTGCAATTCGGACTCTTGATCTGCATTTCCGTGCTGTTGGAGAGCCAAATCCTCTTTTAATTTTGTGACATAATCTCTAGATTCTGCCTCCAATTCTTGGCCCTTCCTCAATTTTTGTTCTGCTGAATCTAGATCAGTCTGGATTTTATCTAATAATTCAATTTGATTATGTGTCAGAACTGTGCTTTCAACATGCTTTTCCCGTATCACTCACATGTGGAGATATAGGTAGGCCGCAATTCTGGCAATTTTGATTTGCTCCTCTTTAATTTTTGGGGCCATGTATAATTCACTCAGTGCTTGGTGTAATAGGCCATAGTCCTGCCATGTATCCAGGTTTGTGGAGTATTTTTATCCATGTCACTGTGCCACACTGCACCCCTTTGTCAATGGAGAAAGGAAATCGCCAAGAATAGAGGCAATAACTCTGGTGCGCACTAAGTCTGCAAAATTGCGCAGAGTTCATAACCCACCAAAAGAGCTGCACGCCCTGCCACATACACCGGCAAAGTGGTATAAAAGCAAGAATCACTGCTGACATCTGTCATCACTGCTGCCATCTGTCACTGGAAACAAGCCCACAGAATGGCTAAAATCCAAAAATGCCCCTAAATACAGTTTCCTAATCAGCAGCAATCTTCAAAGTTCTTTTTTGGTGCTAAATTCAGTTATTTTCCCCACTGAATTATTGAAAGGAAAGTGTGAATCAGGGATCCTCCAGGCAGTCAGAGGAATCCAGGCATCACAGCTGACAGCTGCCTAAAGAAATTGGCTGTAAAACTCAGCTTAAATGTATTTTCTTTGTCCTGAAAAATTACGAAATCCACTATTTTAAGCATGTTGGTGAAGGGCTAATTCTTTTAAAATGGTAATCCTTCATACACTGTGCTTATATTTTATATTTGAAATGAAAATACTTTAATATCCAAGAGCCCTGTCTGGGGTCAATCCACAAGTGAATTCTGATTTGACAGTGCCTGGCCTGGGAAAACTGACATCTCCATTTGACACTCCCTTGATAACAGGAAGGCTAATGGCTGTTAATGGTTCACGCATAATCCCAGCAAGCCACTCAATGGGGCTGCATTAGACATTTGTCTGCTGGCTGACCAAAGAACAAAGGACATGCTGAGAATTGGCTTCTGCAAGGAGGAGCAGGATGTGGGGGAGGTTTCTCAGTGAACTTCAAAGGACTGGCCATCTGCTGACTTTGGAAGTAAGAAAAAAAACTGGACTGGATGTGGAATGGAATTACTTGTTTTGACCTCAGAACTTTATGACATTTAACATGACAGCCAAAATAAGTAGACAAGTGAAAAATACAAACTTATAAATCTGAACTCATGCTAGACAGTTGAAGATGTGGTAGGAGTTCTTACTACATAAGGAACCAAAGATACACTAAAACACTGATTGTGGAAAAAACTATTAATTTTGCAAGCTTAAAATTGTGTGTACACAATCCACTGATCAGTGCCCAGAGGTGTATCGAATTAGAAATGATTAATCCAAAGTGTTATGGCTAAAATTGATAAAAATCCATAGAATGACCAATACAGCTCTCACAATGATGGAAACTGAATGTAAAAGTAGACAATCAATGTGGAAAAATATGTGTCTATTTTTATGAGGGTACATAATGGTAGAAATGTACATTTGTGCAAAAGTATGTTTTGGGTAAAAATCCAGGTGGGAGTTCCTAAATCCTGTCATAAGATGACAGCTCTGTTTAGGCTGCCAACCAAAACAAAGCGCACGCCTGTAGCCACTCACAGACATGGGGGTGTGTTTCGAAGTTCTGCCCATGCCATAAAATGTGTAATGGATAAATATCGAAAGGACACTAAACATAAGAACACTGCTTCCAGAACACACTGCTTCCAGAACCCATCCAGATGTCCGCATAGCACCTTTTTGCAGAACTTTTCAACTTATAGCTGACTCCAGAATTCTTTGAAAGATCCAGATTTCTTTGCATCATCCAGATTCTAGCGTTGCAAAATCATTGCTAGCCTGATCCTATTGCAAAAATCCCAAACCTGAAGGGACTTAATTGTAATTCAGCTTGGCTGGCTGCCATTAGGCTTGCCCGCTGAAAACTTGCATCTGGCTATCTACCGTGTCCAGTAACCAGAAGAGGCCCTTCCAAATCCAGTCTGAGGTGCAGTGCAAACTTGACCAGAACCGCGCTGCTGATCCAAATCCCTCCAGAGGTGCCTGTTTGCCGGTAGACCTGCCCAATCCAATGACCAGAACGGATGGTCCAATTTAATTACAAAGGACTGTAAGTATGAATAGGAAGAACAGTGACCCATAATATATCTGCATTGTATGATCTCTATCTCAAACCCATCCCATCTTTAATTCAGAACCATTGTATTGTTAGAACTATCCTTGCTCTGACTTTTCTCTCATCTGTTTTACTAAACCATAACTCCTTATTTATTTTTTTAAGAAAAGTTATTCCCAAACCAAACAGAACTAGAGTATAACGCATGAAGAGGTATGATCGGGCGTGAATAACTGAGTCCTGTGTGGCATTCTCTTTTTCGTAGTCCTTAATATAGTATAAGATGACCTTTTCTGTCATTTTTAAACCCGAATTTCTGTTTTCCATTTTTGCGCCTATTTTGCAACAAATGGCTCTCACGAAAACCACTATAACTCCTTCAATTATAAAGATAGAAACAAAATTTCACCTCTCACTGATACCTAATATCCTCAGCTACATCCTCAACTGAAATTGCGGAACAGTGTTTTTGACTCGTTTTTCGCCAATATCGCATAAGTAAAGGTTTGCCGCATGTCTTTGTACCATTTCAAAATGCTTTTTCCATCCCATCCTGATCTCAGGTATGTGTTGTTGTTGATATTATCGCTTATGTATGATAGGACCTGATTACTGTTGCTTTCTGTAGAATTTGTCTCCATTTAAGCATTTTGCACATTTTGCAGCATTTTACAAAGCCATTTCAAAGTGTTATTTGTCAAATAAGGTTTTCTCTATTGTTTGGGAGAGAGGATTGCAATATAACTCTAGACATTGGGCCTCATTACGACCCAGGCGGTAAGGGGTTAACGGCGCCGTAAAAGGTGGCGGCGCCGTTAACCCCTTACCGCCTAATTACGAGGTCCCTTTGCGGGTCCCTACCTTAACGGCTGGTTTTGTACCAGCCGTTAAGGATTGGACCCGCAAAGGGACCTTGGAGGTACTTATGGTGCCGCAATTTGTGGTACCGTAACTACCGCCTTCCTCATTTCCATTGACCCCTATGGGGGCAAAAATGGGAATGGGGAAGGGCCAATGGTAAATGGGGAATTATTGCCCCGCCAACCTTGGAATGGGGCGGTAATTCCGCCATTCACCATGGCGGAATCGGTAAAATACAGGCGGCAACCATGGCGCTACTAGCTCCATGGTTAACGCCTGGGTCGTAATGACCCCCATTGCATTTCATTCCTAAAAACCTGCTGACTACTCACATTGGTGTAGGATTACTCATTTGTATTTAAACAAAACTTTGCAGGGGGAACAATAACCTAAATGCTATTTGTGTGTAAAACAAACTGTTCTTTTCCCCTGTGTTTTCTATTTCACCTCCTTATAAGTGAATTCAATTGCTTGGCTTATTTTTGAATTGTATTGTCACCCTCTGGGTGATTGCTGCCCCATATATATATCTATAGTAAACGTATGCGTGATTTGAATAAATAAATAATTAACTAAATATTTACTCTTACAAACTAGCCTGATTCTTGCTTCAGTGTGACCAGGGGGGTCTCAGGAGAAGGGTGTGGTATGAGTGGTATATCGTTCAGAATATTGAACTTATAGATAAAAATAAATAAGGGTTTCATTTGTGCACTACATGCTGGGCGAGACTTGGGTGTGTGTCAGATTTAAATCACTTACAGCTTGGGGTCTCGTCCGGGATCCTGAATTTGACACACCACTCGTGACAGCCTAACATAGCATACTAGCCGGCGGGGTACATACACCTTGTTGGGTTGGCATAGTGTTCTACACTGTACAAGCACCCCTCAAAAGAAATACTCAAAGGAATTGGGCTGGTTTGCAAAAGAAAAGTAACCCTAAGCTAAGTCAGAAGGAAATGTATGTTTCCGGAATGGCGACGCCAGTGGAAATTAATATTGCTAGGGAACACTCCCTGCACAAATAGTTTGTCAGAGGTGAATGGCCAGAACAGGACGAATAGGTATGGCTGCAGGGAATAAAACAACAAATCACTGAAATCGACCTTGATACCTGGCATGACAAGGGTCCATTACTTCAAGCGCTTAGCGAATTATACATGGCCCCACAAATAAAAGAAGAGCAGTGTAAAATTGCCAAAATAGCGGCCTACCTAGGAGTCATACAGGAAAAGCACGTAGACAATATAGATTTGACAAAGAGGCAAGGGGAAGCACTGCAGAAAGTCAAGAGCAATCTGGACTCTGCAGAGCAAAGGCTCCAGGATAGCAAAGAATCAGAAACAGAGGATAGGCAGTATATCACCAAACTCCAAGAAGATCTGGCTATCTTACAGCAAGAAAATGCTAAACAAAATACCAGGTACAAATATTGCAAAAAGAGTGTCAGGAAAGGTTTGACTGTTTACAACAGAGTCAACAAAAGCTGGCACAACAAATAACCTTTAATAGAGTTTGCACAGAACAGGGGGTCATCATATAGGACCAGATAGACAAATTAAAAGAGGAAGGAAAATAATAAATTAATTATTAAAGACATCCACTCTCAAGAAGAGTTTGATGAGGAATGCCGAAAAGCTAGTGCATTTAAAAAACAGAGGGACGACCTGGCTGCACAGAAGGGCACTCTAACTCAGGAGAGGGACGCCTTAGGCCAGGAAGTCAGCCAATTAAAAACTCAGTTGGAGGAAAGAAAGCTGGCCCTTCAGGAGTTTGGTGAAATCAAAACTGATTATGAAAATCTGCTAGAGCACATCAGGTGGGTGGAGGATGCTTTGGAAAATAATACTCAGACCAATAAGGACCAAACTCAGGAGGTGAGTCTCCTGCAGCAAAAATTGGCCCGGTATTTCCAATCTAGACAGGAAGCACAGAGAGACAATGTGGCTCTCTGTGAAAAGAATGTCAGGCTCCACAAGCAGATAGCTGTGCAAGAACAAATCATAGAGAGCAGTAAGGTCTTGATAGAAGAGCAAAAGGGTCGGATTTTGGCATGTCATCAGGGAATAGGGGCTGAAAGAGATGAGGTAAGATGGGAAAGAGAAACCCCTGAGCATAACCTCAGGACCCCTGGCATCACAGACTTTAATACCTTCAGTCCCATGGACTCTGCCACCCTCATGTCCACTGGCTCATATGAACCAAGGGCCACGGGGATGGTAGACTTCAGAACCATGGGAAATATGGGACTGACAGATCAGCACCTCCCAGAAATAGCTGGGCGGGCATCTATGTACAGATTCCCAAATATTAAGGCCAGCCTCTCTGATCAGGAAGACTCCAATGAGGGGAGAATCAGAGAACTGGATCCTCAAAAATATCACCTACCAAGAGATCAGTCAGTCAAATTTGGTGGGTAATTCCATGAAACTAGGCCCACAAAGAGCATCTTAAATACCTCTTCTCAGCTAGGGCAGTGGGGGGGATACTCAGCCAATCCTGGGAGCAAGGGAGAGTCAGAAGACTCTTCTGAGTGCGACAGGTCTCAAGAGACGAGGCCCGCACATTCTGCAAGCCATTCCCAAGCCTGCAGAATCAGGGAGAGCCTATAGGATCAGACAGCCACCTCCTGTAGTAGTGGCTCTGAGTCAGAGGATGAGTGGACAAGGGTGACCAAAACTAAAAAGGCCAACAAAATTAAGAGGGCCCTACTGAAAGATCCCCTGAAGCAAAACAAGGCCATTAGGAGTGTCATAACGCACTATCGTAAAAATGCCAAATATTCAGTTTGGGAGCAACTCCAGTTCTATGAGCAAATGATGGATACTTTCCACCTGAACCATAGCCAAAGGTGCATTCAATATGTCAAGTGGACATTTTCCCCTGAATACTCCAGCTTCTTTGCGGTGCTGGAGGATCAGAACCGCTCAAGATGGTCCACCTATAGGGCGGCCATCTTAAAGCATTTCTAAATACATAGAAACCCTCAAGAGGCCCTCAAGGCGACCTACAATCTGCAATGTGGGGAAAACCAGGCCCCACAAGAATTTGTACAAGAGCTGAAACGTGCCTGTGCGCAGACCTCCTGGAGGGTGTGTACAGATAGTAAGGAGTTCATCAATAACTTTTTTCATGCACTCCCTATATACATTATGACCGAGCTGGTGAGGGACTTTCATGAGAAGAGATCACTACACTGGGTCATTGAACAAGCTACCGAAAGCGGTAGAAAATAAAAGTCTCAATAAAAGCCCAAAACCTGCTGCTGCTAAGGTGGCTTAGGTGATGGTTGCCCCCATTTTAGATCTGGAGATGGAGGGGCCTAAAAATATTCCTGTGCAAAATCCTCCTAACCAAAGACCCAGAAGGCCCTCGGGCCAATCCTAAACAGGTAGTCAGGGAGGTAACCCCACAAATGGGTCCCCTAACTCCCATGACTATATCACCCCCCATTACAAGGACAGCAGACCCATACTGGGCTATGTGTGGACTCCCCGAGACCAAGGGGGGGTCCAACCAGGCAGCTTCCAACTCAGGAAACTTCCCTCCTAACTATCCCGAGGAGGGCAGTAATTCCCCAAATGTCGGGTTGAGTTTCTTTCCCCGGTACCCACCAAAAATCAACCCCCAAAACAACCCTTCTTTCTTTCCCCACTTTCCTGAGCCCAGACAGCCCAATCCGGGAGAGGGATGACCAAGGGTGTCGGGTTATCAAAACTATCCCAACCAAGGGTATTATGGGAGAAGGGACAGTTACCCTTCCCGTGATCAACCTAGGGTAGACCAGGGAACCCCGTACCAGCCAGAGAGGGTGTCCCAAATGGAGCGCCAGGTACAGAACTTGGTACAGGATATGGGTCGCATGTTGAGGGCTCAGAAGAACCCTCAGATGAACATGGCAGCTCAGAACCCCTCAAATCAAGGGTCTGGTACTCCAGAGCAATGACAGGGAGAGAACCCTGACAACCCAACAGTTCCCAGGGAGGAGGCACAAGGTGAAGAGGGGTGTAAAGCCTTAAAGGAAGCTTCCTTCCCCACTTCTGAAAAGGCCCTGGAAACCTAGGAACCGGAACCAGGATCTCCTGCCCCCGAAAGTCTACAACCTAAGGAACAGAGGGTGGGTAGGAGAAATAAAGGGCCTGAAAAGACCCATTTTGTGGAGGAGGTTAGAATCTTACAATTTGAAGGATAGGGGTCCTCAGAGGATTCTGGGAAAATTATTTTCTCCTTCAGGGATGGGGGAACTCCTCCCAAAGAAAAATAAGTCCCGAAAGATCCTGATCAAGACTGGGTAGATGTGGGGACCGAGTTAAAATGCCCAGCATTGAACCCCAAAATGACCAGCCAGAAAATCACCTGGCCCAAACCAATTCTGATGACTGTCTCCAAAAAGGGGGGGCAGCCCAGAATCAGAACTAGGGGAGTCCAAAAGCAGAACAAAGAAATTAACCCACCAATTGGCCCAAAATGCACATTATCTTTGCCCCTTTGAGGAAAAGGAGGGAATATTTTATGCCCCGGTCCAAATACAGGGGCAATGTACATTTTTGGCACTCGTGGACACTGGATCCCAAGCCACCCTTCTGTCAGAAAGGGCCTTTGATCAGCTGAATTCGGGAAGGGGGGAGGAATACCAAATCCCTCTCACCCCTCTTCCTGGACAACTTCAGAACTTCGATGGAAAGGAAATTCCTGTCGAGGCGACTGCGGATTTAGACCTTAAAATTGGGCGACACAAGGCGAAGCACTCGGTCATAGTTGTGACTCCACACCATGTTTACTAGGGAATGACATCCTGCGTAGATTGTCCACCCTCATAGATTGTGTAAACAAGGTCCTCTGGACCCAGACTAACAGACTAATAAAATGAAAACATAGTGTCAACCATTTTAGTTTAAATGGCATATGTCACATGGTTGAACAAAAACGTGACCAAATTGAATTCCATTTCTAAAACCATCAAATCCCTGATGTGACAGTAATTGCAGTAGGACAACAAACCGGTGATGGGAAGTCCTCTCTATTTCTGAAAATCAACCTTCCTCCAGTCTCAAGTGGCATTCAACACTGGAAGGAAAAGCTCAAAGTTTAGCTGATATTCAGAAAAATAGAGAACAGTTATTCATCCCTATTCAGTTAAAAGAGGGGAAGAGCTTCATCAGCAAAGCCATGTTCCGAAAACTCACAAAAGATCCAGCCATTCCCACATTTAAATTGATAGACAAATAGGAAATGGACCTGGAAACACCCAATTCCAGACATCTCCTGCTTAGCAGGAGTATGATTAACATTTCTATAGGCAACAAGAGCATAGTCCATAATTATTGGGTCGTGTGAGATGTCCCTGGTGCATTTTATTTAGGCAGTGACACTCAATCGCTTTGCCACTAGTTTGGACCTAATAAACTTCAAAGGTTGGTCCCAATTAGCGGGTAATCCCATGGACTTTGATGACCCAGAGAAAGCATTTCGGTCAGCTCAATTGCTGCCATATGCAGTTGAAATTCAGATTGTAAAGGAAGTCACCATCCCAGAACAGACACGACAATTCTTACTTGAAGTAAAAATTAAAAGAGGACAGAAACTGAAAAAATCCTGACACCTATGTTCATCTCAATGCCCATTTCCAAGAGCTAGGGTTGGGGTTAAACCCAACAATACTAGTCAATACATAACATAACACCATTCCAATAGAGGTGGATAACAGTGACCTTAGGAGTATCACTCTGGGCGCAGGTACCATTACTAGAATGGCGGTTGATGACCAACATTTTACCATAGATTTAGGTAATGAACTGGTAGGACCAATCCCCAATGACTGCTGTTTTGCCAGTGATAGCGACAATGACACAACACCAGACAGGATCTTCACCTGGCATGGGGGGAATTTCCTGATGTATTCTTCCTGCCCTTATGGTAAGGAAGAGGTAATCCGTGAATTCAGGAGGGATAAGGTGATCTTTCAACCTTCCCAACCTGAAGCCATCAGTCCAAGTCAGTACTTTGACCAGGGACTTCTCCACCCAGCTGGAGGAGGCTGCTGAGATAGCCAAATCAGAAGTCTCTCCGGGCTTCAGACAGATGGATGAAGAACAAGTTTTATTAGATTTTGAAGATCTCTTTGCGGTGGACTCATATGACTGTGGTTGCACCGACATCCACACAACAACAATTCCCATGGACCCTGGCATGACTCCACTGTTTGTGAAGCAATATCGCTTGCCTCTCGCATCAATGGAGTCCCTTACAGAAATTATTAAGAACCTTGAGTCCCGTGGGATAATTCATCCAGTACACAGCACGTTCAATAATCCAGTGCTGGGGATTTTGAAACCAGTGGAGACTCTGTGCTGACCTAAGGGAGCTCAACAAACAGGTCCGTACTTCCCAATGGCCTCTTCCCTACATTGACCAAGGGCTGGCCCAGATCCAGGGGTCAAAGCTATACACTGCAATTGACCTGACCAATCGGTACTGGACTGTACCTGTCAGTAGGGAGGACCAATAAAAGCTGGCCTTCACCTTTGGGGGGCAGCAGTACACTTAGACCCGGACTCCCTTCGGATACATCAACTCCAGCAATGAATTTAATATATTTCTGCATAAGGCCATGCCCGATTTGGGTGAAAGGGGTAACCTGGCCTATTTAGATGATGTTCTAATCAAAATCTCAACTTTGGAGGAACACATAGTGAAGATCTATTATGTTCTGACACAGTTGAGTGCTGCAGGAGTAAAACTATCTTTCCAAAGGGCACAGTGGTGCAGGACCCTTGTCAATTTCTGGGGGCATGAGATAACTCCTCAGGGTCTCTGTCCCCAGGAAAAGAAAGTACTCCAGAAACTAAAAGACCACACAACTCTGCAGAAGTTTAGGAGCCTCCTTGGACTGACTAATTACAGTAGAAAGTTCATTGAGGATTATGCAGAGATCACAAGAACCCTGATCCATCTGTTGAAGGGTGGGTCAAGTGGGAAAGGGGTCCAGAACAAGCCGTGGCAGTAAGACAACTCAAAAGAAGTCTCTCACAAGTGCCTTGCCTAGCTTACCCTGTCAAAAACAAGGAGTTCTTCTTGGAGACAGGGTTCTCAAAAACATGCTTGACTGCAGTATTGTACCTAAAGCATGACAAGGTCAATAAAGTAATCTATGCGAGTAAGACTTTATCCTCTGTGTATCAAGCCATCCTCACTGCACATCAACTCCACAAACTGGTCATAATCACTGATAAATATTATGTACGGAACGGGTTCATGGAGCACCTGGTTAATTGGAAAACCAGAGGTATGCTATGTGATAACAATAAACCACTGAAACATGGAAAATTAATATAGAATATTGATGATCTGGTCACCTCGAATGGGATCATCATCTACTGGAAAAAGATTAAGGGTCATTCTAAAGGAGAGGGACCAGACAAAACTGGAAATGACCTAGCTGATCAGCTGGCCAAAACTGGAGCAATCCAAGGGGATTTACTTGAGATCAAGTCCCTGTTGGGGGAAATCCAGGTCACTGCTATCACTAGGTCCC
The DNA here is from genome assembly GCF_040938575.1 of Ambystoma mexicanum. Lineage (NCBI taxonomy): Eukaryota > Metazoa > Chordata > Amphibia > Caudata > Ambystomatidae > Ambystoma > Ambystoma mexicanum. Next base: position 797,816,591 of record NC_090937.1, on the reverse strand, counting down.
AAACAAATGCTCACAATGAACTCTCAACTGCCCAATGGAGTAAGGAGACCCCAGATGCTGATTTGAATACGGCTCGAAAAGGGATCCAATAACTGGTAAGTTTTATCAACACATGAGGAAACCTGAGAACTTTCTAATGGCAGATACCGATTACATTGGGAAAGAGGACCTCAGAGTGTTGATGAAATGTCCTAAAAAGTTCTGAATCCAAGATGGTTTGCTGTTGAGGAAATCCATATCTGGCCATGACCAGTGGGTGGTCGATCCCTCATTCCGAAGCCTGATGCTAAATCACACCCATTATGCGGCCACAGCCAGTCATCAGGGGTTTCATACGACATTAGAAATCTTGCGAGAGGTTGCATACTGGCCACACATGGGGGAGGACCTCCACCAATACTTGAAAGGATGTCTTGTGTGTGCACAATTTCAGCCAACATCACTCACACACCATGCTCCCCTCCAAAAGAGGGGGATGACACTGCCTTGGTCAGATTTGCAAGTTGATTTTATCAGGCCTGTGATTCGCTCCTCTAGGGGGAACAAGTACATGTTGACCGTAACATGCTTATTTACTAAATGGGTGGAATGTCTCCTGTCCCCAAATTGCTAGGCAGAAACAGCATCTGCCCTGATGATCAATCACATTTTCTCGCGTTTTGGACTACCCCAAAGGATTATGTCAGACCGAAGTAGCCACTTAACTAGCAAAGTGATGACAAAGATGTGGGATATACATGGGGTAAACTACACATTGCCTACCGGATGTCGTCTAGTGGTGGAGTTGAGAGATACAATAAAACTACTGTGAGCATATTAAAAAGGTTTGTGGCAGATTGTCATGATGGCCATCAGATCTACCCCTTCTTCTACAACACAAATGTCTCCATTTGAGCTGATGACTTGATGAAGGATGGTGCTACCCCAGCATCTGCTCTACAGAACCCAAGAGCAGACGTTGATAAATGCCTCCACAACTCATGAGTATGTTGAGAATCTGAGAAAACACCTTCAACATGCTTTTGCCTTTGCTCAGCGGAATCTAGAAAGATCTGCAGACAGTATGAAGACCCATTATGATCTTAAGACAACTAAAAAGGAATATCAAGTAGAAGACGGGGTCTACTTGTACAATTTCCAAAGGAACCAAGCCAAAGATCACAAATTCTTCCCCACTTGGCGGGGTCCTTTTGAAATTTTGGACCAAATCTCACCAGTCGCCTACAGAATCCACATACCGAAGGGCAGTTTTACAGAAGGGGATGTCATGATGCCCGCTCCCAGGGAGCTGGTTCAAGCCCTGCGTCCCCGAAAGTGGACATCCAGTCCCCAAGGAAAGACCCAGCAAGCCCATATAGGGGCCCTTTGGACAGTGTCCTGGCGCCTATGGCGCCAGGCTCATAAAAGACATCAGTCCTGGCGCCATAGGCGCCAGGCTCATTATGGGAGTGCTTGGGTGCACTTAGCTGATGCAGACCATGCTGCAGGATCCCGGCCTCCTTGAGGCCTGAAAGGAACTACTTTACCTGTGGGACTAATTTACCATCCGGGCGTGGTCGGGGAAGGATACATACCTGATTGGAGGAAGGATACATACCTGGAACTTCTTCCAAGGCTATTTAAACCCCACCCGAACAGCCACACGTGCTTCGCGTTGTTCCGCATCTAGCAGCTGGATGCTCACTGTGTCTGCTCCTGCATCCTGACTTCTGCCACGCCTGCCTGCATCCTGGATCACCTGCAAAGGAGGAGAAGAAGAGAAAAGAAGAAGGAAAAGTCCTTACCCGCTAAATCCGCATCCCGGAGACATCTCGCCAACAATCCTGAAAAGGAAGACTTTTATTTAAAAGCTCATCGCGTCGATCGCTGTAGCGCCGCATTCCACTCACCTTTACAGGGCGCCTCCATGTTCAGCAGCGATCATCCGGATTCGCAGTCACGCCCCAGCGCCTAGGGAGAAAAAGGCAAGAACAAAAGGTGAGAGAGAGAGAAGGGAATAAGGAAAGCTAAATCTCCATGTTAAGACTTACCTGTTGATTCATTCCCTCTTCATTTCGGGTCCGCTCCGCATCCTGGCATTTCCGGACCCCAGCCCCTAAGGGGAAAAAGAGACATCAGCGTTAATGAGCGAATGAAAAGACATTACCAAAAACGCTCATTAAAGACTTACCTGATTTCTACAAGGATTTCACCTCTCATCTCGGGTCAGTGCCTGTTCCCCGGCATTCCGTACCCCGGCCCCTATGGGGAAAAAGACACTAGCATTAGTACATTAATGCATGGACACAAGGGGAACCTATTATCAAAAAAGTTACCTGGAAGCCAAGCAAGTTTGGTTCTCACCAATCCGAAAATCCAGTGAAGTAATTGGATACCAACGCGCCCCTGCATCAGAAGCAGGATGGGGAGCTCGTCTGTCCAGACCCTAAGGTGAGACGCTACGGGGAATCACAGAAGGGTTTCGAGGAGGGTGAGAGGGGAAAGTGGGAGGCTGATTGCATTACCCCGCAGACAGTTAATCCCCTATTTTCGCCTACAGAAGGATACTTCTGCGAGCCAGACAAGCCAGATTTGGGGGCCCGGTCCAGTCCGTCTTCCGAACCCTGCGCATCACCTTAGAAGAGGTCACAGCAGTGCGAACCAGGCCAGCGCCTCCGTGGGAGTCAGGTGAGCGTTACAGGGGAAGACAAGTGGGTCCACATAAACCAGCTAATGAGTTGCCACCCCAGGTATACTTTGCTGCAGATAGAAGGGTTTACCGGAAACCCAGAGTGGGAAATTCCGTACACCTAGAAAAATTAATAAATCTTCATTGATTACACCTAAGAAAATGAGTGAAGGATCTCTGAATAATAGAGGGGGAATATTGCCAATTGTTAAGGAATGCACATGTCTTTCCCACTGCTGAAATCCCCCGAAGATGTGTGGACACAGTTGTGGAAACATTTCCATAACCATGCTATGTTCTGTCTTCTAGTATTTGAATTAGGAATCATCCCAAGAATCACCAAGGTGGACGTCTTGGGGACTGGAAAAAGAACCAAGAGTCCGGAGTGTCGCTCCACACCCCCGACCAGAACCAGGAAGGAACTATCGCTGAGGGGAGAAACAACTGGATTTTTCCACATGGACCGTAAGAAAAATAATACCACTTGCCAAACTCCCCAATGACTGGATATCACAAGGTAGTCGGGGGAGTATGTTGAGTATTTTTATCCACGCCACTGCGCCACACTGCACCCCTTTGCCAATGGGGAAAGCAAATTGCCAAGAATCGAGGCAATAACTCTGGTGTGCACTAAGTCTGCAAAATTGTGCAGAGTTCATAACCCACCAAAAGAGCTGCACGCCCTGCCACATACACTGACAAAGTGGTGTAAAAGCAGGAATCACTGCTGACATCTGTCATCTGTCATCACTGCTGTCATCTGTCACTGGAAACAAGCCCACAGAATGGCTAAAATCCAAAAATATCCCTAAATACAGTTTCCTATTCAGTGGCAATCTTCACAGTGCTGTTTTGGCGCTAAATTCAGTTATTTTCCCCAGTGAATTATTGAAAGGAAAGTGTGCTGGAATCATGGATCCTCCAGGCAGTCAGAGGAATCCAGGCATCATGGCCTGACAGCTGCCTAAAGAAATTGGCTGTAAAACTATGTATTTTCTTTGTCCTGAAAAATTACAAAATCCACTATTTCAAGCATGTTGGTGAAGGGCTGATTCTTTAAAAATGTTAAATCCTTCATACACTGTGCTTATATTTTATATTTGAAATGAAACTATTTTAATATCCAAGAGCCCAGTCTGGAGCCAATCCACATGTGAATTCTGATCTGATAGTGCCTGGCCTGGGATAAATGACATCTCCGTTTGACACTCCCTTGAGAACAGGAAGGCTAATGGCTGTTAATGGTTCATGCATAATCCCAGCAAGCCACTTAATGGGGCTGCATTAGACATTTGTCTGCTGGCTGACCAAAGAACAAAGGACATGCTGAGAAATGGCCTCTGCAAGGAAGAGCAGGATGTGGGGGAGGTTTCTCAGTGAACTTCAAAGGACTGGCCATCTGCTCATTTTGGAAGTAAGAAAAAAAACCTGGACTAGATTTTGAATGGAAATTACTTGTTTTGGCCTCAAAACTTTATGACATTTAACATGACAGCCAAAATAAGTAGACAAATGAAAAATACAAACTTATAAATCTGAACTCATGCTAGACAGTTGAAGATGTGGTAGGAGTTCTTACTACATAAGGAACCAAAACACTGATTGTGGCAAAACTATTAATGTTGCAAGCTTAAAATTATGTGTACACGATCCACTGATCAGTGCCCAGAGGCGTATCGAATTAGAAAGGATTAATCCAAAGTGTTATAGGTAAAATTGATAAAAATCCATAGAATGACCAATACAGCTCTCACTAAGATGGAAACTGAATGTAAAAGTAGACAATCAAATGTAGAAAAATATGTGTCTATTTTTATGAGGGTACATAATGGTAGAAATGTACATTTGTGCAAAAGTATGTTTTGGGTAAAAATCCAGGTGGGAGTTCCTAAATCCTGTCATAAGATGACAGCTCTGTTTAGGCTGCCAACCAAAATAAAGTGCATTCCTGTAGCCACTCACAGACATGGGGGTGTGTTTTGAAGTTCTGCCCATGCCATAAAATTTGTAATGGATAAATATAGGAAGGGCTCTACACATAAGGACACTGCTTCTAGAACACACTGCTTCCAGAACCCATCCAGATGTCGGTGCAGCACCTTATTGCAGAACTTTTCAAGTTATAGCTGACTCCAGAATTCGTTGAAAGATCCAGATTTCTTTGCAGAATCCAGATTCTAGCGTTGCAAAATTATTTCTAGCCTGGCCCCATTGCAAAAATCCAAAACTTGAAGGGTCTTAATTTTAATTCAGTTTGGCTGGCTAGCATTAGGCTTGCCCGCTGAAAACTTGCATCCGGCTATCTACTGTGTCCAGTAACCAGAATGGGCCCTTCCAAATCCAGTCTGAGGTGCAGCCTAAACTTGACCAGAACCACGCCGCTGATCCATATCCCTCCAGAGGTGCCTGTTTGCCGGTAGACCTGCCAATCCAATGACCAGAACGGATGGTCCAATTTAATTACAAAGGACTGTAAGTATGAATAGGAAGAACAGTGACCCATAATATATCTGCATTGTATGATCCCTATCTCAAACCCATCCCATCTTTAATTCAGAACCACAGTATTGTTAGAACTATCCATGCACTGACTTTTCTCTCATCTGTGTTACTAAACCATAACTCCTTATTGATTTGTTTAAGAAAAGTAATTCCCAACCAAACGGAAACTAGAGTATCACGCATGAAGAGTTATGATTGGCCCTGAATAACTGATTCATGTATGGCATTCTCTTTTTTTCGTAGTCCTTAATATAGTATAAGAAAACCTATCTGTCATTTTTAAACCCGAATTTCTGTTTTCCATTTTCGCACCTATTTTGCAAAAACCCCTCTTATGAAAACCTTTATAACTCCCAAATTTCACCTCTCACTGATACCTAACATCCTCAGCTACATCCCCAACTAAAATTGCGGAACAGTGTATTTGACCAGTTTTTCGCCAATATCACATAAGTAAAAGTTTTCTGCGAATTTGCAAATTTCAAAAATGTACACGTGTCTTTGTACCATTTCAAAGTGCTTTTTCCATCCCATCCTGATCTGAAGTATGTATTGTTGTTAATATTATCGCTCATGTATGTTAGGACCTGATTAGTGTTGCTTTCTGTAGAACTTGTCTCCATTTAAGCATTTTGCACCTTTTGCAGTATTTCACAAAGCCATTTTTCACCTGTCATTTCAAAGTGTTATTTGCCAAATAAGGTTTTCTCTCTTGTTTGGGAGGGAGGATTGCCTATAACTCTAGACATTTTATTTAATTCCTAAAAACCTGCTGACTACTCACATTGGTGTAGGATTGCTCATTTGTATTTAAACAAAACTTTGTAGGGGGAACATTAACCTAAACGCTATCTGTGTGCAAAATAAACTGTTCTTTTTCCCTGTGTTTTCTATTCCGCCTCCTTATAAGTGAATTCAATTGCTGCCCCATATATATATATATATATTCAGTGAAAAAACTTTGTTAAAAGGGACGTTATGGTTAAGTTGCGCTACTAAAAACCTATGAAATTCAGTGAAAAAACTTTGTTAAAAGGGACGTTATGGTTAAGTTGCGTTACTAAAAACCTATCAAATTCAGTAAACAAACTTTCTTAAAGGGACGTTATGGTTCAAAGTAAAACCGAAAAACCCCTGAAATTCGGCAGTTATGGTAATATAAGCAACCATAACTCGCGCCACCGTGCACTGCTAACACTAACACCCAGGACACCCCTGACAAAAAGCTTGTGCAGGACGTGCTCCCTAGCCACTGGAACAGCCATTTAGTCAATGTTCTTTCTTTATTATTTATTTTGGGGTTGATTTAATTTTACTTTTACAGACAGGCCTGGTCTTGGAGTATATATTTTGGGAGGCGCTTGTACAGTGTAACACAGTATTCCAACCACGCAAAGTATCACTACCCTGCAGGTGTGTCTGCAGTGCTATACTATCACGGGTGGTAATCAAGCTCAAAATCCGGACACAAGCCCCCAAATTTGTTAAGGATTTCAATCAGGCGACACACCCTGGTCTCAGCCTAGTATGCAGCGCATGACTGAAAAGCTTATTTATTTATATAGAGAGTCAATATTTGAGAGCTACACCACTCATATCACACCCCCTTTTCAGATACCACGGGTTACGATGGACCAGGAACCAGACTGGTGGGTAAAGGTAATATTTATTTATTTATTTAAAAATTCAAAAGAAATCATACTCATTTTAATAAATGGGGCCGCAATCACCAATGTGATGATAATAACAATAGGAATGTAGGCAACGCACTTAATTCAACCCTTTAGTAAAACAGATAGAAAACACCAGGGAATAGAAACGCTTTTGGATTTTCAGAAAGATAGCACTCAAGTTAGGATTTCCCAGTGCAATGTTCCCTCAACCCACAAATAATCACTTCTGAATGGATATAAGGAAGCAGCACACAGTAGGGAATATGAATCTGCAAACAGAATTCAAATCTAACTTCCCCTCCTCAAATGAGAGTGAAAGACGGATTTGAAACGCTTGCAATGCTAAAATAACACTCAGGAACTGCTGAATAAAACAATGAATATGTATAAAAATCTTGAAACAAAAACAATTCTTTACTGGAGCCACACTGGAATGATACTAGCAATCACAAGCAATTGATTGAGCAAAAGCATACAATTCGAAATTGAATGGAATATTTAAAACAGTTTATAATCAAAATGACATGTGGGAACTTTTGCCAATATTTCGATTCCCGCCTGGAATTAACCGAACGGTTTTTGATTAACTCACTGATTTGGAGTGTGGTTGTTTAGTTGAGGTGTAGCTACAGATCTTAGGTACAATCTGGAAGTGAAATTAAGTCTCTAGCTATTAAACTGAGGGAGATAAGCAAGATAGAATGAGGTGCGTTTTTGGAAAAAGTTGGTAGTGAAAAACAGAAAAGCAGCTTTGAAATGGATTGCAAACTTGACTTAAACTGGATTTAATGACTAAGGAAAAGAGAATGTCACCAGTGAATCTCCACAGTTACGCGTCCGTTGTAACCTTTCATGTGGTGTACTCCTGATAATGTTAAGATATCAGGGTCGGAATAGAGACACGATAAGTAGACTATTGATTTCTATGGGGTAGGGATGATACTTAGAGTCCACTTTAGTTTAGGATATTGGACGGTCAAAGGTTCTGGTCGAAACACAACAAGTCGAATGGCAAGACAGCTGGGCAGTTCTGGTGACCAGGTGGCATGGGACTGGCACTGGACTGGCACTGGACTGGCACTGGACTGGCACCTTTGGTCACTGGATATTACAGATCAGCTGGATGGCAGCATTTAGTGAGCAGCAAGCTAGGTTAGTTCAGGATGCTTCCCAAAGCAATGCTTGGCTGTGTGATTGGGATCTGGAGTCTAGATGGATTAATGCAAGATGAAGACAGGAACAGACAGGACGCTGGCATAGGAAATCAGGAATCAGTATCTTTTTTGTGTGTTGTCAGGGGCTCTTATTTATAATGTCTAGTGACATTATCACAGTATATGACTGGGGCAGGCTTTACTACACCCACCTCTAACAACCGGATTGGGCAGGGGTAATGGTCTCCGCCTAGCTTTTTGCTGGTTGGATATCAGAAATATGATGTCAGGTTTATGGGGTGAGTTTTACAGTGTCCAGAAACCTCCCATAGTTACTGGAACTAAAATCTAATTTTGCCACAAATATATGTTTACACAATTGCAACCTCTTAGCAAATCAGATACACAGGTTACATATTTTGTGCATCACATTTCAGTCTAAACCTCTAATCCGTGCTTTTCAATAGGATTTATATCACTCACAATTCTGCAACTTTATACAGAGGTGGGGATTGTCATTAGGGATGTATGTATAAAATTGTATGTTTGCAACATTAATACTTTCCTTGGAATCTGTCATATGTTGTAACTTCTTTTCCCCATGTGGCAATGAGTTCTACTAAGTTTTAACAGAAAGCCCATAAAATTAAATTTGAAATTGGAAACTTTTTACATTTTTGCTCATTCTTGCTGCAGAGATAAAAAGTTTTTAACGTTACTTTATAAAATAGTCTTTGTAACCAAAAGGCAGTTCCTTTGTTGGGTCATTTTGTTTTTCTTTAACTTCAACTGCAACCAAATGTCATTACTTTCCAGGCAAGGTAGGGGTTTCTCATCTTAATTGAAGGTTTTATTGCCCCTTACACTTGACAGGTTAGTGTCCCAGGACTTCTATTGTTCCAACCTGGAGCACAGAAGAATGTCTGACGAGCATGTGAACTTTCATTGTCCTAGCCTATGCAAAGTGTTTCAAGCTGGTAATTTTCACGTGCATGTCCTGGGTTTATGGTGTGTCTCCCTTCCTTGGGGAAGTTTCATGTAATGCAACTGGAACGACTGTTTTTTTTCTAAAAGCTTGCATATCCAGCCCATGTGTTTTAAACATTTGAATTTCCTATTTTGGGTCTTGAATTAAACAAACCTGTGAAAGAAGGTAGCCTTTGTGTGTATTATCACCACTAACATAATCCTTCACTTTGATAAGGAAGCAGGTTTTTATGCAACAATTTATTTTTAAACAGGCACATTTTTCTTCAGTCAGCGAAAGCCCATTTTCCACATGTATTAAAACTGCTAGCATTTCTTTCTTTAAATTTGGTTTTGCAGCTGCCTCTGATTGCCCAAACTGGCTTTTCAGCTATAGACATTTCCTTAAAACGCGAGATTTATCTAAAGTATAGATACATTTCCACTTGATCTGGCTCAGAGAGTAAGAAGTCTCTTTGAACTGCTGCACCTGGATATATTTGCAAAGTATAAACACGTGTTCCCATGCAATTGAAAATGAAGTTGCTTCTTGATTTCTCTGAGAGCTCGTTAGACTGGGCCTGTCATTCAAGAATTAAGCCTGGTTTTGGTGAAGGAAAGTGAAATATCCTGGGCATGACAGGGCCTTTTTACTTACCATGGTTTCAGAATGAACAGATGGAATTACCATCAAAACAGCATTTTGAAAGTGTGAACATTTTTAATTTTGAAGTGGATTTTGGCTTTTGCAGCTAAGCAGTGCTGCCTGTTCACTTGATTCCATGTATACGTTTCAGAACACACTGGCGTTCTTTTTCAGTGTGTCCCCTTGTGGTAAAGCACAGCAGAGTAAGTCAATATATCCCACAAGAATATTCTACAATACTATACTAATTGTAGTTTTGTTTGACAACAGTGCTTGTTTTCCACTGATTAATTACTTGATTATTGTTCCAAAGTTATTTGAATTGTTATGTTTCGCTTTGGATGTGTATCCCTTATCCCATTTATATTAGCAGATTCACAGGCACACATTTTGGGTCAATGCTGACAAAATGATAATATGCCATTTTCAGAAATGAATGAAATGAGGGCTGAAACATTTCACAACTGAATAAGCCATACATATTTTGAATTTAATTTAATATTCGCATCAGGAACTTAGCAAATCATACAATATTTATCATATTTAATATGAAAGCAAATTAATTAAAGTTTGCATTATTCTACATTAAAACAACATTACACAAGACAGCTTGCTTTTTTAAGCGCAGAGACCCAATCCCTAGAGCTTAAACGAAGAAAGGAAAAGCGACAAAGCCTTGGAAAAATGTAGTCATTAATTTATCTAATTTACAAACAATAAGCTTCGTAATAACATTACGTCAGAAAGGATTTTCTTTTGTACCAACCAGTAACGCAATTTTCTTTAAGGAGTATATAGAGATGTGAGCAGGAACACTTTATTTCAGTGCAGGAGTGCTTTTATTTTACAAGACCTTTCCAGGAGTTGAAAGCCTTTATTCTAGAGAACATCCTCATGTGCTGACTCATCGGGTGTGGCTCTCTAGGCCTAGTCTTCATGCCCTGACTCATCGGGTGTGGCAGGGTGTGGCAGGTAGGCTGAACCTGGTGGGCGTGGCTTCAGAAGCTCAGCTATATAAGCTGCTCCATCCTTAAGGCCAGTTCTTTGCTTTACTGTGCACTCACAGGCAACGTGACGCGCACCGCCGCTTGGACCAGTTTACTTACCTTTGGAACCAGGCATTCTCCTGCATACACACCTCCAGGAAACCAGTGCTTCATCGCTTCATTTGCAGACTCATCTCCTGACATCCAGTGATCTTGATCCTGATGCTGCCGCACCGCACTCCACATCCACGAACTCGGACCCCGTGAAGAAGAAAGACAAGGTTAGAACATCCGTCCTAGGGCCGCGCCGCATTTGAACACTGCATGCCCCCTACTTAACAACTTACCAATTACTGTACCACTGCAGCTTCATTCCTCATTCCTTCTGGCTGCCACCTCAAGCTCTGCAGCTTCTGCCGGGCCAGCAACATCACCTACAAGGGAAGAAAGCAGAAGAGCAAACATCAAAAGTGAAAAAGACAGCAATAAAAGTCAACAAACTTTAAAATACAACAAAAACAGATGAGGAAAGACAAAGGCAAATAGGAACACTTACCTGAAGTATAATGGCATAGTCACAGCAGTACTGGACTAGCACGTGCAAGGGATGAGTGAAGCAACTCGGTCCAGATCATACAAGCACCCCTGTCAGAAGCAATAGGAAGGAGTGCTCGCCAAAACTAATAAACAGGTGAGCTTTCCAGGGACAGAGCATCCCACGGGTATCCCGGTTAGGGACAAGGGGTCTGGAAGGGGGTCAGGCGCACAAGCTGGAATACTCATGCCCCCCTATTCTCCACGCAGGAGCAGTCCCAAGCAGCATCACCTATTACCACCAGTCACCACATAAGCGCAGAGGACGATGTCGTACCCGAGCAACCTCACCCCCGGGAGGGCTGCAACCGTGCCCCAACACCTCTGCAGGCACCAAGTGAGCATAACAGAACGTGAAGCACTCTTTGAATCTCTGCCTGGCCGTTCTGGAAACTTCTGAAATGGACCAGTTGGCCCAATTACTGGGAGAGTTACGGGCTGAAGTTCATGCCTCAAGACAGGAAACCAATACCCTAAGGAGGGATCTAATTGTGAACCGGGATTGGACAGATGAGCTGGCAAGGCAAATGCTCCAGGCACAGGCAAGCCAGGTCCCACTGCCAAGGTATGCCCCTCCTGAGGTGCCTCCACAGCCCACGCCAGTGCAGGTGGTTCTTCCAGGGGGGTTCCCCTGGCCCCACCAGAACGCTTCACATGTGATCCATATAAGTACGCCATCTTTATGAATCAATGTCGCTTACATTTCTTGTGCAGACCTGGGGCATTCGACAATGATCCAGCGAGAGTGGCATTTGTACTGTCATATTTGGGAGGTAGTGCAGCGGACTGGTCAAAACCCTTGGTAAACCTGGAAGATCCTTTGCTTCGAGACTTCAGAGGTTTCCAGCGTGAAATGGAGAAACTATTTGCATGGAAGGCTCAAGGGCGGGCTCTGGACAATGAACTGTTATCACTACGGCAGGGTAATCAAGACTTAGTAACATATATCACTTCCTTCAATCATCTGATAGCACAAACTAACAGGCCAGAGGAGAAAAGAACTACGCTCTTTTACTGAGGCTTGCGAGGGGAACTTAAGGATGTATTAGCCCAAGTAGTAAATCCCCCGGAAAGATGTGCTGAATACATCGACCTGACAGTGCAGCTCGATCATAGATTGCAGGATGGGAAGATGGATCGGGCCAAGGGGTGGTCGGTCTACATGCAACCCTGTGAGAATCAAACCAAATCACACAATCAGTCCGAGCCAATGCAGATCGGAGGCTTGCGGAGCCCACTCACCAAGGCAGAAAGGGAGAAAAGGTGACAGCAGCAGCTTTGTTTGTGCTGTGGTAAGGCAGGTCACTATCTCCGAGAATGCCCGGTGAAACCACCCAGGAAAGCAGTTGGAGCAACTGACAAGGGTGAAGAAGAAGAACAGGACTCAGGAAACTCCAACACCCGGCCAGCGTAGGGGTCCACTTGTCGAGTAGTGAAAGGGAACCTATACAGACCTCACATCTAGTCATCCCTGTGCTTCTGGAAAACCACAAGCAACCATCAAAAATACATGCCTTAGAGGCATACATTGACAGTGGGGCTGTGGGAAATTATATGGACCAAGATCTGGCTATCCGTATAGGGCTTCCTCTCCGACAGAAGCAGGTTTCAGAAAACGTCACAGCAGTTGATGGATCTCAGCTATCATCCAGCCCAGTGATGCATTACACCGAGAAGGTCACGCTTTTGAGTCACAACGGTCACCAAGAGGACATCACCTTCGATCAAATAAGCGCTCCTCAGTTCCAGATGATATTGGGAATGCCCTGGCTGGAGACCCACAATCCCAGGATTGACTGGCATAAACGAGTTCTGACCTGTCACCAAGATTGTGCCGACACCTGTTATAGCAAGGGATTCTCATTAAAAGGTCTTACCAACCCAGGTTCATCTAAGAAAGAAACCATATTGGGCCTCACCAGTTCACTACCACTTGAATACCTGGATTACCAAGATGTCTTTCAAAAAGAGCAAGCAAACACCCTACCTCCGCACAGACCGTATGACTGCCAAATTGATCTGGTACCTGGAGCTCAAGTTCCCTGCAGCTGGATATACGCCCTAACACAACAGGAAAACCATCATCTAAAAACCTACCTCGATCAGTATCTGGCAAATGGCTTCATTCGTCCGTCCAAGTCCCCTGCATCCTCACCCTTCTTTTTTGTGCCTAAAAAGGAGGGAGACCTGAGAACTTGTATTGACTACAGATCACTTAACCAGATCACGTAAAAAAACGGCACCCGTTACCGCTTATCCCTGAGCTCTTTGATCAAGTCAAAAATGCTCAAATATGTACAAAACTAGACTTACAAGGGGCCTACCATCTAGTAAGAATCAAAAATGGAGACAAGTGGAAGACGGACTTTCGCACGAAATATTGCCTTTATGAATATCAGGTTATGCCCTTTGGGCTATGTAATGCCCCGGCGGCGTTCCATTTTTTCACGAAAGACGAGCTCCTCGAACTGTTGGACATCTGGGCTCTTGCCGATATTGATGACATTCTTATCTATTCGACCACCAAGGAGGACCATGTCAACCATGTCTGGGAAGTTTTGGAGAAACTGCGGCAACAACAGCTATATGCTTAATTGGAGAAATACTTCTTTCATGTGACAGAGGTAGAATTCCTCGGCTTTATTCTCATACCACGGGGCGTACGCATGGACACGTGCAAGGTAGACGCTATCCTTAACTGGCCCTCACCGACATCCATAAAGGGAGTACAGAGTGTACTCGGGTTCGCCAACTTTTATCGCCAGTTCATTCCTGGGTTCTCCCAGATCATCCACCCAATCACCTCTTTACTACGGAAAAATAAACAATTTAATTGGTCCAAGAGGCAGAGAAAGCCTCCCAGGAGCTGAAACAAGCATTTATCACAGCACCAATTCTAGGGCATCCTCGACCAGAACTACCATAAGTGGTCGAAACTGATGCTTCCAACATAGCAATGGGAGCATTCCTGTCACAACAAGACCCAAAACAGGGCACTGCATCCCGTGGCTTTATGGTCTCACACATGTTCAGCCCCTGAATTGAATTATGCAATCACTTATAAAGAACTGCTAGCAATTAAGGCAGCGTTCAAAGCCTGGAGACATTATCTTCTTGGAGCTAGACATACGGTCACCGTCGTCACGGATCATCGCAATCTACAATATCTGAAGATCGCTAAAGCGCAATCATCACACAAACTCTCTCTTCTTTGCGGAATACGACTTCGTCATCACCTATAAACCCAGAGTACGCAATGGAAAAGGGGACACCCTGTCTCACATGAATGAGGGAAAAGAACCATTCACTACACCAGACCCCGTGGCCATCATCCCTGAAGGAAGAATCCAAGACATGATTGCCACAACCACCACTCTGGACAACTTAAAATCTGACCTGCAACACTTGATGAGTCCACCAGCGCAACAGGAATGGCTAGGGAAGGGAGACTGGTATACGATCGTGGACAACCGACCATACTACCAAGGACGATTGTACATCCCGGATAAGAAATTACAGAATCAAATCATCGCAAACTATCACGATTCATTAGTAGAAGGGCATCAGGGAATAGCCAAAACCCAATCTGAAATAAAGAAAAATTACTGGTGGCCAACTTGGTGAAAGGACGTTGTCCAGTTCATCGCAACCTGTGGCACTTGTGCACAACACAAGTCCCAAAGACAAAGTCTTGCAGGTCTGCTCCATCCTTTAGAAGTACCCCCAGCACCTTGGCATACACAATCAATGCATTTTATTACAGACCTTCCCTCCTGTAACGGATACAATACCATCTTAGTCGTCGTAGTTGTGTTTTCTGAAATGGCCCACTTCATTCCCCTTAAAGGTCTCCCAACTGCTTCTACTCTGGCTACCGTGGTTTTGGAACAGATCTTCCGGCTACACGGGATCCCATCAATATTAATATCAGACCGAGGAACTCAGTTTGTGTCTACATTCTGCAAAAGGTGTTGTAAAATTGCCAAAACTGACCTTCAGTTATCTACAAGCCATCACCCCCAAACTGACGGCCAGACGGAACAAACTAACCAGACCCTCGAGCAATACATAAGGTGTATGCTGCAACAAACCAAGGATACCTGCAAGGACAAATTTAGGTTAGCAGAATTCGCATATAACAACCCCATTCACACCAGTACGGGACAAAACCCATTCTACATAGTGTATGGTTGACATCCACGGACATCCGTTTTCGACCCACTCGAATCATTAGAAATGCCTGCTGTAACGACCTTACACAAAACAGTCAACCAGGTTTTTAAGGAAGCAGCAGAGCATCTTGCCAAAGCCAAAGAGAAAAAGAAGCAGTTTGTGGATCGACACCGGAGGGAAGCTCCCAACTACCAAGTCGGAGACAAGGTTTGGTTAGCATCCAAAAACATCCCCCTGAAAGGACCACAGGCGTTCCGTCCCAGATATCTGGGACCCTACACTATCAAGGCTGTGATCAACCCTGCGGCCATGAAATTAGAATTACCGGCCCATATGCGGATCCACCTGGTGTTTCATGTCTCCCTCCTAAAACCATTGAGACCAGGTACACGGAACGATACGGTATAGTTGAAAGAGAACCAGAATATGAAGTTAAAAGGATCCTAGACTCTAAGATGTCTAAGTTATAATACCTTATAGGCTGGAAAGGTTATGGACCCCAAGATCGGACCTGGGAACCAAGTGAGCATGTCCACGCTCCACGATTAATCAAACCAGGGCCAGGGGAGAAACCACCCATGAGAGGGGCCTAGAGGGGGAGTGCTGTCATGGCCACAGGCCCCAGAACACAAAATCCACACCATCTAGTGATGGGGCAATGGGTCACTTGACTCACTTATGTCCCTTTGGGACCCATAAACACAGGGGCCCTGGCTGGACTCATTCCTGGTGCCTTTGGCACCAGGCTCACATAGAGATGTGAGCAGGAACACTTTATTTCAGTGCAGGAGTGCTTTTACTATATTTCAGTGCAGGAGTGCTTTTATTTTACATTAACTTTCCAGGAGCTGAAAGCCTTTATTCCAGAGAACTTCCTCATGTGCTGACGCATCGGGTGTGACTCCCTTGGCCTGGTCTTCATGTGCTCACTCATCAGGTGTGGCAGGGTGTGGAAGCCAGGCTGAACCTGGTGGGCGTGGCTTCAGAAGCTCAGCTATATAAGCTGCTCCATTCTTAAGGCCAGTGCTTCACGTTACTGTGCACTCATGTGCAACGTGACACTCAACGCCACTTGGACCACTTTACTTACCTTTGAAACCAGGTGTTCTCCTGCATACTCACCTCCAGGACACCGGTGCTTCATCGCTTCATCTGCAGACTCATCTCCTGACATCCAGTGATCTTGATCCCAATGCCGCAGCACCACACTCCGCATCTACAAACTCTGACCCTGTGAAGAAGAAGAAAGACAAGGTTAGAACATCCATCTGAGGGCCGTGCCGCATTTGAACCCCGCGTGCCCCCTAGCTTTGTTCCTCATTCCCTCCAGCTGCCGCCTCGAGCTCCGCAGCTTCTGCCGGGCCGGAAACATCAATAATTAAATAATTACAAATTATAATCGATAAACATATCACAAATCATTGTATGTATTACTTAAAACAACATATCTTTCATATTTCTGGCATCCATACTCAATCCCCCACTATCTCATTCACAAATTTCTCCATAAAACCAATTTGGTCTATTATAATAATAATAATAATAATAATAATAATAATAATAATAATAATAATAATAATAATAATAATTTGGCATTTATATAGCGCTACGAACCCTCAGGTATCTGAGCACTGCTTATTATTACCCACGGTGTGGGATGCTCATTTATCGACCTCGGAAGGATGAAAGGCTGAGTTTGGCCCCGCCGGGATTCGAACCTGCGTAAGCAGGCTCTGCACGGATGTCAAAGTGAGTGCTCTATTCGCTGTGCCACTTGTGTATTCATATTCTAATAGTACTCTGAAATTTTGATCGGTTGTAACAGTTATTTATGACCCAATCCTTATTATCAGGTTTCCTATCTCATCTTGTTTTAATTTACCAGATAGTTCATATATTCATCGACACATGTTTCGGTCCACATATGACAGAAATGACTGTCTTTCTTCTTTTAAAACCTTCTTCAGGACGGAGGGCAAGATATAATTAATCTGCCCTTTTTTTGGAATCGCATAAGCCAATCTTCAATCTAAAAAAACATACAGAAAAACCCATCAGGATCTTGTGTCATCCATAGAGAGGCTATTGGGAACACTTCTAAAATGCAACTTTCACAGAGAGTCAATTGGGAACAGTTCTAATGCAGCTTTCATAGAGAGGCTATTGGGAACACTTTAAATACCACTTTCACAGAGGTTATTGGGCGCACTTCTGAATTCCCAGAGAGGCTATTGGGAACACTTCTAAATGCGATTTTCACAGAGAGGTACTTTCACAGAGAGGCAATTGGGAACACTTCTAAAAGCAACTTTCACAGAAAGGCTATTGGGAACACTTCTAAATTCACAGAGAGGCTATTGGGAACACTTCTAAATTCACAGAGAGGCTATTGGGAACAGTTCTAATGCAGCTTTCACAGAGAGGCTATTGAGAACTTCTACATATCATTTTCACAGAGAGGTTATTGGGTGCACTTCTAAATGCGACTTTCACAGAGAGGCTATTGGGAACACTTCTAAATGCCACTTTCACAGAGAGGCTATTGGGAACACTTCTAAATGTGACTTTCACAGAGAGGTACTTTCACAGAGAGGATGTAGGTATCCAAACATCCGAATACCATTGATGGCATGTACATTCGATTAAATCTGGAAGATACTAACCAGTACTTGTGCTGTCAACACAGTAACACTCTGAATGAGGGTGAGTTGACATACAGTGCACCTGCACATGCAATATATTTGCCCAGCCTAGAATGTCTTAAAGAAAAGATAAAAAGATACATTACAATGTTTTTTACATTTTCTGTAGGAAATTAAACATTTGAATACCATTGATGGTGTGTGCATTCTTCTAAGGCTGGAGGCAATTAAGCAGCATCTGTTCCGTCCACGTTGTAATACTCTGCATGTGGGAGACTCTAAATATATTGCTTTTGCACACTCAATAGATCTGCTAAATTTAAAATGCCTCAAAGAAAAAATATATTAAGATGGGTTTGTTCCCATAGGTTTTGAAGTCAGAGGTCGCTTACTAATGTCTGAGGACATCTAAAGAAAATATTTTACCACAGAAACAAGTGGATATTGTAAGTTTGACATCATAATGTTTATCTAATTTTTATCAAATGTATTTGAGAGGCTGAGTTCAAAGATGCCTCACTAAATGAAAAACAGTGTATTTACATTTTACCCCGTCGGTTCACAGGATCTTAACAAGGTTATAGATCCCAGTGGAGGATTTAATCCAACTACCTACCTGCTATCCCCAGAGTCAAAACATGGGAGTGAGTAGGTCCCTATGTGTTTATTGATAAGAATGACACATTTGACAGTATTAGTCACCACTAATAAGGAATATGGATGACACGAGATCCTGATGGGTTTTTCTATATGTTTTGTTAAATTGAAGATTGGCTTATGCCATTACAAAAAAAAGGGCAGATTAATTATATCTTGCCCTCCTTCCTGAAAAAGGTATTAAAAGAAGAGAGACAGTCATTTCTGTCATATGTGGACCGAAAACACGTGTCGACGAATATATGAACTATCTGGCAAAATAAAAACCAGATGAGATACGACACCTGATAATAAGGACTGGGTAATAAATAACTGTTTCAACCAATGAAAATGTCTGTGTAGTATTAGAATATGAATACACAATGTATAATAGGGCAAATTGGTTTCATGGAGAAATGTGTGAATGTGATAGTGTGGGACTGAGTATGGATGCCAGAAATATGAAAGCTATGTTGTTTTAAGTAATACATACAATGATTTGTGATATGTTTATCGATTAAAATGTGTAATTATTGAATTGTTCGTGTCATCCTGATCCACTGGTCCACCTCTTGCTTCAGTTCCATGCATATTATCTTAAGGAACAGGGACTCTATTGCATGTACACCCCTTTATTTATAATTTGGGCCGGCAACATCACCGACAAAGGAAGAAAGCAAAAGAGCAAACATCAAAAGTGGAACAAACAGCAATACAAGACAACAAACTTTACAATACAACAAAAACAGACGAGGAAAGACAAAGGCAAACAGGAACACTTACCTGAAGTATAGTGGCTTAGTCTCAGCAGGACTGGACTCACCACGTGCAAGGGACCAGTGAAGGAACTCGGTCCAGACCATACATGTGCCCCTGCCAGTAGCAGCAGGATGGAGTGCTCGCTAAAACGAATCAACAGGTGAGCTTTCCAGGGACAGCACATCCCACGGGTACCACGGTTTGGGAGAAGGGCTCTGGAAGGGGATCAGGCACACAAGCTGGCATACTCATGCCCCCTATTCTCCACGCAGGAGCAGTCCCGAGCATCATCACCTATTACCACCAGTCACCACATAAGCGCAGAGGGTGAAGTCGGACCCGAGCGACCTCACCCTCGGAGGGCTGCAACCGTACCCCTATGCCTCCACAGAGACCAGGTGAGCGTAACAGTATATTGATTTTCATTGATTGGCTCATGAAGGTGAAGTTAAACCTTTTTTTGCAATACAAGTATCCTCGGGCATTCAGTGGTTAGATTTTTTTTTCCAGATTCAGGGACTTTCTATATGAATTCTGTGCACTCTGAAATTGAACAGTCTTCTTTTTGTTTGATGAATATGGATATAATTAGTAGATATGGTGTTTATTATTTATTATTTTTTTTAAACTTTTATTTGTTTTTGGTACAATGCACCTTTACAAATATTTGATAAACCAACATTAAAACGATATAAAAATAGAAGAAATACTTTACAACATGAAACCAATTCATTCAAATATACATTAGCATTTGTCAAATAAAAGGAAGACTCTTTGAACTAAAACATCGCAAAATCAACAGATGTTGCTTTACATAATTACATAAATCAGAAACTATCTCAGACTATTTTTTCAAAGTCTAGGATTCTTTGCTCTATCATAGCAATAAAACGTGTTAGTACTATTATTAATTTTTGCAATTTTCCCCACATGCATTGGCACCATAACAATTCTCTTGAAGATGCCGAATTACCATTGTAAAACTGGCCCATAAGGGAGCTGTGATTGATTTCAAGTTGAGTGCAGTATATCACAAGTTGTTTCAACGACTCAGGGGTATCTTTGTTATTACAAAATCTGCAACATAGACCTTCCGTAATATCATAAGTATCAGGCGAATACTTTGTTCTTTCTCCTGTATTTATTACATTTAGCTTAAATCTCAAATACAAATTCCTAGCCTTAGAACACAGAAAGATGATTAAGTATTGCATTTTTGGTAATTGTTTATGGAAAAAGCAGT
Organism: Ambystoma mexicanum; assembly: GCF_040938575.1. Classification (NCBI taxonomy): domain Eukaryota; kingdom Metazoa; phylum Chordata; class Amphibia; order Caudata; family Ambystomatidae; genus Ambystoma; species Ambystoma mexicanum. The sequence goes on along the minus strand of NC_090937.1, from coordinate 797,795,949 downwards.
ATTGATCTTTATAGAATTTAAATTTGACATTAAGGTCGATGGTATTAGACCAATCCATTTGAAAGAATGTCCTTTTTACCACGGTAGATCGATCGTATAGATCTTTATGATCCATGGCAATAGAGGATAAAAGCTCTTACATTTTGTTCACATAGCGTTGGATAGATGCAGGATATTGTTTATTGATCATTTCGCAAAAATCTTGGTATATGTAATTAGGAGGAGGATACAACATTTTACTGTAGTTCATTAACTTGCACCACCAACATTTTGAGGCTAAAGAATTCAACCCAAATTCATGAATTATGATTGAGTTAGGAGATGATTTAGGAAGGTTCAGAACATATTTTTCCTTGGATCTTGTTAAGAATTGATGTTAAAGGGAACCAGCTAGACTGGGTTTGTACAAACAATGTACAATCAGAAAACGTCTCTACTGAGCCGTGTATTTGGTCTGACCACAGTCTGGTTACCTTTGAAATAATACTTGAACCACCTCCCAAAAGACAGGATAACCCACACATAGTAATGCGAAGTAGACATTTTAAGAATATAGGACTTGAACTTCTGAAACCATGTCTACAGCAAGTCCTAGAATCTTTTGGGGAAAATGATAGTTGTGAGACTATGCTTGCAAAATATAATGCTGGCTTGGAAAAACTAGTAGAAAAGCATGCCCCACTAAAAAACAAATCTGTTAGGAAAAATAGCAACCAATGTAAATGGTACAACGACGCAATTAATACTCTGAAACAAGAAAAACGTGCCAAAGAAAGAGCCTGGCTTCGCAACTAATCACAAGAGAACAGAAATGTCTGGAAACTTAAGGATCTTGAGTATAGAAAGGCAGTCAAAGAAGCCAAACTAAACTATTACAATAGAGAAATAGAGTCAGCAGTTAACTCTACAAGTAAACTTTTTGAAATTCTCAAGTCCATTGAAAAACCAAAGGCACTATCTCTACCTCACAATCCTTCTAAAGAAGATTGTGAGAGAGTTCAAGCAGCATTTGCTGCTAAAATATCAAAAGCAAGAACAAACATAATACAGGCAAGGGAGTCCACTAGTACGGAAACCTGTACCAGGGAAGAACTTAGACCAAAAAATGGTGAAGGCTTTCAGTTCAAAGCCATAACAGAGGAGGATTTCTGTCTGCTACTATCTAAGATGAAACCTACATCCTGTGCGGAGAACATTCTGCCCACAAAAATTATTCTGGACAATAAAGAGCTTTTTGCTCCTTCCCTTACTAAAATAATTAATGCATCATTTTCCAAAAGGGAAAATACCCAATAACATTAAAAAAGTAACAATAACTCCTTTGGTTAAAAAGGCAGGCCTGGATCCTGTAAGCGATATTCAATCAACACTACAGGTAAGTCAATGCCTAGTCTGGGATGCTGAGGAAAACCCTTATTGATGTATTTTTATATTCAGTTCAGTACTCTGGATGACCACCCTTGATAACACCCCCCTCTTAGAATCCCCCTGACCCCACTGAGCCAAGAAGTAGGTTTGTTTTGTAAATTAAAAGGTTTATTTGAAATTTTAAACAATATATATATTACACTTCTATAAATTAATATCTGATAGTACACTTAGACATATGATGTTGATCAACAATGGGTAATCTGACACTAGCACACTTCTTTACAATCAATGAGGAGTTAGTTTAGGATGGATAAAGTAGCAAAAATACTTTTATGATTTCAAGGGACAAGCAATGAGGAAAAAAATGCAGTACAGAAATACTTGATATGATTTTAGCAAAAGATAAGATAATCACTTTTTCTCTGGCAATTCACCCCCCTCCCCTATGCAATGTAAGAAATGGAAGGAGATGGAAAGAGGAGCACACAGTTCTCAGGAATGCAATCAAATACAATACGAAATACGAAATTCAGTTCCCCCCCAGCAAGCTTAGAGGAAACAGGTAGGAGTTTGAAACACAGGCCCAAAATTCTTTTTAAATGTGATGGCAATGGACGGGAAAATGTGACAACTGATTTTAATTCCCTCTAGAGATTCAGGGTGAGTGGGAGATGCGTGTTGGTATTAGTTCAGGCTTACTTTAGCAATGCTCTATGATTTATTACCAAGTTGCAACGGATTTTAACAAAAGAAAGAATGGAGCTGCTATTTTGACAAGTGGAGAAATTGAGCCAAAATCGCAAATCGCTGAAAATTTCGTGAGTGCGTAAATCGTGATTGCGGAAAAGGTATAGATTCTAAGCTTTCAGAGGAAAGTTAAATCTCGTTCCTAGCCCAAACGGTTCCAGAGATACGGACGATTTAATAAAGGTAGACAGCTTGCAGCTTCAGAATTGACAGGTGACAGTTGTGCAGCTTTAAAAATGACAGATGACATGATTTCCAGGAGGCAGTTCTACTTAGGTTAAAATAGTTTGGATTAGATTATTTTAACTAAGAGATTGGTTCTGCACAGTTCTGCTAGGTACTCACAATATAAATTTGAACTAGGCCTCGTCACGGATCTGGTCAACACATACGGCTGCGGTTCTGTCTGCTCGGCAGGTCAATCAGGCACCGGTTCTGCTCACAGCGATCTGGGTCAGCTCTGCTCTGCTGGTCTAGCCTCTCTGGATTCAGCGGCCTCTGGTTCTGGATACTGCTCTGCTTTCCGGTCTGGATCAAGTGGATTCTGGATGTAACACTGCTTTCTGGGTACTGGCAAGAGTTCTTGGCAAAAGAATTCAGACAGCTCGCCCGGCTGTGGAATAGTTTGCAAATGATTTTGAAGCCTGCTGACAAATACCTTTGCTTGCAGTGGGCCTTCTCGGTTCAAAGTTCTGTAGTCTCTGTTTAGCTAGGAAGTCTAAGTGTTGGATCTCTGGATGTGAAGTCGTCGGTCAGCATGCTCCGCAGCAAATGGAATTGAATGTGTCTACCTGTCCCAGCAGTCTCTTTTTATGTGTTTTGAAAATGGGTGTGTGCCTGGGCCTAGCTAAGCCTGCCCCTCTCTACTTGTCATTGGCCCAATTCTCCCCTCTACGATGATTGGGGGAAGGAAATGGATTGTCATCATGATGAGGTCTGTTTATGGGTCAGAGGATCCTCCCCTGGTCAGTTTGCCCACAAATCTATATTTGATTCAAATACATCTTTCCCAGATATACAATTTGTTGAAATTACATGTGCACATTATATATTCCTTATGGTCCATGCTTGTCCGCCTCTGATCTTCCTGGGGGCTTGCATTCAAAAATGACAACATTTTGCGCTTTTTAACTGGTTTTGCAATATCGGACATTTACCCAAAATTACACACATGTGCGCAAGGAGTATGGACATTAATTGATGAAGTGTCAGATTTTTAACATGCAGACATTGGGAGTGAGACCCTATTTTCCGCTAGCAACCCCCCAGAATACACGACAGGGTCCTAACGCCTCTCAAAATGTTCACAGAAAAATCACAAAAATAATGATATTGCTTATATAATTCGGACAAGTCCGCAGTATGAGTTATCTATCTTTTTAAAATTGTGCCCTGGTCAAAAAGGGGTGTGGCTTCCCACATCACAGGGTGGAATAACTGGTTTATCCACTTCCCCCAAGCTCAGCTGGCTTGCAGAGGCACTGCCCCTCCCAGTTTCCCCTAAGAGGAAGCTATTTTACGACGTCCCCAATATAACATTTGCCTGAGTCCAGGATAGGCCTTTGTTCAACTCCCTGTAGTCCCCAGCTGCTCCACCCCTAATCTAATCAGAGAGGTGTTAACTCCTTTTGGCCCGGGGCAGAGTGGCTGAGCATCCAGTTTCAACTCCTGTCGGGGGTAGTTGTCAGGCAGAATTCAGTTTCATTAAGCCAGGTTTCAGCTAAATGTCACTTTTTGTTCCCAGTTTTCTACATTCAAATCAAACTGACAATTTTTACCTATACATTAAATAATTACTTCCTTCAAGTCATTTCAGAATATGGTTTTACATTCTTCCACCTCTTAGCAAGTCTTTCCTTGCTCTGTTTCTGTTTCATTTGTGCAGTTTTACACAAAAGTCTGGTGGTTTTAAAATGCCGGCTATCTGATAGTGGTGAGTACTGGTAATGCAACCATTTTTGGGATTAAGAAAATGAATTCCCCTCAGTTCTGAGTTGCTTTTTTGACAATCAGCATTGCCATTCCCAATGGTTTCAGGCTACTGTGTGTGTAGCCCAATGGTGGTTTTAGGCAGTGCCCTCCTGTGCTCACAACATAGGCAAAAATGGGTGGCAGCCTATTCTTCATGTTTTCCCTGTGCACTCTCTGGGGAGTTCTGGCCATCATGATGTTTTCCATGCCAGTACTGCACAGTTTTATTGTAGAGCTTGGATGCATGGGTAAAAACATCCCACAAGCCCCCCCTCTTGCGATGGCCATTCTGTCCTTTCTCAGATGGAACTCGCAAGATCTGGGATGTTCTCCTCATCTTCTTCCGGTAGATGGCACAGTTCAGCATCTTTTCCCCCATCCAGTTGGATCGATCGGTTCTCCTCGCCGGTCCTGATGGGAATATTGGGCGGTACCACGGGCCCCTCGGGTCTCTGCTCCCGGTCCCCGGTCATCCTCCTTGGTCAGTCTACATCGTTTCATCTCTCCTAGGATGATAAAGCAAAGCGGCAATACACATTCCTAGACTTTTTTCACCACTATTAATGGTGTGGCGAAAATATACATTTTATGAATCAGAAGATATGAACATATACATGTTCTTTTTTAACTTAGGAGACAAGAACATATATATATATATATACAAGGATCACAGAATTTTAATATGCTATATGTGGAATATTTTAGGGTTGGAACTGAATTACTCTGGAGCGGCCCCCTCTGGGATTCCAGTGAATTCCTCCAGTTGTTGCAGAGTGTGCCTGGGATGGCAACACTTTAGCTGATTTATATGTACCCACTTGTCTTCCCCCTCTGCCAAACCCCCTTTGGGGAAGCGGATTTTGTAGGCCACAGGGGAGATTTTGTCTGTAATTTCAAACGGTCCCTTCCATGTAGGCAAACATTTTCGCTGTTTGGCCTGGTTCCGTTGGAAATTGTATAGATAGACCTGATCACCCACCTTATATTCCTTTCGGGTAGTTTTCAAATCATAGTGGGTCTTCATGCTCTCGGCTGATCTTTCTAGATTCCGCTGAGCATAGTCAAAAGCATGTTGAAGGTGTTTCCTCAAATTCTCCACATACTCATGAGTTGTGGAGGCATTTATCAATGTCTGCTCTTGGGTCCTGTAGAGCAAATGTTGAGGAAGCACCATCTTGCGTCCAGTCATCAACTCAAATGGTGACATTTTGGTTGCAGATGAAGGGGTAGATCTGATGGCCATTAGGACCAGAGGTAATCGGATATCACAACTTGGCCCAGAATCTGCCACACACTTTTTTAAGATGCTCACAATGGTTCGGTTGTATCTCTCTACTGCCCCAGAAGAAGCTGGCCGGTAAGCAATATGTAGCTTTCTTTTGACCCCCAGTATCTCCCACATCTTTGTCATTACTTCACTGATGAAGTGGCTACCCCTGTCTGACTCAATCCTTTGAGGTAGACGAAAACGGGAAAAGATGTGGTTAATCATCAGGGCAGCTGCTGTTTCTGCCTTGCAATTTGGGGCCAGGAGACATTCCACCCACTTGGTAAACAAGCATGTAACGGTCAACATGTACTTGTTTCCTCTAGATGAGCGAATCACAGGGCCTACAAAGTCGATTTGCAAATCTGAACATGGCAGTGTCATCCCCCTCTTTTGGAGAGGCGCATGGTGTGTGAGGGATGATGGCTGAAATTGTGCACACACAAGACACCCCTTCAAGTATTGGTTGAAGTCCTGCCCCATGTGTGGCCAGTATGCAACCTCTCTTAAGATTTCCAGTGTTGTGTGAAACCCCCCATGACCGGCGGTGGCCGCATCATGGGCGTGACTTAACATCAGGCTTCGGAATGAGGTAGGAACCACCCACTGATCATGGCCAGCTTGGGATTTCCTTACCAACACACCGTCTTGGATTTGGAACATTTTTGGACATTTCATCAACACTCTTAGGTCCTCTTTCCCAATGTAATCTGTGTCCGTCAGGGGAAAGTTCTCAGGGTCCTCAAGGCGTTGGTAAAACTTACCAATGATTGGATCCCCCTTCTGAGCTGTAATCAAATCACCATCAGGGGTCTCCTTGCTCCATTGGGCAGTTGAAAGATCATTGTGAGCATTTGTCTGGGACCTAGTGATCGCAGTGACCTGGATTTCCCCCAACAGGGACACAATCTCAATTAGATCCGCTTGGATGGCCCCGGTTTTGGCCAGCTGATCAGCTAAGTCATTTCCGGTTTTGTCTGGTCCCTCTACTTTGGAATGACCCTTGATCTTTTTCCAGTAGATGGTCATCCCATTCGAGGTGACCAGATCATCTATGTTTTGGATTAACTTCCCATGTTTCAGGGGTTTGTTATTAGCACATAACATGCCTCTGGTTTTCCAATTAATCAGGTGCTCCACGAACCCGTTCCGTACATAATCCGAATCGGTGATTATGACCAGTTTGTGGAGTTGATGTTGGACAGCAGTGAGGATCTCCTGATGCAGAGCCATCAATTCTGCCACCTGACTACTTCGGGGACCAATTTTGTATCCAGCGGAGGGTTCTGGAAACTCCTTCACCCATGCATTCCCTACGCCGGCCACCAGTTCTTTCTCCCCGTCGTTGTCAACATGGTAAGAGCATCCATCCACATAGACAGTGGGCATTCCCTCACACTTGTCTTCTTCAAAGACTTTGTGTGGGGAATTAAGGTATGCCTCCATGTTGTCCTTGATTTTTAGACTTTCGTCCTCAAGACAGTTTTCTCTGGCACAATCATGCAAGTCAGCCAGACCTTGCGCGAGGGGACTCTTCTTGTTTTGGCCATATCTGACCTCCACAGGAAAGCCTTGCATTGACAGAATCCAGGAAGTAATTTGGGAATTACTCACATTTCCGGCCCGGATTCTGTCACTTTGGAGATATTGCAGAGGCTGGTGTGGAGTCTCCACTATGATGTGTTCCCCCTGGATGAACGGGCGGTAATTCTTCAATGCCCACACCGTTGCCAAGAGTGCCTTCTCACAATCGTTGAATTTTTCCTCCACACAGGATAAAGTTTTGCTCGCATAGGAGATTACTTTATTGACCTTGTCATGCTTTTGGTATAATACTGCCGTCAAGCACGTATTAGAGAACCCTGTCTCCAGGAAGAACTCCTTGTTTCTGACAGGGTAAGCTAGGCAAGGCGCTTGTGAGAGGCTTCTTTTGAGTTGTCTTACTGCCTCGGATTGTTCTGGACCCCATTCCCACTTGACCCCCCCCCCTTCAAGAGATGAATCAGGGGTCTAGTGATCTCTGTGTAGCCTTCAGTGAACTTTCTTCTGTAATTAGTCAGTCCAAGGAGGCTCCTTAGTTCCCGCAGAGTTGTGGGGTCTTTCAGTTTCTGAAGTGCTTCCACTTTCTTTTCCTGGGGACAGAGACCTTGAGGAGTAATCTCATGCCCCAAGAAATTAACACGAGTTCTACACCACTGTGCTTTCTGGAAGGAAAGTTTTGCTCCGGCGGCCCTCAACTGCGTCAGAACATAACTGATCTCCGCTATGTGTTCCTCCACAGATGAACATTTGATGAGGACATCATCTACATAAGCCAGGTTACCCCTCGCACCCAGGTCGGGCATGGCCTTATGTAGGAAAATGTTGAATTCATTGCCGGAGTTGAGGTATCCGAAGGGAGTCCGGGTCCATGTGTATTGCTGGTCCCCAAAGGTAAAAGCCAGTTTGTATTGGTCCTCCCTATTGACAGGCACGGTCCAGTATCCATTGGTCAGGTCTATTGCTGTGAATACCTGTGACCCCTGGATCTGGGCCAGCCCTTGGTCAATGTAGGGAAGAGGCCATCGGGAAGTATGGACCCGTTTGTTGAGCTCCCTAAGGTCGGCGCAGAGTCTCCACTGGCCGTTTGGCTTCAATATTCCCAGCACCGGATTATTGAAGGTGCTGTGTACTGGACGGATTATTCCCCGGGACTCAAGGTTCTTAATTATTTCAGTAAGGGACTCCATGGATGCGAGAGGCAAACGATATTGCTTCACAAACACTGGAGTCATTCCAGGGTCCGTGGGAATTGTTGTGGTGTGGATGTCGGTGCGACCACAGTCATATGAGTCTACCGCAAAGAGATCTTGGAAATCCAAGAAAACTTGTTTCAACTTTTGCTTCTGTTCCAGAGTCACACAGGCATCAGCTAGGTTGACTCTCTCTTCCACCATCTGCCTGAAGCCTGGAAAGACTTCCGGTTTGGCTATCTCAGCGGCCCGCACCAGCTGGGTGGAGAAGTCCCTGGTCAGAGTGCTGATTTGGACTGGAGGCTTCAGGTGGGAAAGGCAGCCCTCATGGACCTGGAAAATCACCTCATCCCTCCTGAAGTCACAAGCCACATCTTCCTTACCATAAGGGCAAGAAGTGTACACCAGGAAGTTCCCCCCATGCCGGGTGAAAATCCTGTCTGGTGTTGTGTTGTCATCACTGTCACTGTCTAAACAGTCCTTGGGGATTGGTCCTAACAGTTAATTTCCTAGATCAATGGAAAAATGTCGGTCATCAACCGCCATTCCAATAATGGTGCCTGCAGCTAGAGTAATACTCTTTAAGTCGCTGTTATCCACCTCTATTGGAATGGTGTTATGTTCTATGTTGACTAATGGTGTTGGGTTTACCCCTAACCCTTGCTGTTGGAGAGAAGTATTTAGATGAATATAAGCATCAGGGTTTTTCAATTTTTGTCCTCTTTTAACTTTCACTTCCAGGGAGAATTGTCGGGCCCTTTCTGGGATGGTGACTTCCTCTTTAATCTGAATTTCAACTGCATAAGGTAGCAATTGAGCTGACCTAAATGCTTTTTCTGAATCATCAAAGCCCATGGGATTATCCGCTAATCGGGACCAAGCTTTGAAGTTTTTTAGGTCCAAACTAAGGGCAAAGCGATTGAGAATGTCACTGCCGAAGTAAAAGGCGGCAGTGACGTCTCGCACGACCCAACAATTATGGACTATGCTCTTGTTGCCAATGGAGATTTTGAGCATACACCTGCTTGGCAGGAGATTTTTCGAATTGGGTGCTTCCAGGTCCATTTCCTATTTGTCTATCAGTTTGAATGTGGGAATGGCTGGATCTTTTGGGAGTTGGCGGAACATGGCTTCGCTGATGAAGCTCTTACCGTTGTTCACACACACTCGAGCGAGAACAGAGTCCTTCCCATCATTTAACTGAACAGGGATGAACAACTGCTCTCCAATTTGCTGAATATCAGCCAGGCTCTGAGCTGATTTAATACCTTTCTCGACTATAGGTGTGGGAGTTTCTGATTGTGGATTAGTAAAGAATTTCAGGGTGTTTCCTTCCAGTGTGGAATGCCACCTTAATCTGGAAGGAAGGTTGATTTTCAGAAATAGAGAGGCCCCCCCATCACCAGTCTGTTGTCCTACTGCTATTACTGTCACGTCTGGAATTTGGTTGTTCTGGAAGTGAAATTCTACTTGGTCAGATTTTTGTTCATCCATGTGGCAGGTGCCGTTTAAACTAACATGGTTGACACTCTGTTTTAATTTTATTGGTCGGCTAGTCTGGGTCCGGAGGACCTTGTTTACACAATCTATTAGGGGTGACAACCTTCTCAGGAGGTCATTCCCTAGTAAACAAGGGGTGCCCTCTGGAGTCACTACTATGACCGGGTGTTTCACCTTATGTCGCCCAATTTTAATGTCCAAGTCTGCAGTCCCTTCAACAGGAATTTCCTTCCCGTCAAGGTTCTGCAGTTGTCCAGGAAGAGAGGTGAGAGGAATTCGATAATTCTCCCCCCTTCCTGCATTTAGTTCATCAAAGGCCCTTTTGGACAGAAGGGTAGCTTGGGATCCAATGTCCACCAGTGCCAAAATTGTACACTGCCCCTGTACTTGTACCGGGGCATAATATCCTCCCTCCTTCTCCTCAAGGGGGCACAGATAATGCGCATTTTTGGACAACTGGTGGTCTAACTTTCTGGTTTTGGACATTGCTAGCGCAGAGATTTGGGCAGAATTCTGTGAAGAGCCTGGGGAATCTGAAAGAAAAAGTTGGCAACTGGAGATCAGAGCCATTGTGGGTTCCCCTGGTTCCGGTTCTGGGCCGCCCCCTCCTTTTTGGAGGCAGTAACCAGGATGGGTTTGAACCAGGGGATTTCGGTATTGTGGTTTCTGGGATGAGATGATGGGCGGCGGTAGCTCAGTCTCCACATCTCCCCAGTCTGAATTGGCATCCCTTGGGACCCATTTTTCCTTGGGAGGAGTTCCCCCATCTCTAAAGGAGAAGATCCTTTCCCCAGGATCCTCTGAGGATCCCTCTCCCTCAAATTGGAAGATCTGTACCTCCTCCACAAACTGGCTCTGTTTGGGTACTTTGTTTCTCCTACCTCCCTTGGGTGGCAGACTTTCAGGGGTAGGAGATTTTGTTTCCGGTTCCTGGTTTTCCAGGGGCTGTTTACAAGTTGGGAAGGAAGCTTCCTCCAAGGCTTTACATACCCCTTCCCCTTGTGCCTCCTCCCTGGGAACCGGTGGGTTATCGGGGTGCTGCCCCCGTCATTGTTCTGGAGGACCAGGTCCAGAGTTTGGGGTATTCTGCGGTGGCATGCTCAACTGAGGGTTCTGTTGAGCCCTCAGTATGTGACCCAGATCCCGTGCCATATTTTGGACCTGGCGCTCAAGTTGTGAAACCCGCTCAGGCTGATACGGGGCTCTATTTTCTCCCCTGGGCTGATCCCGGGAAGGGTAGCTATCCCTTCTCTGGTAATACCCCGGATTGGGAAGATTTGGGTACCCCTCCACCCTTGTACTCCCCTCTCCCGGATTAGGTTGTCTGGGCTCAGGGAATTGGGGATAGAAGGATGGATGGTTTTGGGGTTGGAAATTGGGTGGATACCTTGGAAAAAAGTTCTGCCCAGGATTTGGTGAATTTCTGCCCTCCTGGGGGAAGTTAGGAGGAAAGTTCCCTTGGTTAGGCGCTTGGCTGGATCCCCCCCCTTGGGCTGGAGGAGTCCACACATAACCCAGGATGGGTCGGTTTCCCTTGTAGCGGGGACTTACATAGTCAGGGGAGCGGGGGACCCCATTTGTGGGACTCCCTCCTCAACTCCCTGTCTGTGACTGGCCCGAGGGCCTTCTGGGCTGTGAATTATTTGGTGCATGCAGGTTTTTAGGCCCCCCATCTCCAAATCTAAAACGGGGGCAACCTTTACCTCTGCCACCTTGGCAGCAGCAGGGGTGCTGTTGGTTTTGGGGATTTTCGGCACATTATTTTTATTTTCGATGGGCTTCTGCACCTCATAGATCCAGGTAGCCTGTTCAATGACCCAGTCTAAAGATCTTTTCTCATGAAAATCTCTCACGAGCTGGGTCATTATGTATTTGGGTAAGGCATGGAAAAACTTATTGATAAATTCTCTGCTATCCGTGCGCACCCTTCTGGTGGTCTGCGCAAAAGCACGCTTTAATTCTTGCACAAACTCTTGTGGGGCCTGATCCTCCCCACATTGCAAATTGTAGGCTGCCTTGCGAGCCTCTTGAGGATTTCTGTGCACAGAAAAATGTTTCAAGATGGCCACCCTGTATGTGGACCACCTTGAATGGTTTTGATCCTCCAGCCCCGCAAAGAAACTGGAGTATTCTGGTGAGAAGGTCCACTTTACATATTGAATACAGCTTTGGCTGTCCTTCAAATGGAAAGTCTCCATCATTTGCTCATAGAGCTCCATGTGTTCCCAAACAGAATACTTGGCGTTCTTATGATAAGGCGTGATAACACTCCTTATTGCCTTTATTTGTTTCAATGGGTCCTTAAGCAAGGCCCTTTTTGCCTTATTGGCCTTTTTGGTTCGGGTAATCCTGGTCCATTCATCCTCCGACTCAGAAGCGCTGCTCCCAGAGGTGCCCGTCTGATCTTCCAGGTTTTCCCGGATTCTGCGAGCCTGGAAATGGCTGGCAGAATGTGGGGACCTGGTCTCCTGTGTCCTGTGACACTCAGAGGAGTCTTCAGATCCCTCCTTGCTAGCAGGATTTGCTGGGTATCCTCCCCACTGACCTAACTGGGCAGAGGTTTTCAGGATGCCCTTAATGGGCCTACTCTCCTGGAGTTCCCCACTAAATTGCACTGTGCTTGGGTGCCCATACCCGGATACCCGCCCATCCATTCCTGGGAGGTACTGGCCTATGAGCCCCATTCTTCTAGATGGATAGTAATCTGCCATCCCATTGGCCCTGGGCTCATGTGCGCGAGGGGAGATGGGGGTGGCAGAGTCCACGGACTGGGAGAGATGAAGGCCTCTGGTACTAGGGCTCCTGAGGTTATGCTCAGGAGTTTCTCTTTCCCAGCGAACCTCATCTCTATCCGCCCCTGCTTCCTGTTGCAATGCAAGAGCCTGCGCTTTCAGTTCCTCAGTTAAGGCCTTACTAGACTATATCAGTCTCTCCTGCATCGCTACCTGTTGCTGGAGCCTATCATTGTGCTGACAGAGAGCCTCATTTTCTCTCTGTGCCTCCTGATTGGTCCTGGAGTACTGGGCCAGTCTCTGCTGCAGGAGGGTTACCTCCTGAGCTGTGTCCCTATTGGCCTGCTCCTTTCTTGCCAGAGCATCCTCCACCCTCCTGGTGTGCTCTAACAAGTTCTGGTGTTCTTTTTGGAGGTCACCCAGTCCCTGGAAGGGTCAGGTGATTTTCTTCCATTTTCCTTTTTAAGTGGCAGACTTCCTGGCCTAAGGTATCCCTTTCCTGACTAACAGCCTGCATCTGTGGCGCCAGGTCGTCCCTTTGCCTCTGGAATGCACCAGCTTTCTGGCGCTCCTGATCAAACTCTGCCTGGGTATCCAGGTCTTTCAGAATCAATTTATTGCTTTCCTCTTTCTCTCTGGCTAATCGAATTTGCATGGTGGCTACCTGCTCTGTGCATGCCCTGTTGAAGTCCAGTTGTTGCTCCAGATTTTTCTGGCTCTGCAGAAGGGAGTCCAAACCTATTTGGTACTCCTTCTGCAAGGCTAGAAATCTGGTATCCTGGTCAGCCTTCTCCTGTTGCAGTCTATCCATGTCCTCTTTTATTTTAATGATATACTGCCTACTATCCTTTTCTGACTCCTGGCTCCTCTGCAGCCTCTGCTCAGAAGAGACCAGGTCAGATTGGGCCTTTTCTAACACCAGCTGTTGCCTACTTGCCAGATCTTGGCCTTCAGCACATTTGTCCTGCATGGCTCCCATATATAGATACAAATATACCGCTATCCTAACCATCTTGTCGTGTTCATCTTTAACTTTAGGAGCCATGTATAATTCACTCAGGGCCACATGTAATGGACCCTGATCTCTCCATGTATCTGACCCTGTTTCAGTGACCTGTTGCGCGATTGCCTGCATCCAGACCGTTTGGTCCTGATGAGTCCACTCACCTCTCACGAATAGCTTATGTAAGAAGTGCTCTCTGGCTATTTTCATATCTACCAAGGTCGTCATTCTGGAATTTGAGGTCCTTCCTGACTTACAGAAGTTTATATCTTATTTTGCAAAACAGACCATTTCCTTAGAGCGTTCCTTTGAGGGGTGCTTTCACAGTGTAAAACAGCGTGGTGATCTAACCGGATATGTGTATCTGGTCAGTTGGCACACTGTATTAATCTGTATTAATCTGCACAAATGGTAATTCTAACCCAGAATATCCCGGCTCCGAGCCCCCACTTTTGTAAGTGATATTCAATCAACACTACAGCTAAGTCAATGCCTAGTCTGGGATGCTGAGGAAAACCCTTATTGTTGTATTTTTATATTCAGTTCAGTACTCTGGATGACCACCCTTGTATAACACCCCCCTCTTAGAATCCCCATGACCCCACTGAGCCAAGAAGTTGGTTTGTTTTGCAAATTAAAAGGTTTATTTGAAATTTTAAACAATATATATCACACTTCTATAAATTAATATGTGATAGTACACTTAGACATATGATGTTGATCAACAATGGGTAATCTGGCACTAGCACACTTCTTTACAATCAATGAGGAGTTAGTATAGGATGGATAAAGTAGCAAAAATACTTTTATGATTTCAAGGGAAAAGCAATGAGGAAAAAAAATGCAGTACAGAAATACTTGATCTGATTTTAGCAAAAGATAAGATAATCACTTTTTCTCTGGCAATTCACCCCCCTCCCCTATGCAATGTAAGAAATGGAAGGAGATGGAAAGAGGAACACACAGTTCTCAGGAATGCAATCAAATACAATACGAAATTCAGTTCCCCCCCAGCAAGCTTAGAGGAAACAGGTAAGAGTTTGAAACACAGGCCCAAAATGCTTTTTAAATGTGATGGCAATGGACGGGAAAATGTGCCAACTGATTTTAATTCCCTCTAGAGATTCAGGGTGAGTGGGAGATGCGTGTTGGTATTAGTTCAGGCTTACTTTAGCAATGCTCTATGATTTATTACCAAGTTGCAACGGATTTTAACAAAAGAAAGAATGGAGCTGCTATTTTGACAAGTGGAGAAATTGAACCAAAATCGGAAATCGCAGTAAATTTCACGAGTGCTTAAATCGTGATTGCGGAAAAAGTATAAATCTCGTTCCTAGCCCAAACGGTTCCAGAGATATGGACGATTTAATAAAGGTAGATTTTCGGATTTAAAGTAAAACTCAAAATGACAGGTGACAGCTTGCAGCTTCAGAATTGACAGGTGACAGTTGTGCAGCTTTAAAAATGACAGATGACACGATTTCTAGGAGGCAGTTCTACTTAGGTTAAAATAGTTTGGATTAGATTATTTTAACTAAGAGATTGGTTCTGCACAGTTCTGCTAGGTACTCACAATATAAATTTGAACTAGGCCTCGTCACGGATCTGGTCAACACGTCCGGCTGCGGTTCTGTCTGCTCGGCGGGTCAATCAGGCACCGGTTCTGCTCACAGCGATCTGGGTCATCTCTGCTCTGCAGGTCTAGCCTCTCTGGATTCAGCGGCCTCTGGTCCTGGATACTGCTCTGCTTTCCGGTCCGGATCAAGTGGATTCTGGATGTAACACTGCTTTCTGGGTACTGGCAAGAGTTCTTGGCAAAAGAATTCAGACAGCTCGCCCGGCTGTGGAATAGTTTGCAAATGATTTTGAGGCCTGCTGACAAATACTTTTGCTTGCAGTGGGCCTTCTTGGTTCAAAGTTCTGTAGTCTCTGTTTAGCTTGGAAGTCTAATTGGTGGATCTCTGGATGTGAAGTTGTCATTCAGCATGCTCCGCAGCAAATGGAATTGAATGTGTCTACCTCTCCCAGCAGTCTCTTTTTATGTGTTTTGAAAATGGGTGTGTGCCTGGTCCTAGCTAAGCCTGGCCCTCTCTACTTGTCATTGACCCAATTCTCCCCTCTCCCATGACTGGGGGAAGGAAATGGATTGTCATCATGATGAGGTCTGTTTATGGGTCAGAGGATCCTCCCCACGTCAGTTTGCCCACAAATCTATATTTGATTCAAATACATCTTTCCCAGATATACAATTTGTTGAAATTACATGTGCACATTATATATTCCTTATGGTCCATGTTTGTCCACCTCTGATCTTCCTGGTGGCTTGCATTCAAAAATGACAACATTTTGCGCTTTTTAACTGGTTTTGCAATATCGGACATTTACCCAAAATTACACACATGTGCACAAGGAGTATGGACATTAATTGATGAAGTGTCAGATTTTTAACATGCAGACATTTGGAGTGAGACCCTATTTTCTGCTAGAAACCCCCCAGAATACACCACAGGGTCCTAACGCCTCTCAAAATGTTCACAGAAAAATCACAAAAATAATTATATTACTTATATAATTCTGACAAGTCCGCACTATGAGTTATCTATCTTTTTTAAATTGTGCCCTGGTCAAAAAGGGGTGTGGCTTCCCACATCACAGGGTGGAATAACTGGTTTATCCACTTCCCCCAAGCTCAACTGGCTTGCAGAGGCACTGTCCCTCCCAGTTTCCCCTAAGAGGAAGCTATTTTACGACGCCCCCAATATAACATTTGGCTGAGTCCAGGACAGGCCTTTGTTCAACTCCCTGTAGTCCCCAGTTGCTCCACCCCTAATCTAATCAGAGAGGTGTTAACTCCTTTTGGCCCGGGGCAGAGTGGCTGAGCATCCAGTTTCAACTCCTGTCGTGGGTAGTTGTCAGGCAGAATTCAGTTTCATTAAGCCAGGTTTCAGCTAAATGTCACTTTTTGTTCCCAGTTTTCTACATTCAAATCAAACTGACAATTTTTACCTATACATTAAATAATTACTGCCTTCAAGTAATTTCAGAATATGGTTTTACATTCTTCCACCTCTTAGCAAGTCTTTCCTTGGTCTGGTTTTGTTTCATTTGTGCAGTTTTACACAAACGTTTGGTGGTTTTAAAACGCTGGCTTTCTGATAGTGGTGAGTACTGGTAATGCAACCATTTTTGGGATTAAGAAAATGAATTCCCCACAGTTCTGAGTTGCTTTTTTGGCAATCAGCATTGCCATTCCCAATGGTTACAGGCTACTGTGTGTGTAGCCCAATGGTGGTTTTAGGCAGTGCCCTCCTGTGCTCACAACATAGGCAAAAATGGGTGGCAGCCTATTCTTCATGTTTTCCCTGTGCACTCTCTGGGGAGTTCTGGCCATCATGATGTTTTCCATGCCAGTACTGCACAGTTTTATTGTAGGGCTTGGATGCATGGGTAAAAACATCCCACAATCCGAAGGACCCCAGCAACCTACGCCCTATAACAAACTCCAATTTTGTACTGAAGATCTTGGACAACATCGCCACGAATCAGTTACAAAAACCTGTGGAGACTTTGGAAGTGTTACACACACAACAATCGGGCTTCAGAACAGCACATAGTACGGAGTCAGCAATGCTCGACCTACAGTCCCACACTAGAACTAATATAACAGGGCAAATCAGGGATGCTTATGCTCCTGGGTCTCAGTGCAGCATTTGATTTAGTGGACCATCAGCTACTTCAAGTGGCATTAGATAAGATCGTAGGCTACTCTCACACAGCACTAGCGTGGATAGCGTCCTTCCTAAGTGATAGGAAGGCACGCATTCACTGGGGAGACACCTTTTCTGATGCAGCTCTCATCCTATTTGGAGTACCGCAGGGAGCCAGTTTGTCTCCTCTGCTTTTCAAAGTTTATATGCATAGTCTCTGTGACTTAATAGAAAGCATTGGGGTGTTTTTCACTAACTACGCTGATGATACCCAACTGGTTTTTCAAATGACGGGAGATTACACCACAGACTGTGCAAAAATAGAAGAAGTCTACAAAATCATTGACATCTGGATGCAGAGGCATTGGATGTGTCTTAATAACAGCAAAACTGAGCTCATGATCTTTGGCTCGACGCAGACAAGATCCAAATTAGGAGAGGAATACAGGGAGTTTATGATAAAAGGAGCTAAAATTCAAGTGCTACCCCGAGTTAAAACATTAGGGATGCTAGTAGAAGCATCAGTGGGGGCTGAAGCACAAGTAAATT
This sequence comes from Ambystoma mexicanum, assembly GCF_040938575.1. Classification (NCBI taxonomy): domain Eukaryota; kingdom Metazoa; phylum Chordata; class Amphibia; order Caudata; family Ambystomatidae; genus Ambystoma; species Ambystoma mexicanum. The sequence goes on along the minus strand of NC_090937.1, from coordinate 797,778,370 downwards.
ATTTGCAGAAAAATAATTCATATTACTTACGACTCTTGAGAGCCATCAGACCATACATAAGTGAAACTAACGCTGCAAATATCGCAAGAGCGACTATTTTGTCCCGTTTGGACTATGGCAATGCAATGCTAGTAGGCGCCACCAAGAAGGAGCTGCAACGCTCCCAGGTTATGCAAAATGATGCGGTCCGCATTGTTAAGAGAATCAAGTATGGAGAGCATATATCAGCAGCAAGGAAGGATCTTCACTGGCTCAGAATTGAGAAGCGAGTCCTCTTCAAAGCCATGACAATTGTTCATAGATGCCTACATGGAAAGGCCCCAAAATATTTTAAGGAGAAATTCTCTACCTACACACCTAGGAGAAACCTGAGATCAGCCAACTTAGGTTTCCTAGTTGTTCCATTGGTGAAACGAGCTGCCGGTGGTGGCAGAGCTTTCCCGATTAGAGCGGCCAAATCCTGGAACTGTCTTCCTACAAATCTAAGACTAGAAGAAAACTATAGCAAGTTTAGGAAATGCTTGAAAACACATCTTTTCCAATAGCTCCCTGACCTGCCAGGGTCTACTTGGCATTCACATGACCGACTAGCTTCTGTTACGAACTAACCCTGTCCTACTTCCCTAATATGCTATTTTCCTTTCAGGATGTTCTCCGCGCCCTGATGCCTGCGGGCTGCCGGCGCGTTATAAACACATAGAGATAGAAATAGGAATAGAAAATCCAAAATGCACAAGTCAAGAACATACAGTAACACAGGTTCCACTTTTAGGGTGTAAAATTCGAACAGCGGTTTAAGGGAAAACTTTGTATATTTGAAGTATAGTACCTTCATTTGTGAGATAAGTGGGATTACCTTCAGAGTCAACGTATCCTTCCACATAGCCATAGAGTTTGAATCACACAGATTGTAGCCCAAGTATCTTGTTTTTAGCACACACTGGATCACTATGTTGTTAATTTTTCAAGTGTATCTGCAGACCTTCTTTCTATTGTCAAATACCATTATATTTGATTTGTTAGCATTAATTGCAAGATTGTTACTTTTTGCATATTCATGAAACGCAGAGTGTTTATTTAAATTCAAGAGGTGTGACTCGATACAAAAAAGGCCCTTAGCCACTGAGTCCATCGGTTAAGTAATCTTTTTAGACATAGTCGAGGCCAAGTTACAGGTCTTACACATATAGAATACAAGAACAATTAATCTACTTGATGGGGATGTTAAGTAATACAATTATACATACACATGACAGTTGGACGTCCATTTGCTTACATTTTTGCCCTGATTCATCGATTATTTGTGCCGAAAAAAACGGGATTTCTGCGCCATTCTGCCCGCAAATCCCCATTTGTTAAACAGGGATTTGCAGACAGAATGGAACACAAATCCCGTTTTTTTCGGCGCAAGTAATCCATGAATCAGGGCCTTTCTGTCTACAAACAGTTTTACAAACAGTTTTGATTCAGGGTAAATTCATGACATCAGGTTATCTCCTCATAAGCTGAAAACTACTCAAACAAAGGTTTTTTCCATCATAAACAGATTGGGATGGCCACACATGGATACCTTATTTGAGGTGGGAAGTGATTCATTGTAATATTGTGTTATATAATTACCTCAGGCCATAGTCAATTGAGCAGTATGCTTGTTTAAGTACATCCCTGTAATTAGTATTGCCTAAGAATGCAGGGAATTCAGTAACTGGGCTTAAAGGTAACTTTTTTTAGATTGTGTCCTGACAGTTGCATGGTATCTTTATGAATGAACTGTTCAAAAAGTGAATTGTTATCCACTTTATTACATCTTATGTTGGGGAGGAAAGTAAAGCAGGAAGCTCCTGATTAAGGTCAGTGAATGACAGGTAGTTTAATTAACGATGTGTTTGTTAAATATATTAAATGCAGTTTTCTCATGTAGGCAAACATGTTTTTGTTATTTTAGAGCACTAAAGAAGTTCTGATCTGTTTTATTCTGAAGAAGGGTTCTTATCTGATGTGTATAGAGACATCAATTACGTCTTATGATACTTAGATTCACAGATTAACAGCATTGTTGGAATTGGAAAGCTTTGATGTATTACTATTATATGACGATAAATATTTTCAACCTTTTGATTAAACATGTTCTACTGTGTTTTTATACTACGGTAATATAATTATTAAACCACACTACATATGAGATTTCATTTCATTAAAAGATATCAGCTCATCGTTTTTCTGGTGTTATTTTATTCAAAGACAGTATTTGTTTTAGTTATTTTACATTATGCGAAAATACCAATTGGTGCCTATGGCTGGGATTTTCAGATTAAGTAAAATAATGATGATGTGAAATGTCTACTTATTTGTGCAACAGCATTCTTGAAGATTCTTCTACATGACATTATTAAGAATAGCTGAAAATAGCTATATCTACATCGATTTTATTGACACTGGGCAGAGAAATCTGAAATCTTGTGATACACTGCTATACTCATCAAAGTTTGTATGAACAGAACGCCGTTTAGTGACATTGTTTGGTGATGGAAACAGTGTGTACAATAATGAACCTGTATGCTGTTGGGCCACAGAATGCCTATCAGTTCGCTCGTCCTATGGACTGGACAGACCATGCAGCCATGCCTATCCTTCTTCACCAGACACATCTCCCCACCGATGCCACCTCAAATTAACAAAGAATTCTGCTTTACAAAAATGAATGCCAAATGAATATCAAGATTATTCCAATGTCTTTAGTATTGCAATAACCGCCGAGCCGGCGGGCCATTACCACCTAAGGTAATGCCCCTGGGCCTGAAGTTACAGGTGGTAATGGCCTGCCGGTGAGGTGGTTGCCATTAGTATTCCGGGGTCTGCAGTCTCGGGATACTAGTTTTCCTGAGTTTGCAGCCCCGGAATACTAATGAGCTGACGAAACCTTTTCAAGCGGCATTTCATTTGCCGTTTGAAAAGGTGTCGCTGCAGTACACGTTAGTTCTAGGAACACTAGAATGTGTGTACTGTTTCATTAGTACGGAGCAACAGCGTGCCATTTTGGGCCAACTTGCTCCATACTAATGAATGGGAGGAAACTGGCCACCTTAGAAAAGGAAGAAGGGATTACGTGTGGTCCCTTCTCCCTTTCCATGGACGCCATAAAAAAAGAAAAAAAAGAGAGTGAACCTGGCAAGCGATGCACGTAGGTGTGGACACGGGATTACAGTGTGGTATGGCTCAGAAACGAGTCAATCCACGTTCATGTATCCCGTGGAATGTCGCCGCTGGATACTAATGTAGAATAGCAACTCACCTTGTTATTTTCTTCTTGCTTGGGAAGTCACAGATTGAAAAAAAGTATACACAGAGCTGCAGAGCTTGCACAGAGGAAACTTCTTGGAAAGACGAGGTAAATCAGCTGCAGTAGTACCATACCATTTGCCTATTTTGCATCCCACTAACTTCCACCCTCAGATTTATACTTTACACTTCAAACAAGACATTTACATCAGGATTCTGCGGGTGTAACTTCTGACGCAGGAGATAGATTTCTACAGCAGTTGAATAGTTTAGTGAATTGCAGTATTTTCACACTGTGGGGTGTGTCATCATGCTCACCTACAAACAGGCCTCTGGCCCCTGACACAAAGGTTTGTCCACACCCACCTGGCACAAACTAAAAAGTACAATTATCCACATGGAAAATCAGGGATTTGCGCACCATTCTGCGTGTGAAAACCCTGTTCACCGATTCACGGAATTGACTGTTCTGCACTTTTTCGTAATTTGCAGGGACTTTGTGCAGGCTCAGCACTTCTCTCCGAGAGGTCGAGTGCCTTGCGCCAGAAACCATTTTACAAAAAAAGGGGAAGCCCCCTGCGTGTTCAGTGAGAGTTCGGGGCAAGACAAAAAATAAACACAGGGTTGTAACTCTCACTATCATATGACCAAACAGTTTATGGTCTAGGTTAATATATTCATTTTCCCAAACAATGAATGTTCTGCTTCTTAAGAAGTCAGAAAAAAATAGGAAACTTTCAGAGTGAACAATTAGGACAAACTACATGTATATATTTAGTCATACATATTGTTTATTAATGTAAACCAATAAAGGGGAGGTTTAAAATGTTTTCATTATACATTGAATTTGAGTAAAGAATAATGGTTCTGAGCAGTGCCATGAAAATGTACACATAAGATATTCAGACAAAAACTTAAACAAAGGAAAACAAAAGGGTGACCACTTAAATGGTTAATGTTTACAAACAAGATAATTCAAGATATAAATGCAATAAAGGGTGAAGAGAAAAATGGAAAGACATACTTTCATATTAAAGCAAACAAAATGCACAATTAATATCAATGTTTGAAATACTGAATCAAACTTTCTTGTGGACAAAGGTACCTATCCTTTGTATGTACTCATGATCAGCATTTGATCATGTTTTGAATAAAACTGCCTACGTGTCAGTTTTTAAACTGTAGATAGATAATGCATACACAGATCCCCAGTTTTATAATCAAAAATACATGGACTGTGCTAAGGGCACGTTTCGGCTTGTGGCCATTAATGTTGGCATTGATTGAAGAGCCTTCCTCAGGGCAATTGGATCTGTAAAGAGTCCAAGAACAAGAGAAACAGTAAAGGTTTTTTGGTGTAAGAGAAGTAAGGCAGGTGTGTGACAAAACACAATCCAATAAATGGATACTAAAGGCCCAAATATGTAAACAGGAATTCCTATTTTTATAGAACATTATGGGATAATGGTACTGATGATACTTTTAAAACCAAAAGATGAAAGGATTCTTGCTGCACTGTACTCACCCTGTATAGAACACAGGGCAGTGCAGAGATTTCAGCCTATGGGATTTGGCGGTGGCAGATTCCTTAACAACCTGCGTCTGCAAGATTAGAGTCTTCGAGTAGGGACCCGGTTTCAGGAGCAATATTTAGGCACACTGAAAGGGAGAAGGTGAAAATAATCCACCGTTGTTACTGAGAAAAAATTAGAATGGTGCAAACAATTTAAAAACATGCAAAATTGCAAAAAAGGAGGGAAATGGGGTGCTGGTAGGTTGGTAAATGCCTAACCCGGGGACCACTTGTGAATGAGGGGGGAATAAAAGGGAGACGGGTAGATTTCTAAGTGGTATATACCTTAAAGTTGTAGTTCTGGAGCCAGCAGTTTACTATGGACCCAGGGCGCTCGTGTAGTGCAGAAGTCGCTGTTTGTGAGGGCACTCGTGGTTGGAGCCGCCTTGAAAAATGCAGGTTTGGATAACACTGGAAAGTACAAAAAGGAAGAACGTTGAAAGAACGTCAGTTACTGGTAATTACTAAATGCGAGCAAGAGCATCTGGATGTACTAGGGTGTAGATACTCACCGCATCGAAGATCAATGCAGAAGGTAAGGGAGAGGAGCGGGTTGGTCGCGTCTGCTTGTGAGCCGCGTACGAGGCGTCCAGTTTGTCATGGAAACCGTGGGTTTTGTTGCTGACCCAGAATGCCGAGTGTTTGGGAGCTACCAATTCGCCAGACAGCCGGGGGTAAGTTACTGTGTGTGCCTTCCATCTGTTAACCTTGTGAAAAGTGGCAAGATTAACATTGAATGGAATGGAAGTGGAAGAAGGAAAAGAAGAGAATCAGTGAGGAGGGATGCTACGTCCGGTGGGACTGGCCCATAGTTACATAATAGTTACAAAGTGTCATATGGGACTAGTCCATCGATATAATGGAACGTTCCTCGCTCTGTTGGAAGCTGGCTCTGTGATTACGAACGAAGCTCAGAGTATTTGGAAGATGTAAAAAACCAACAGGATTAGCCTGTTCGGTGCGGCAAGGAATGCCGAGATGAAAAGTTAAAGAAAGGGTGGCGCACTGGACATTGAAGCATCCACGTGGCACAGAAGTCAAAAAGCCATGACCGGAAGGATCAAGTTAGGAATAATCCGGTCGGATAGGGCAATGATGGAGGTGTATGGAGCGCACTGGATGTTAAAGAGTACACCGTGGCGCAAGAGTCAATAAGTCATAACAGAAAAAGGTCAAATTGGAAATAATCAATTCAGGTAGGGCAAATATATTCTTCATTCAGGCCATGGTGGAATGAATTAACTCTATAAATCCATTGGGCCTCTTTCTGTAGTCGACTCATTTTAAGGTTTGTGGAAGATGTAATAGTGTCTACCACCCACCATAAAATGTCGTCTGCTGTGTGTCTGTATGTAAGATAATGTTTAACCAAGGGGGCACTCTCATGTTTACACCTTATTCGAGAACGATGTTCGCAGAGCCGGATGTGGACTGGTCTTTCTGTTTGTCCGACATACCTCAAACCACATGGGCATTGTATGATGTAAATGGCATTTTTGGTTTTACAGTTTGTCATGCTTCTTAAATTCCAGTGTCTATCCTCGATCTTAAATTCTTTGATCTTTTTGGTAAACTTGCATGATGTGCAATTTCCACAAGGGAAATGTCCCACAGGTGTTCTCAAATTCCACAATCCCAGTCTCGGGGCAGGGTTTGAGAATTTGGAATGCACCAACTGGTCTCCCAGATTTTTGCCCCGCTTGTATGCGAAGCGTGGTATGGGTTTATTGGGGAGGCACAGTTTTGCCATAGTCCAGTGTTTAGTTATGGACTTTCGAATCAGTGGTGTGTGGGCGCCATGTGTAATAACACAGGTCATTCTTGGTTCCTCATTTCTATTGGCATTTTTATCCAGCAGAAGTGTGTCCCTGTTAGAGAATCTAGCTCGAGTGCCTTGCGCCAGAAACCAAGCAGAGCATGGCAGGCGCATAGGGCGGAGTAAGGGGCGGAACTCTGAAAATGAGGAAGAACAAGGGAAAAAGTGGGTGTTACAAGGGAAGGACCGCAGGCAGTCCATAGCATGACCACAAATGTACACAACAAAGCGTATTCATGGATGTGACCACGCAATCTCTCGCCTGTGAAATGCCCATGCAAATCCCTCCGTCTCTCCACCACCCGAAGGCAGGTGTAAGTACACTTGCTCATAGGAATCGTAGCGCGGAGGTGGGTTTGCATATCGGTTTAGGGATGCATGTACACAGCTGGGGTTCCAATCAGACTTTATGGGTGCACGTACACAGTGTAGTGTGGAGCAGGAATGGTTTACTGGGGTTCGCACGCAGATTTTCTGAGTTTTACCTGAGTTAAAATACATTGTACGCATGTTGTCGGGGTGCCGGTAACAGTCACAGGCAACACCGCAAGTCCACTTGCAATGGCACCTCATGCACTGTTTGAAGGGTGCATGTATCCACACCCAGGGGAGCATGCAAAGGTAGTTCTGTCTATTTTTGCTTTGCGTGGGGGCGTGTTCGGGTGTTCCGGCCGCAACTTGGGTATACGGTTACTTTACACTGAACATTACATGAATAAGCAGGGCACGTATTTGTTATTCTGTGCGTAGGCTCACGCAGTATCGTTCTTGGCATGCAGCCATTGCAGTATTAAGGCACTCTTTTGGATGGATAAGTCTTTGAGATTTTAGTAATACACTAGAAGGGCATTAAAGTCATGCTGAAAATGTAGTCATTCTGAAATGCAGCATGTAGTATTTCAGAATGAAATCATGTGTGTTTTAATGAAAAATGTGATAATAAATGTTGATCCTTATTTGAGGAATGGAAATGCATATGTAACCGCAGAGGTTTAAACTGATGTTGTGGCATGGGGACAATTGGGTAGAAGAGCCAGCAATGACCTTTATACATATTGTGCATCTCCCTCCACACCAGGGATCAGACTGTGAACTTGTGAGATACTACACAGACACCTCATTGGGCGAATCCTCTTCATCTTTCTGTCCCAAAAGTGGAACAATTCACATTATAGAGAAACATGTTTTGTCTCGCAGGGATCCAAAAATGTGATCTCAACATTATGGGTGGAGGTACAATTATGGGGAAAATCTCGGATTGCACCCTTAATAGCAACGTGTTACCTACCAAATAGTATATTACAAAAAATGCATGAGGTACCTCAATACTCCTAATGAGTGTGGTCGGTAGAAACAGGCAAGGGCTGAATGCTATTTTACTGTTAGAATAATCATAATGAGTCGCATAGTGCCAATGAAGAGCACACGTGTTATCAAAGGTCATTAATACCTGCCTAGTCTTGGGCTAAAAGATGGCTCTGGTGCTATTTTCTTCATCCATTTACTTGCACCCAGAAGCTTCTTTGCGCACATGTTTGCAATGCAAAAATCTAAACATAGATGCAGTGCTATGAAAGTAAAGGTCCTTCCCGCAGGACACAAGGAGCATTTCTCTCTGGTTCGTGTGTTTCTCACATATTCTATGCACGCATGTAGATTTTCATGGTGACTCTGGTTGCACGATACATTTTTTTTTATGCAATCATGTATTTATCCACCTCTGAGATAAATGCTCTTTTGCCTCTTCTTGTTCAAATGAATGTCGAGATACGAGTTATTCAGAGTTGAATGCGGTTAATCACATTTGATTACCTTTTGGAGAAATGTCGATGCTGTAGTACGTTGATAAATTACACACTCGGTAAACCATTCCAATTAGAATGCGCTTTAGACCTAATTGCAACAATTGGCAACAGTAACCTTAAGGCAACTACAACTTTTCTCTTTATTTCCCCCCTGCTTTATTTTTCCTTGGCCCCATGAAGGACCTTGTCAAGACGGGTGTGGCCAAAATAGTCCATTGAACAAGAGTCGCTGCAAAAATACTGGTGGACTAAGTGTGTTCAGTCTTAACAGATGGTTTAATTAAGCCTGTGCTCAAGCCTTCCTCTGAGATGTCGTTCAAATCCAATGGTCCCAACTTGGAGATCCTGTTACTTGTCTTTTACACCTTAATTACATTGCAGTACAGAATAATCTTCCATTGGTCACTATATGCGCTAACATAATTAGAAATCACTTTTATGTTTTTCACATGAAAGACAAAACACAAAATAATGGTAAAATAATAATAATAATGCTTATAACAATGATAATAAAAACACATACATTTGATGCAATGAGCAGATAAGTATGTTGGGTATTCTTGTCTGGCGTGTTAGCGTCGTAAACAACCTAACACATTATCAGTAGTAAGTATGGCAGATATCAGTTGAGCCACTTTCATTTTAAGGGGGGCATCTTGCTGGGGGTTGCCAAAGGAATTTAACATATTACAAGGTTGATTAAAGCGAGCATATAATCGTCACTTAAAAGTTCGAGAAGTGTGATATGTGGAACCAATGAGTGCAATCTGATTGACTTCCAAAGGTCACATCTGGCATATCTCCAGGCTATATTAGAGTTGCCAGAGGTTAGAAGTCAAAAGTGAGGGTAAGCTATGATGCTATCGTGGCACCCAGGCACATTGTTGGATAGTGAATTCAATCTCATGTTTTAATATATAATTATCATATGGATAGCTGTTATAGGGTGATAATGGTTGGTTGGCAATGAGTGATCAGATTAATCATTGATATTGTGTCTGTCGTGGAATTGCCTTCCCCAAGTTACCCTAAAGTGTAAGAGTTGGCGCATGGCAATGATTTATCTCCACTGAAATGGCTCTGCTTGATTCTAATCCAGTGAGTGGACTCTGGAATAGAATAGACAATGCACCATTTGTCATGTTCTTGCAACTCTGCACCACTGCATCCCAAAGCCGCCAAACCTGCAGGAGCATTGGGCCAACCAGTAGTCTTCGGTGGCATGTTCGGTGGTACAGACTGCTGTTCTGTCTTCTCTTTTCTTTCGCATGACAGCCCACCTCAATGGAAGCAATCCATGCTGGAAAGGTCCGGTCCGCAGTCTCTGGTTCCATATGCAGAGTGTTTCTCCTGGAACACTAGCAAAGGGCAGGATAATGGGATCGTAGAGGAGACAGGAAAGTGCAGCATGTGGCTTCTGTCCCCTAGCATGTATTCTCCTGTCTTCCTCATACTCTTGGAAGCAAAGGACCTTGACTGTCCTCATAGCAAATGAGGAGCCAGCACGGTGTGCATGTTGCCCTCATTCCTGATCTACCGCTACCTGTCTTATCTCCTCTCCTGCACGCGCTCCCACAGGGCTTATGAGTGGGATAGAAGTGTGTTATCTAGCTCTTGCATAACCCCATGTGCCCCCACCACCCTTAACTCCCGAAAACGCATAAGTGAAAAGGAAGCTTGTTGCTGGAGCTGTGGGGTAGAAAGAGTAGTTAGGCTTCAACCCTCGCTGTAACATATCAATGTATTTGTGTAACTGTCAGTAAAGTCTAGCAAGTGGGGCAAGGACTTAAGCCACTAGGCGAGTTAGATAGTTTTGTGGGTTAGGTGTTTTCCACAGACATCTGCGTGCAACCTACATTATTAGCGTTAAACAATAACACCTTTCTTTGAGTGTTTAGAAGTGGAAATATATGACATGAAGCACTATACAATTGAAGATCTCTTAACATTAAGGCATTCTATGAAATTATTGTCATAACTCACTATCATGTATATATCTATTCAAAGGTTGATTTTGTTCAGCTAAGACAATTAAAAAAATATTTGCATCTATTCATGAAAAACGTTGCATGCATTATAAGTGGCTGGACGCGTGATGGCGAAACGTTATACATGGGGTGTGAAGCCGAGAATGTGCTGTTAATATCTGCTAAGTGATTTGAGAGTATCTGAACTATAATGGCAGTGCTTCGTGAATTGTAAGAACATTTAAGATGCACGGTGCCCATAAAGGCCACGTGGTGCGAGGGCCTATTCGTATGATGGTTTCCAAACAGTGGCAGGACAGACATGGAAGATTAAGTTACTATTTGGGGATGTATTGGGCACACCTGACGTATGATAAGAGGACATGTGCATATGACGTCAAATCCTCATATGTGCAACCCATAGATTTGGCATATAATGTGAGTACCTGGTCATGCCAAGGCAACACCTGGCAATGATGCAAGTTCCCGAGAATGTGCAATGTGCGAAATAATGCAGTTCCATGGCGCGTGTTTGCAATCACTGTCAACATAGGCTTCTTTGCCTGGGAATAAAAGACAACACCTCTGGCTTTGCAATGTGTCCTTTTGTTTAGAATGGGTTGCCCACTCACTGCCTACTTTGTACTTTTCACAATACCACTATTTAACATGTTTGCACCTCCGCCTCCTGCTGTCCATTTATTTTTTTTAATTAACCCTTAAATCTGTGCCTGAGGTTACCTCTCCCAGGCCCGACTCGTGTAACTGGTGATTCTCCACCTGCGGTATTGTAGACATGGGGCACGTGACAACTTATGCCAACAGACATGAGCACCTGCAGAAGGCACTCCTGCAGCCCATCTGTTGACAGGCAGTTCTTAAATCCTGGATCAATAAATACCGCGCCCCAAAACTGCCATGTGAGATGTGTTTTCTTCGCCTTCCTCGAGTGTGTGTCTTTAGAGATTGAGTTCAAAGTAGTCGCCTTGCAGGGACTCATTTTGAATATATGGCGTCAGTGTTAATGATTGAAGGTATTTTCAATACCACATTTTTCAAATATCATCTAATTATTATCTGCGATCTCAGGGCATATGTGTGGCTGGAGTACATAGAAAGTACTGCATGGGCTAAACATGGAGACTTGCTACGTGATTTATGCATGTTTTACTGCATGCCGCTTCCGATGTGCACCACACAGCAGTAAATATCCTGTGCAATCTGAACTCATAATTAGGTGGTATTTAACATACCAAAAAGTCTTATCTGTACCACCGCACTCTAAGGGGCTCATTTTCCTGAATGTGCAAATCACACTAAGCCGGGCTGCCAGCGTGTGCACCTGCACCCCATGCTGTCCCCTCTAAGCTGGGCTGCCAGCGTGTGCACTTGCACCCCATGCTGACCCCTCTCTGTGCAGGTTTCATTGTTTGACCCAGAAGGGAAATGAATCCACATAAATCGGTAGGATCTTGGATTACATGTCTCATATGCATTTCATAGTGCAAACAAGGGGCTCGTGCCACACATGAACCATGGGAGGCATTCACCATGAATTCCATATGGACCCCATCCACTTATACCGGCATTAAAATCAGAGGAAGGTGTAAATGCATTTGTGTGGGGCAGGTGATCGAATGTCGAGGCGTAAACGTACATTTCATTCCGTGCCCTGCTGCGGCTGCGGAAAGTGACACAGTCCCCCTGAGTGTTAAACCAGGTGAGAAAATACGTGTGCCCCCTTCCTGTGTGGTTTTTACTTTACTGTTTATGGGACTGGAACACGACTCCCATAATGAGGCCGTCGCCCTGTCTTTGTAAAATCGTATTAGTCACTTTTCCTTAACATTAACATATTTAAATCCACTACAGATAAAAGGAAACTCAAGCGAGCAGGGGCTGCCTGGATTACAGGTAAGACAATGGGTGGGGCAAGCGAATTATGGTGTGTGTACATTGCATTTCTCTGTTAGAGTCTTATATATTTAAAAAAAATAACATAATTTATTCATTTATAGAGCAGCCTACAGCCCGCAGGCATCAAGGCGCTATATCAGAGATTAAGAAGGCTTGATTAAGGGTTACAAGGAAGCCGCCCCAAAGTACTTGCTTACAGTTCAGCGGAAGTGTTTACATAGTATCACAGAGTACATGTTGTCAGAAAATACATGTTGACACGGTCAGACAAAGAGGTTTGTATTGATGGCTTTGCGAAAGGCTGAGTCCTGATGTGAAGCGGTAGAGAGTTCCAGAGTAGGGGGGCGATGGTGGGGAAGCGAGAACTGCCCGCCCAGGCTTTACGGGTTATGGGAATAGATAGGAGGTTGGAGTATGGAGGTCTGGACTGTCTGAGGGTGGTGGGTTTGGTGATTATGCATGCTGGGTGGAGGGGGGGGCAACATGGGAAAGTCCCAGTGAAAATATTTTTGTAAATCAGGTACTTAGGACCCGATTCATGTAATATTTGCCCGGTTCAAAGTGACTTTGCACTGCTGAAAAGTGTATTTTTGCAGTGCAAAGTCCGTGCAAAGTCAGCACATAGTCATTTTTTGGAGTCCAAAATTACTTTGCCCAGACTCTCCATGAATCAGGGTTTGTGTCGGCAGTGCAAAGTCACTTTGAACCAGGCAAAAAATCCATGAATCGGGCCCATATTGTGCTCCAGTTTTGCTTAATTGCACTGGACTCTGTTGCACATGGTGACTTTAACATGCTCTAAGTTAAATGTTCTCCAGTCATGAGCACATCTTTTATTTGTTTTATTTTTTTAATGAACTCTCGTCTGCTCACATTGAATACACAATTATAACACAAAACTCCCATAAAAAGTGGATTACGTTAACTGGCGTAATTTACCAGCAACGTATGCCATATATATTGTGTAATTTGAGTACCTGCATAAACGTAGACGGTGCTACTACAATTTAGCACAGCAATGTAATTTGCTTCAGACTTTGCAGTTGGTGTTCAGTTGCTGAGCAAGGTTGCATTTGCGCTGATTCGTTGCTGCAATATTGTATGCCTGAAGGTCAGTCCGTGCAAACGTTTTTTTTTTTTAAGTGTTTAGTCACTGCAACGACGCAAAGTGTTCCCGTTTTGCCACTGTGACAATCGCCGGAGAAAGGTTTTAGGCGTTGTTTGGTAAGTAAGTCATCACAAGTTCACCTTTTCAAAAATAACGTACATGTTGGCGCCAAAAAGATGTTACGATTAGACAACACTATTCTCCCAATTAATATGTTCCCGTACAGTGATCAATACAAACACTGAAGTAGACATTGATCAATTGCAGAGCGCAGCAATTGTCACTGTGCCCCGAAATGTAAGCATGTGGGGCTTTTCACACGATTTAATTCACTGCAATGACACAACTGTTCTTGGTTCATGATGACCTTTACCTGAAAGAGACAAACTGTGTTTCTTGAATGCCAATGGCAAGAAAATTGGACCATCGATAGCTTCATTTGAATTCGAGTCTAAGGCTAACATACGTGCCCTGACACCAACAACGTTGGCTTGGCTCCTGGCCGCCAGCTCACATTTAGAAAACACATCACACAGATGACTGCACATCGACAAAACTCAGACGTTACCTGGTCCTTCCATATCAATATTCCCCTGCCGCTTCCTCGCAACCAAGGGCACAGCAAGGACATCAGCCATTAGCAAAAGAACCGCCAAACAAACGGAGGTCATGGCTCCCGACATGGAGAGCGGCCGAGAATTCCGCGACTTTCTGCCCTCAAAGATACAGGGATTGTTAGTCTTTCCCAAAATGGTTTGCGTGATTTTGTAGGTTTTTCAAACTGCACACCACAATACAACAGGCGTCGAATGACGGTGCACGCGTCCTTTTCGCCAATGCCAGGCGTTTGTAGTTTTCCCTGTTTATAAATCCTATTAAGAGAACAAAACACGCTGAAGAGGGCGCATTATAAAAAGAAGCGCAGGGACATTTCCTTCCAAGCAGCTCAGGCTCGTTCTTTCATACGTTCAGTCATCAAAGAGCGGATAAGAAAGCACGTACGCCACAATTTGCACAGTCCTGCCAAGAGTACTACTTGAAGGCAGACTAATTAAGATGATAATAACCAAATGCCACAGAGATAGCATGGAAAGGTCTTAAAGGGTTCTCGGCTATGAACATCCTTTCAAGATCAAAGTCTGCGTCACGTGTCAAAACAAAAAAATAAAGCCACTCACATTCGCGGTTTTCTCCACATTCCGAAATATAAACCCTCAGCAAACTTTGTCAAATAAACCTAAACGCCACAATTCAATTCATTTCACACATTATGGAAACGATAGGGAATGCGAAACTTAACGTTTTGCACATTTGTGTCCTAATTTACACTGACGCGGCTCAAAAGTTAGAGCGCGAATGCAAACATAACTTGGGGCAAATGTATAGCGCAGTGAGCTGATTCACAGAATGAAATGCGCAAAGAGATGTGCAATACAAAAAAGGTTTTAGCACCCTGCACGCTCACAACATGCCCCATTGCCTAAAGAACATAGCGCCAGTGAAGTACTTTGCATCGCAATGTTAACAGTGACATTGGCTTGGTAACTGGGAAATAAGTAATCTAGGATTACTAATCAGCAATGACCATTACTCCCACGACTACACATCTGTGCCCCCAATCCTACATCGAGCCTGCAGGCACTCCTGGTCCCAGTAGCCCGATCAATCTGCGGCCCCCAAATCTACATTAAGCCTGCACTCACACCTCTTTCTCACCCACTCCTCATTCCAGTACCCAGACAGATGTCCCTCCAATTCTGCATTGAGCCTGCACCCACTCTTCATCCCAGTACCCTGACCAATATGCTCCCCAAATTCTACATTGAGCCTTGCAGGGTAGACCAACAACACCCAGACAGTAAAAAACAATCCTCTAAAGAAAAAAGCTTGGTGCACCGCTTGCAAGGGTAACAAGGTTTATTTCTTATACAGAAAGAAAAAAGTGTGGCAGTAGGGGCATTTAATCCCAACTGCCATGAAGCACACTGGTTAGTTTAAAGCAAACAGCACATTATAAAGGGCAATGTCATCACCCATGACACATACAGTATATGGTGTTCATTTCCCATCCTTATTGGCTATCCCTCAGGTACATGCCACCGTTCCCAATAAACATTCGACTGATTGACTGAATTTACTCTGGGCCAATCCCCTTCCATGTGGTCTTTGGCTTTGCCACCTGGGGTTCTGTAAACATGATTGGTAGGTCATTTAAGAATGTTTCCCTCCCCATGGACAACTCACGTGATGTGCACCTGGTAGTTGGACATGAGGTCAATGGATACTCTTCTTATCAAATTGGACCTCTGAAATGAGAGGCGCTTCTCCTGATACCAGATATGCAGGCACCTCCGCCACGACTGCCAGTCTCATAACTACATTTGTTGGCATCACTCCATGCACCTTATAGTACAAATGACTGGACAACATGCTCTGTGCTATCCCCTTAGCATCAACCACCCTTGGGTCTTAGCTTGGGCCTCTCCAGAATTACACTAATCAATCGAGTTGTGAGGGATTTAGGGGTGCTGTTTTTGGGCACCTGGCAGTTCAAATAGGATGACCAACACCCTGGGAAGCGCTAATGCCCTAAATTTGTGTTGGGACGTTTTGGCAGCTCAGGACCTCTGCCCTGGTCTCCAGGAGATCGCCAGGCTCGGACGGGTCTATCGGGGAATAGGCCCATGGCCAAACCAAAAACACAACATTCTGTTGTGGGCCAGTTATTTTGGTCAAAGTGGGTCACTTTTTTGCCAGTTAGGGCCAGTTTGATGACTTAATTCACTCTGGGGCTACTAGGTTTGACCAGAGTTGCTGAACAAATATGCTTTAAAATGCACAATTTGCATTACACTTTATTAAAAAAAAACCACCCCCTTGGTTACTATTCAAACAGTGTGACAAAAGGAATGAATAGCCATTTGCAATTGTGGGCCACTTTTTTATTAGTGCCCGAGATAATTTTATGGCCCAGTCTGACCCTGCCCTTCAAGGACATGCGCAGCCCTACCTGTGCTTGGCTATTCGCATTCCTTTCTGATTTTGCAGGCCTGCAACATGAGACAATGGATGGTTTATCTATCCGGCCTGAAGGCCTTTTCATCTAACGCCTGGGCTGGGGATGGGAAAGTGCTTTGGAACTGGGTGCCAGGATTCACTGCTGCCTTTACCATGGCCTGTGCCACTCTAGGCCTCAATATTAATATGGCGGTACTTCAGTGCTTCGTGTCGTGGGATGGGGCTGGGTATTATTTTGGCCATTCTTTTCACCTTATTAAAACATTATATGAACACAAATATACACACCCTACCCTTGGGTCTTATCAAGATGCATAATTCACAATGCCCTTTTCCCACACACTATCCATACGTTGCCTACTGTGTACTCCCTCCCCACACAGCCGTGCCTCTTTGGTTCTCGTTATTTTTAATATATTTTCCACAACCTGAATCATTTGGGTGGTAGGGGAGCTGGACATGCATCCCAACATTACCCCCTTTAGTTAATCCGACATTAACCAATTCTGCTCATTCTCGTGCTCTAGAGGTGCCTTCCTTAGGCAAGTTACCTGCCACTTGCAACTGCTTTGTGGTCTATTCACAGCGACTTGCTGGTAGGCATTAAAGGTGAACAATGCTGCACAGGCAACAGAGGCATCTTACACAGCGACTGACAGTGAGGTTCGGATCCACCTGGAGAAAAGCTAGGTCAGGCACCTCTTACATACCATACCTGTTTGTCAGAGACATGCACAGACACTGGAAAAGTATTGTGACTCATTTACCTGTCATCCATCCATTGGTGTGGGAGGAGGGGCCACCCTCACATTGTGTGAGTTCCTTAGAAATCACGTTAAGCTGCATCTTCATTGAAAATGATACGATATCTGTGGCAGAGGTCGAGCCACCAATTTTGTTATGCAATGGGACGAGGAAGAAGGACAAGTGGGCAATGGGAGCTGGCAGTAGACAGATGCTTTAGTGTGTAGTGCACACAATGGATTTTGTTTGCCCTGTGGCGTTATTGCAGGTGGATGAAAGAGTGAAGGAGCATGATGCCTGTGATCTGGCCTTTGTCTCTGCAGGGGTGGTGGGAGCAGATGGACTCTTTGCAGACATGTTCATGAATTATAGAGTGTTTCAGTCGCTCGTTATAAAGTGAGTGTGTGTGTGTTCCTTGTCCGGAGAAAGTTTTGCTACACAAATAACACATGTGTTAAAGCCTCTAACATCCAGGGGTAATTGAAGTGGTTCTCATGAGTTGTCTTTCACTATGGATGGCCTGTATAGGATAGCATATGGCAAATGTGTGAGTTTGTGCACACAGGGGTGCACTGCAGCTGGACATTTTGGCCTCTGTCATTGAGTGGTAGTTGCTGCACAACAGCAATGTGTTGGGGTACAGCTGTCTATACACTTTTTGGCAGTGGTGTGATAGGTGGATGGTCTGGCAATGTTGTCTGTATGATCTTCACAAGGCAGGAGTCAACTTTCACCATTTGTGGTTTAGAAGCTGGCAGGGCATGTTGTAAAATTATGTTTCATTTGATAATGATGTGTTGAGCCACATGTGGATGTGCTGATATGTGTGCTGGTGTGTGCATGCTGCTGTGCAGGGTGGGTTCCAGAGGTCACACAGTGCACTTTGTCACCTGGGGATATTTGGCCACTGCACTGGGTTCAGGTACTGCAGGATGGAGTGTGGTTGAGCACCCCTGGGACATGTCAGCTAAGCGGACATAGTTTTGGGAACAGTTGGGACTGGGCTGCATAACATGTTGACCATAGTTTTTCAAGCTCAAGCTTGACATGAGGACATGTGGATGGGCCTCTGGAGCTGCAGTACTCAGCTTTAGAAGGAGGATCTTCAGCAACCTGCTACAGTGCAGGCCCAGACACAACAAGAGGGACAGGAGAAGGAGGTAAGTATTGCCTGGTCCGTGGGAGGAAGGGTGGGACAGGCCTCCATGTTTGTTTTTCCTGGGGAGCAGGGCAAAGGACCACACCATCAATGTGTGTTTAGCAGGGAGAGCCAACAAAGGGGTAACTGGAGGTAGGGGATGAGACAAGGGCAATTGTAGTAGGGTGGTTAACACCCACGAGTGAAAAGGTTGTGTTTGTTCCTGGGATTTAGCAAGTGGATGTTTGCCTCCACAGCCCTCTGACAGTTTTTCCTTGGGCCGGCCCTCAGGGGAGAATAGCAGTGGAAGGGGTGCAGAAACAGTACTTCCTGCTCAATGAGTTAATGTTCTAACAGTTGTTTTTGTATTTGGCCTGTAGTCTATCAAGTTTACCTTTGTGTCTTCACATAGTTGGCAATTTTAGTTTGCCGTTGGATCCTGCATTCGCTAGACCAGCAGGGGACTCGGACAGCTAGATGGGCCAACCTAAAGGTGCTTTAATTGAAGCAATGACTGACTTTGGATATAAGGTTACCTGTAGAATAGTACATAAGGAAGAAGTGGAACTTTCATTAGTTTCCAGTGCTCACCGCTAGTACTTGCATATTGATTGTATAATAGACCCTTATGGCTTAGCTAGAAAGCTTAGCATATAATATATATATATATATATATATATATATATATATATATATATATATATATATATATATATATATATATATATATATCATGTTTTACTTACCTTAACTGTGTCTATTCAATTGGAAACCTGTCACTGCCATCCAAGAAAATGTACATTTGTTCATGGTCTTTCTGTTGTAATGTTCTTGACTACAATGGCAACTGAACTGGTGAACTCCATAGAATGTTATACTGGCTCAGTGACCCTCATTGCATTATGCCATAATGTTTATGGAATCCTGTGGAAGCAGTGATTCATTGGCTACTAACAAGTATGTTATAGTTCCAAAAACGAAATAATATTGAACACATCTGAATCAATTGTCAACAGTAAAGATAGTAATATTCAGCATTACAGTGAGATCAGATTGAAAGTTATTTCATTAGTGTGCAGATTGGTTAATGATTGTGAACAGTACCAGACCCTGGTATTATCAGAAACATGAACGATCAATCCTAATGAAACATCATGTCTGAAAAGGATAACATGGACACACACCTGGCAATTCATTCCACGGAAGTACACAATACCTTAAGAATGATCTATCTAACAACTGACAACGCATGGACAACATACTGGCAGACCCTAAACATGCATATTTAGCATACATAGTAGTGCTACAGTCTACTTTTAAATAAAGAAATCACTATAAGATGATTTGCCTCCAAATATTGTCATGTAGATAATATAATTACATTTCCCAAAAAGAACAAGCCCTACAAAAAATTGCTATTTGAAGGAAGGTCAGTGTTCTTCATTCTGATGGAAAGGCATATTCTTTGCTCCTAGATAACAGACTGCTGAAAGATATACAGCAAACAGACTTTTCATGCCAATAAGGGTTTGCCCTGCAGGCAGCTTTAGTCGACAGGTTAACCCTATCACCACTCTCCAACATATTTCTGAAAAAGATAAAGAAGAACTTAAAAGACATCTGATAGCATCTTATTGGCTTTGATATGGGATGTTTTAAAACCAATGGGATTCATGAAAACATATCTCTTGGATTAGGCCCCTTTAAAACTCACAAAAGTTGTTAATATGTGTCGATGAGAAATCTTCTTCCATCTTACAAATTATGTGGGATACTCAGCACAATCCAAACATCCTGATTGACTGCCACACCCACCCCAGGTGTAAAACAAGTGTCTCTAGTATGCATGTGTTACAGTTTCACAAGCTTAATAACATGATGTCTTTTTAAATTCCTTGAAAACCACCATTACAGGATAATTTTTCTTCACAAGGAAAAATTCTTCATTTTCCAAAAACAAAGAATATCGATGTAATAAGTATTTCCGTATTAACCCCATACATATCTCCGCTTTCTACTATAGCAACAATTACCCACACCACAGGTTTCACATGTCAGTGATGGCCCAAGGCCCATATTATAGACCCAAGCAAAATGAGGTCCCTAATGTAGGTCTTGGCATTGATACCGGCCCATGAACCCCATGGTAAGGGTTATTATTGCTATTAACACCACGGTTTTAGAATCTAGGATGCTGATAGAAATGTATTTGTTTGAAATAATGGGTTCAGTGCATGCCACAACCAGTTTTTTAAAATAACTACTCACCCGACATGGCCCCCATGGAAATAAAAGTCAGGGCTCCATGTGAAGCCGCTCTTTCATTTCAATGGTGGCCCTCTGTGCATACTTGGAGTGGCGTGGGTTGGTGTCACCAAACTGGCAGCAACGTGGTAATAGGCGCATAATGGGTGAGAGTGACGGTAGGGCAGTGGACCAGGAGCAGTGGGAAGGAAGGGGGAAGATGGGAGGGTGGGTGCAAGCAGCTTTCAGCTTGCTCAGAACATGGGCTTTGATTGTGAGGTTGAGCTCACAATTCGAGCAACCTGATTGGCTGCAGCAACTGCCCCAGGTGCTAATATACTGCACCACTCAACTAACAACTCCCCTCTTATTCCAGACCTGAATATTCACACAAATCCTCTCATCATCCAACTACCTCACTAACCCTCTAATTCGTAGACTGCTTCCATTCCCTCATTATTCACAGTTGTTCTTTGACTTTAAACAAAAGCTCAACCTTCAATCTGTCAATCCTTTCAGTGTCCGGGCCGGATGAAGTTTGCCCTGTTCAGCCAATTTAAGCCACAGGTTCCACTACTGCTGGTGCCCTTTCGTCAATTTCTTTAAGTTTCAGCTTTGCACACACACTCCCCTCCCCCCCGGAACCCAAAGACTTTGGTGTCCCGGAAGCTGCTCGGCAGGTTATGGAAATAATGTGGGTCCTGTGTCTGCTGGGCCTAGAGACCCAAGCTACTCCCTACTGATGAGGCCCAACAAGACAGAAACATGTCTGGGGATGCTTGTGGTTTCATGCAGAAGGGATGTGACCTAGCAGTTTGGGCTGGACTGCCTCTTTTGGGGTGGGAACAAGCCTGATTTGCATATGGTCTTTCCCCTTCTTTAATGGCTTGGCAGGCAAAGATCATTAGTCAGGAAGGTTGTCCAGAGCAATGCCAGAGGTTAAGGTTAATTCTAAATCTTCCAGCCTTCACCTCTTATGTTTTGCATGGGAATGATGGCTAGTCGGCATTGCTTATGGTCGGAACTACGACAGTATCTGATCGTCTTCGAATCTCCTACTTTCATTCTTGATTAATTAAAACATTCTTGGCAAATGCTTTTGCTTTGGTTCATCTAGAGCATCGCCAATAAATTCACCTCCTTTGGCACAATACAAATGCCCCAATCCGTTCCTCTTAATCATGGCCCCTGTTCCCCAACCAACAAAACCGAACCAGAGTCCTATTCAATTATTCTAAGCTGAAGTATTCTGGAGACCAGCCTGCTTTGAATACTCTAATTTATTCAAAGTAAACACTTTGAACCCCCAGGACACTCAGTCAAGAGCATCAAGGGGGTGCCAATAGGCAGAGGTTGGGAAATGCAGTAGCTTGCCCTGTGGCGGACCACCAGCTTGATCCCAAGATCCAACAACAAGCTTTTTAACTGATGAAGTTGGACAAGCAAGATGCTCACACCTACACATGAGGGCAAAGCGTGTCTTCATTCCCCTGAATTCTCCACAGTACAGAACAAACTCAAGGCTGAGCTTCAAAGCATAATTGACTGAACAGACGACTGAGGTGATGATGGATTGATATGCTAATTGGTGGGAAGCTATGGTTAAGTCAAACTCACCAGCAACTGAAAGGCCAGCCTGCTTGCTGCTAGAAATGGGTGGAAAAGTACTGCCGAAGGTTAGAGTGCCAACCAATTGTAGGGACCACGTAATTAAGGGTCCTATAGTTCGTAGAGCCAATGGGAAGTGGTGTATTTAGTGACGTTCATAGTGGCTATTTTGAAGGGAGGGCTTATTTGCCCCACCTGATGTTAAGAAACCAATTACTTTCATTCACTGTCCCATACTAGTATAAAACATATGCTTAGACATTCCCTTAGACCCAATAACTTTCTACAATAGGTTTTTGTAGTTTGGCACGTAGGATGATGTTAGTGATGCATAGGTTAACGTCATCAATGAAGATTTTTTGCTATATAAGATTGTTTTTTTTTGTAATGCATTCAGAGAATTTGCACTGAGACGTCAGTTGATGTCTGTTGTACTCCCTGTTTTAGATGATTGAAAATAAAGAGTTATCCTATTTGCCAACTACCTGAGTCGTTTTGATTATTGATGTATGAACAAAATCTGCATCCCCATAAATCTCCAGTGTAATTGCTACTCATCTTAAAGGGCTGAGGTTATTCAGTTCACTTGGTAGCAGAGGATGGCTTAAATAATCCATCAACATAAGTAAACTTTGGAGTCCCTGCAATATCGCACAACCTCTTCCATTCGGCTAACAGGACGTGAAGCTCCCCATAGATAGTGGTTTAGTTTAAATAGCTAAAATCTTGCAAGTAGAGTGTGACAGGTCCCTACGGTTTCAGACGGAATCCCCTCCCACGGTCTACGAGAAGCTGAATGAACAGGAAGTTGAGGAGGCGGTAAAAGAGGTGTACAATCCCGAGAGTCAGAAAATGAACATGCGAATGGTTAGTAAAAACTGAGCAAGGTGGCAAAACTGTGTATGGGCAATGAGTGACAAGAAATGATAAGGGAAAGGAGTGCAACGGAGGGAGGTGGGGTAAACGTAACTCGAGAATAAGAGAGCTAAATATTGAGTAGAAGTTCACTTGTGAGAGGCCAAGAAACTAAGAGCTATTGTGAGGAGAATGCCACGATAATAGAATGCGCCCTGTGTCTGCGTTTTAGAGAATGTAACAGAAGAAATCTGAACTCAAAATCCCATAGTGGAAGCTGTAGGAGAGGAGTTCGGTTAAAGACGTAACTTAAAGAGGTTGATTTAAACTCCCTAGGAGTATTGATTGAGAGGGCAAGACAAGCCTTAGAGAAAAGTTTGTAAGAGATAAGAGATATATGTGACCGGTCGGGTATGTCTGTTTGTCTATTTTGTTTTATGTATTTATGTGTTGGTGATGACGCAATAGTCAAAAGTGATTGATGAAAAATGGAGAAACACGAGGTTGGAAAATTTAATTGTTTATTTGAATTCAAGTTGATGTTGTTTCTTTAGCAAGATTAAAGTAAAAAGTGTGATTTAAAAGGATTGGAGCCTGCGATGATTGGTGCACACTCATATTTTATTGTTTTTCTGAAACATATTTTTTCCAAATCTGTGACAAAAGTAAATGAGTATTGATGGTCAAGAGTGACGAGTCAAAAATGGAGGATGTTACTCCACTGTGCACCTCTGCAAGCACCTAAGCCTAGACAGTATAGTGTGGATTGGGTTAAGGGAAACACAGACAACATGTTTATGCCATGGCCACAAGGAAGGTCTCTATCAAAGGTATTCCTGCAGCAGAAGATGACATATTTTCATGCAGCATATACAGGAAAAAAGCTAGACAAGCAACTAGCGAGCTTAGAACTTTGTAAAATGTACCAGGAGGAAAGAGAAGAGCCGCCTCCTATAGATTGGATCCTTAATATATGCAAAGAGGGGGGTGAGGAGCCTTCTGCTCCCCCTGCCCCACCTGAAATAGACAGCGAAAACAAAGATGATGGGTTGTACCCATTAAGGGAGCTTAAGGCAGCAACAGGGTATAGCAACCCGGCATATGAGTTGCCTATGCAAAGGTGTGACGAGGGCTCAGAGAAAAATACTGAGAAAGATGTAATCCCTAAAGTCCTGAGGGACAAGGAGAGATGCGGCAAGGAGAGAAGTGATCGAGCAAGCACATCTTTCGATATAGGAAGAGAAATTAAGAGATGGAAGGGTGAAAGAGATAAAGCTGATGAGTGAGCACTTCTACAGAACAAATGGATGGGTGGACATATTTTGCACAAACTCGATGGTAAAGGCATCGAAGATTTAAGACAAAGAGAAGATCAAGATGGGCAAGATAAAAAGGATAGAGAAAGGGAGGAACGATCAAAAGAAGAAGAGGCCAAAAGGAAAGATAGATAAAGACAGGAGCAGTTATATCAAGATGAACAATTGAAGAAGCAGGAAAGAGCAGAGGAACAAAGAAAACAAGATAACAGACAAAGGGCAATTGATGAGCGGGAAAGGTTAGAAAGAAAAAGAATAGAAGAGGAGGAACAGAAGTTAAGGGATAAGAGAATGCAAAGACGAATGGATGAGGAGATATTAAGGGCAAACGAAAGATGGGATGTGAAGAAAAGAGAGGAAGACAGGGTGAGGGAGGAAGCAAGTAAGCGTAGAGAGCTTGATGATGACATAGAATGAAAAATAAGGCAAAGATCACGCTATCTCAATCGCCTGGAGGAGGAGGTTAGGAATCCTGATCCAGAAGTAGCATGGGAGGACATAGAGGAGTTCTTCACGGAATACGAGTCATTACCAGACCCATCCAGAGTATGAGTTTGACTCTAGAAGCATTGGGGAAGTGATTGATACAGTTTATCATGACATGAGAGCCCACAAAGAATTACAAGGGAAGGGGAAAAATCATCGATTCAAGAGCACACAGTTGTATGGTACAGAGGGAGCCTTATGCAGCACAAGGCCCATGGAGTTGTCTTTAGATAGACTGACTCTACATAGAGATGAAGAGGAGAGAAGTTATACCAGTTGGGCGCAGGAAATGTCAGACAAAGACAGAGACACCTTCCGTGGTAAAGAGCGAGGTGACGTATGTGGTCTTGAGGGTTGTTTTACAATGGATAAGGAAGTAAAATGGTCAGATTTAGACGTACCTATACCTCGGGTGTCAAAATCATTGACACAGTCAGACCAACCTAAAGGGCAACCTCATGGTAAGGGGGGAGGCGCCACCTTATGTGAGCAGATTAAGGTCGCTGTCAGGAAGAAGGCGGTGCGGAAATATTGTCCCTGCCTTGAAAAGACAGATGATGGGAGATGAGGGTGAGTTTAGGGTTTCACAGTTTCCCTTACTAGAGAAAGGGGGAGCTAGACCACAGTATATACCTTAGCCCCAGATGGGCAAGGATAACTTAAGGTGTAAACTTCCTAGTTTAACCTCTCATGCTGGGAAATGGATATATGAATTAGATAAAATGACGGGAGGAAATACATTGGCTATAGGGGACATTAAGGGCCTCCTGATTGCATCCTTGGAGAGAGAGCTGATGACGTTTGGTCCAGAGCAGGGTATGCTGGTGTTACTACAGTTAACACTGCTCAAAAAATCCATCGACATAAGTAAACTTTGGAGTCCCGGCAATATCGCACAAGCTCTTCCATTCGGCTAACAGGACATGAAGCTCCCCATAGATAGTGGTTTAGTTTAAATAGCAAAAATCTTGCAAGTAGAGTGTGACGGATCCCTCCGGTTTCAGACGGAATCCCCCCCCATGGTCTATGAGAAGCTGAACGAACAGGAAGTTGAGGAGGCGGTAAAAGAGGTGTACGATCCCGAGAGTCAGAAGACGAACATGCGAATGGTGAGTAAAATCTGAGCAAGGTGGCAAAACTGTGTATGGGCTATGAGTGACAAGAAGTGATAAGGGAAAGGAGTTCAACGGAGGGAGGTGGGGTAAACATAACTCAAGAATAAGAGAGCTAAATATTGAGTAGAAGTTGACTTGTGAGAGGCCAAGCAACTAAGAGCTATCATGAGGAGAATGCCACAATAATAGAATACGCCCTGTATTTGCGTTTTAGAGAAGGACAGAAGAAATCTGAACCTAAAATGCCATAGTGGAAGCCGTAGGAGAGAGTTCGGTTAAAGACGTAACTTAAAGAGGTTGATTTAAACTCCCTAGGAGTATTGATTTAGAGGGCAAGACGAGCCTTAGAGAAAAGATTGTAAGAGATAAGAGATAAGAGATATATGTGTCTATTTTGTTTTATGTATTTATGTGTCAGTGATGACGTAATAGTCAAAAGTGATTGATGAAAAAAGGAGAAACATGAGGTTGGAAAATGTAATTGTTTATATGAATTCAAGTTAATGTTGTTTTTTTAGCAAGACTAAAGTGAAAAGCGTGATTTAAAAGGATTGGAGCCTGCGATGATTGATGACACTCATATTATATTGTGTCATGGGTTTTGCCCCATGTTGAATTAATAAACTGGGTAGATGTGGGGATGAGCTGTTGCCGCCCACATTCACGCCAGAATAGGAGAACTGCGCAGTTGGCACGAGACCACTCCAAAGATACAACCTTCTTGTGGGGAATTCATTTTCTTAATCCCAAAAATGGTTGCATTACCAGTATTCACCACTATCAGAAAGCCGGCGTTTTAAAACCACCAGACTTTTGTGTAAAACTGAACAAATGAAACAAAACCAGACCAAGGAAAGACTTGCTAAGAGGTGGATACAATGTAAAACTATATTCTGAAATGGCTTGAAGGAAGTAATTATTTAATGTATATGTAAAAATTGTCAGTTTGATTTGAATGTAGAAAACTGGGAACAAAAAGTGACATTTAGCTGAAACCTGGCTTAATGAAACTGAATTCTGCCTGACAACTACCCCCGACAGGAGTTGATACTGGATCAACAGCTGTGTTCCCAGGCCTGGCTGCCAGGCCTGGCTGCATCCTGAGGTCACATGGCCCTGTTGATTAGATTAGGGGTGGAGCAGCTGGGGACTACAGGGAGTTGAACAAAGGCCTGTCCTGGACTCAACAAAGGCCTGTCCTGGACTCAGGCAAATGTTATATTGGGGTGCCGTAAAGTGGCTTCCTCTTAGGGGAAACTGGGAGGGGTAGTGCCTCTGCTAGCAGCTGAGCTTGGAAGCCACACCCCTTTTTGACCAGAGCATAATTTTAAAAAGATAGATAACTCAAAGTGCGGACTTGTCAGAATTATATAAGTAATATCATTATTTTTGTGATTTTTCTGTGAACATTTTGAGATGCGTTAGGACCCTGTGGTGTATTCTGGGGGGTTGCTAGCGGAAAATAGGGTCTCACTCCAAATGTCTGCATGTTAAAAATCTGACACTTCATCAATTAATGTCCATACTCCTTGCGCACATGTGTTTAAATTTGGGTAAATGTCTGATATTGCAAAACCAGTTAAAAAGCGCAAAATGTTGTCATTTTTTAATGGAAGCCCTCAGGAAGATCAGAGGCGGACAAGCATGGACCATAAGGAATATATAATGTGCACATGTAATTTCAACAAATTGTATATCTGGGAAGGATGTATTTGAATCAAATATAGATTTGTGGGCAAACTGACCAGGGGAGGATCCTCTGACCATAAAACCTACAGCATCACTCTGACTCATATTTCCTTCCCCCAATCATGGGAGAGGGGAGAATTGGGCCAATGACAAGTAGAGAGGGGCAGGCTTAGCTAGGCCCAGGCACACACCCATTTTCAAAACACATAAAAAGAGACTGCTGGGACAGGTAGAGACATTCAATTCCATTTGCTGTGGAGCATGCTGACCGACGACTTCACATCCAGAGATCCAGACTTCAAATCCATCAATTTCCAGAACCTGTAGCAGTACCCAGAAAGCAGTGTTACATCCAGAATCCAGAGAGGCTAGACCAGCAGAGCAGAGCGGACCCAGATCACTGTGAAGTGCTGAGACCAGAACCGGAGTCCAGTCCAAAACCTGACCAGATCCGTGGAAAGGCCTATTTCAAATATATATTGTGAGTACCTAGCAGAACTGTGCAGAACCAATCTCTTAGTTAAAATAATCTAATCCAAACTATTTTAACCTAAGTAGAACAGCCTCCTAGAAATCGTGTCATCTGTCATTTGTAAAGCTGCACAACTGTCACTTGTCAATTCTGAAGCTGCAAGCTGTCACCTGTCATTTTGAGTTTACTTTAAATCCGAAAAACTACCTTTATTTAATCGTCTGTATCTCTGGAACTGTTTGGGCTAGGAACGAAATTCAACTTTCATCTGAAAGCTTAGAATCTCAGCTTTCCACCGACTTGCTACTCTTTATACTTTTGCCGTAATCACGATTCACGCACTTGCGAATTTTACCGCGATTTGCGATTTGGTTAAAAATCCAGCCACGTGTAACCATCAGCAGTCATTTCTTTCCTTGCTAAAAATTCGTTTGCCTCTTAATCACCATCTCTGAATCATTGCTAAAGTGAGCCTGAACTCATCCCAAGTATCTCTCACTCACCCTGAACCTCCTAAAGGGAATTAAAAGCATTTTCAGCATATTTCTCACTTCATTGCCACCACATTCAAAGCACTTGGGCCTGTGTTTTAAAACTCATACCGGTTTTCTCTAAGCTTGCTGGGGGGGAACTGAATTTCGTATTGTATTTGATTGCATTCCTGAGAACTGTGTGCTCCTCTTTCCATCTCCTTCCATTTCTTACATTGCATAGGGGAGGGGGGTGAATTGCCAGAGAAAAAGTGATCATCTTATCTTTTGCTAAAAATCATATCAAGTATTTCTGTACTGCATTTTATTCCTCATTGCTTTTCCCTTGAAACCATAAAAGTATTTTTGCTACTTTATCCATCCTATACTAACTCCTTATTGATTATAAAGAAGTGTGCTAGTGTCAGATTACCCATTGTTGATTAACATTATATTTATAAGGGCGATATTGATTATTAATTTATTATAAAAGCGTGGTATCTATATTTTGTTTTATTGCTCAAATAAACCTTTTAAACTTGCAAAACAGAACTACTTCTTGGCTCAATGGGGTCAGGGGGATTCTAAGAGAGGGGTGTTATATAGGGGTAGTCATCCAGAACTCATGAACTGGACATAAAGACATATCAATAAGGGTTTCCATTCAGAATCCCAGACTAAGCATTGACTTAGCTGTAGTGTTGAATTGAATCTTCTTACAAATTGGGGGCTCGCAGCCGGGGATTCCGGATTAGACCTATCACCTGTGCAGATTAATACAGTGTGCTAACTGACAAGATACATACATCCGGCCGGATCACCACGCTGTGTTACGCTGTAAAGCACTTCTCAAAGGAACGCTCTAAGGAAACAGTCTGTTTTGCAAAAATAAAATACAAACTTCTGTAAGTCAGGAAGGAACTCAAATTCCAGAATGACGACACTGGTAGACATCAAAATAGCCAGAGAGCACTTTTTACATAAGCTATTTGTGAGAGGTGAGTGGACTCATCAGGACAAAACGGTCTGGTTGCAGGCAATCGCGCAACAGGTCACTGAAACAGGGTCAGATATATGGGGAGATCAGGGTCCCCTACATGTGGCCCTGAGTGAACTATATATGGCCCCTGAGGCCAAGGATGAGCACAACAAGACTGCCAGGGTAGCGGCATATTTATATTTACATATGGGAGCCATGCAGGACAAATGTACTGAAGGCCAAGATCTGGCGAGTAGGCAACTGCTGGCATTACAGAAGGCCCAATCTGATCTGGACTCTTCTGAGCAGAGGCTGCACAGAAGCCAGGAGTCCGAAAATGAGAGTAGACAGTACATCATTAAAATAAAGAATGATATGTATATCCTGCAACAGGAAAAGGCTGACCAGGATATTAGAATTCTGGCTTTGCAGAAGGAGCACCAAGACAGTTTGGACTCCTTACTGCAGTGCCAGAAAAAGATGGAGCAACAGATCAATTTCAACAGGGCATGCACAGAGCAGGTAGCCACCCTGCAAATCCAACTAGACAGAGAAAAAGAGCAATAAATTGATTCTGAAAGACCTGGATACCCAGGCAGAGTTTGATGAAGAACGCCAGAAAGCTGGTGCCTTTCAAAGGCAGAGGGACGACCTGGCGTCACAAATGCAGGCTCTTGGTCAGGAAAGGGATACCTTAGGCCAGGAAGTCTGCCTCTTAAAAAGGAAAATGGAAGAAAATCACCTGGCCCTCCAGGGACTGGGTGACCTCCAAAAAGAACACCAGAACTTGTTAGAGCACACCAGGAGGGAGGAGGATGCTCTGGCAAGAAAGGAGCAGGCCAATAGGGACACAGCTCAGGAGGTCAGCCTCCTGCAGCAATGACTGGCCCAGTGCTCCAGGACCAATCAGGAGGCACAGAGAGAGAATGAGGCTCTCTGTCAGCACAATGATAGGCTCCAGCAACAGGTAGCGATGCAGGAGAGACTGATAGAGTCTAGTAAGGCCTTAACTGAGGAACTGAAAGTGCAGGCTCTTGCATTGCAACAGGGAACAGGGGCGGATAGAGATGAGGTTAGCTGGGAAAGAGAAACTCCTGAGCATAACCTCAGGAGCCCTAGTGCCAGAGGCCTTCACCTCTACCAGTCCCTGGACTCTGCCACCCCCATGCTGCCTGGCACACATGAGCACGGGGCCACAGGGATGGCAGATTACTATCCAGCTAAAAGTATGGGGCTCATAGGCCAGTACCACCCAGGAATGGAGGGGCGGGCATCTGGGTATGGGCACCCAAGCACAGTGCAATTTAGTGGGGAACCCCAGGAGAGTAGGCCCACTAAGGGCATCCTGAAAACCTCTGCCCAGTTAGGTCAGTGAGGGGGATACCCAGCAAATCTTGGCAGCAAGGAGGGATCTGAAGACTCCACTGAGCGGTACAGGAAACAGGAGACCAGGTCCCCACATTCTGCCAGCCATTCCCAGGCTCGCAGAATCCGGGAAAACCTGGAAGATCAGATGGGCACCTCTGGGAGCAGTGCTTCGGAGTCAGAGGATGAATGGACCAGGGTGACCCGAACCAAAAAGGCCAATAAGGCAAAAAGGGCCTTGCTTAAGGACCCATTGAAACAAATAAAGGCAATAAGGAGTGTCATCACGCCTTATCACAAGAACGCCAAGTATTCTGTTTGGGAACACTTGGAGCTTTACGAGCAAATGATGGAGACTTTCCATTTGAAGGACAGCCAAAACTGTATTCAATATGTAAAGTGGACCTTCTCACCAGAATACTCCAGTTTCTTTGCGGGGCTGGAGGACCAAAACCATTCAAGATGGTCCACCTGCAGGGCGGCCATCTTGAAACATTTTTCTGTTCACAGAAATCCCCAAGAGGCTCGCAAGGCAGCCTACAATTTACAATGTGAGGAGGATCAGGCCCCACAACAATTTGTGCATGAATTAAAGCATGCTTTTGTGCAGACCACCAGAAGGGTGTGCACGGACAGCAGATTTCATCAATACGTTTTTCCATGTTCTGCCCAAATACATCATGAACCAGCTAGTGAGAGGTTTTCATGAGAAAAGATCTTTAGACTGGGTCATTGAACAGGCTACCCGGATCTATGAGGTGCAGAAGCCTATCGAAAATAAAAATAACGCGCCGAAAAACCCCAAAACCAACAGCACCCATGCTGCTGCCAAGGTGGCAGAGGTAAAGGTTGCCCCCGTTTTAGATTTGGAGATGAGGGGGCCTAAAAACCTGCATGCACCAAATAATTCACAGCCCAGAAGGCCCTCGGGCCAGTCACAGACAGGGAGTCGAGGAGGTAGTCCCACAAATGGGGTCCCCCGCTCCCCTGACTATGTAAGTCCCCGCTATAAGGGAAACCGACCAATCCTGGGTTATGTGTGGACTCCTCCAGCCCAAGGGGGAGGATCTGGCCAAGCACCTAACCAAGGGAACTTCCCTCCCAACTTCCCACAGGAGGGCAGAAATTCTCCAAATCCTGGGCAGAACTTTTTCCCCAGGTATCCACCCAATTTCCAGCCCCAAAATCATCCATCCTTCTTTCCCCAATTCCCTGAGCCCAGACAACCTAATCCGGGAGAGGGGAGGCCAAGGGTGGAGGGGTACCAAAATCTTCCCAACCAGGGGTACTACCAGAGAAGGGAACCCTTCCCTGGATGAGCGGGTTTCACAACTTGAGCGCCAGGTCCAAAATATGGCACGAGATCTGGGTCACATACTGAGGGCTCAACAGAACCCTCAGATGAGCATGCCACCGCAGAATGCCCCAAACTCGGGACCTGGTGCTCCAGAACAATGACGGGGGCAGCACCCCGATAACCCACCGGTTCCCAGGGAGGAGGCACAAGGAGAAGGGGGGTGTAAAGCCTTGGAGGAAGCTTCCTTCCCAACTTGTAAACAGCCCCTGGAAAACCAGGAACCGGAAACAAAAATTCCTTCCCCTGAAAGTCTGCCACCCAAGGAGCAGAGAGGAGGTAGGAGAAACAAAGGACCCAAACAGACCCACTTTGTGGAGGAGGTACAGGTCTTCCAATTTGAGGGAGGGGGATCCTCAGAAGATCCTGGGAAAAGGATCTTCTCCTTCAGATATGGGGGAACTCCTCCCAAGGAAAAATGGGTCCCAAGGGACGCCAATTCAGACTGGGGAGATGTGGAGACTGAGCTACCGCCGCCCATCATCTCATCCCAGAACCGACAATACCGAAATCCCCTGGTTCAAACCCATCCTGGTGACTGCCTCCAAAAAGGGGGGGCGGCCCAGAACCAGAACCAGGGGAACCCACAATGGCTCTGATCTCCAGTTGCCAACTTTTTCTTTCAGATTCCCAAGGCTCTCCACAGAATTCTGCCCAAATCTCTTCACTAGCAATGTCCAAAACCAGAAAGTTAGCCCACCAGTTTTTCAAAAATGTGCATTATCTGTGCCCCCTTGTGGAGAAGGAGGGGAGATACTATGCCCCGGTACAAGTACAGGGGCAGGGTACAATTTTGGCACTGGTGGACACTGGATCCCAAGCTACCCTTCTGTCCAAAAGGGCCTTTGAGGAACTAAATGCAGGAAGGGGGGAGAGTTACCGAATTCCTCTCACCTCTCTTCCTGGACAACTGCAGAACTTTGACGAGAAGGAAATTCCCGTTGAGGGGACTGCAGACTTGGACATTAAAATTGGGCGACACAAGGTGAAACACCCGGTCATAGTAGTGACTCCAGAGGGCACCCCTTGTTCACTAGGGAATGACCTCCTGAGAAGGTTGTCACCCCTAATAGATTGTGTAAACAAGGTCCTCTGGACCCAGACTAGCCAACCAATAAAATTAAAACAGAGTGTCAACCATGTTTGTTTAAATGGCACCTGCCACATGGTTGAACAACAATCTGACCAAGTAGAATTTCACTTCCAGAACAACCAAATTCCAGACGTGTCAGTAATAGCAGTAGGACAACAGTCTGGTGATGGGGGGTCCTCTCTATTTCTGAAAATCAACCTTCCTTCCAGTTTAAGGTGGTATTCCACACTGGAAGGAAACACCCTGAAATTCTTTACTAATCCACAATCAGAAACTCCCACTCCTATAGTCCAGAAAGATGAGAAATCAGCTCAGAACCTGGCTGATATTCAGCAAATTGGAGAGCAGTTGTTCATCCCTGTTCAGTTAAATGATGGGAAGGACTCTGTACTCGCTCGAGTGTGTGTGAACAACGGTAAGAGCTTCAACAGCGAAGCCATGTTCCGCCAAACCCCAAAAGATCCAGCCATTCCCACATTCAAACTGATAGACAAATGGGAAATGGACCTGGAAGCACCTAATTCCAAACATCTCCTGCCAAGCAGATGTATGCTCAAAATCTCCATTGGCAACAAGAGCATAGTCCATAATTGTTGGGTCGTGCGAGACGTCACTGCCGCCTTTTACTTAGGCAGTGACATTCTCAATCGCTTTGCCATTAGTTTGGACCTAATAAACTTCAAAGCTTGGTCCCGATTAGCGGATAATCCCATGGGCTTTGATGATCCAGAAAAAGAATTTAGGTCAGCTCAATTGCTACCTTATGCAGTTGAAATTCAGATCAAAGAGGAAGTCACCATCCCAGAAAGGACCCAACAATTCTCCCTGGAAGTGAAAGTTAAAAGAGGACAACATTTGAAAAACCCTGATGC
Source organism: Ambystoma mexicanum (assembly GCF_040938575.1). Classification (NCBI taxonomy): domain Eukaryota; kingdom Metazoa; phylum Chordata; class Amphibia; order Caudata; family Ambystomatidae; genus Ambystoma; species Ambystoma mexicanum. The sequence goes on along the minus strand of NC_090937.1, from coordinate 797,744,087 downwards.
TTACATACATCTAAACGCTTCTCTCCAACAGCAAGGGTTGGGGGTAAACCCAACTCCATTAGTCAACATAGAACATGACACCATTCTAATAGAGGTGGAAAACAGCGACTTAAAGAGTATTACTCTAGCCGCAGGCACCATTATTGGAATGGCGGTTGATGACCGACATTTTTCCATTGATCTAGGAAATGAACTGTTAGGACCAATCCCCAAGGACTGTTTTGACAGTGACAGAGATGACAATACAACACCAGACAGGATTTTTACCCGGCATGGGGGGAATTTCCTGGTGTACACTTCTTGCCCTTACGGTAAGGAAGATGTGACTTGTGACTTCAGGAGGGATGAGGTGATTTTCCAGGTCCATGAGGGCTGCCTTTCCCACCTGAAGCCTCCAGTCCAAATCAGCACTATGACCAGGGACTTCTCCACCCAGCTGGAGGAGGCCACTGAGATAGCCAAACCAGGCTTCAGGCAGATGGTGGAAGAGAGAGTCAACCTAGCAGATGCCTGTGTGACTCTGGAACAAAAGCAAAAGTTGAAACAAGTTTTCTTGGATTTCCAAGATCTCTTTGCGGTAGACTCATATGACTGTGGCCGCACCGACATCCACACAACAACAATCCCCACGGACCCTGGCATGACTCCAGTGTTTGTGAAGCAATATCGCTTGCCTCTCGCATCAATGGAGTCCCTTACTGAAATAATTAAGAACCTGGAGTCCCGGGGAATAATCCGTCCAGTTCACAGCACCTTCAATAACCCGGTGCTGGGAATATTGAAGCCAAGCGGCCAGTGGAGACTCTGCGCCGACCTCAGGGAGCTCAACAAATGGGTCCATACTTCCCGATGGCTTCTGCCCTACATTGACCAAGGGCTGGCCCAGATCCGGGGGTCACAGGTATTCACTGCAATAGACCTGACCAATGGATACTGGACTGTGCCTGTCAGTAGGGAGGACCAATACAAGCTGGCTTTTACCTTTGGGGGCCAGCAGTACACATGGACCGGGACTCCCTTCGGATACCTCAACTCCGGCAATGAATTCAACATTTTCCTACACAAGGCCATGCCCGACCTGGGTGCAAGGCGTAACCTGGCTTATGTAGATGATGTCCTCATCAAACGTTCATCTGTGGAGGAACACATAGCGGAGATCCGTTATGTTCTGACCCAGTTGAGGGCCGCCGGAGCAAAACTTTCCTTTCAGAAAGCTGTTATGGACTTGATGGTCGTGCAGAGTATAAATACCTCCGTCCCCAAGTACCACACAGACAACACCAGAAATACTGCCTGTGCGGTCTTTGAGGCCACAGGTGGAAGTCCGTCGAGCCGATTTGGGAACAGCCGGAAGAACCCCTTGAACGCTGTAAAGCAAAAGATTAGGCAGTTATGCACAGAACAGGAAGGACAACTAAAGACACAGGTAAGTGGGTGCTGCTTACCTATCTGTACAAGAGGTGGCCCAGAGATGTGAGAAAAGGCTGAACCCCGGAGCAGGAGTTGCTGGAGGCTAGGAATATGGATAGGTAAACACCTAGAGTGGAGGCCGGAGGCCAGGTTACCAAGCAGACAGGCGTGATCCGTAGAGTATCCAGATACGAAGCCGAGGTCAAGTAAACCAGAGGACCAAAGTTCTAACAGGAGGGTGAGGCAGAAGCAGTCCGTGGAACAAAGTGTAGTTCGGCAACTGAAGATCCAAAAGTTCGGTTAGTAGAAGGGCAATGCGAGGCAATCCGTGAAACAAAGCGTGGTCGAGTAAAGAAAAACAATCCGTAAGTTTCAAAAGCGTATAAGTAGCGTCACGTGATCCAGGAGGAAAACAGCTGTGAAGCAACGCTCCTTGTTTCCGGAAGTCTTTTCTATCATTTCAGGGGTCACGTGATACGTGACACGGGAGCGTTGCTGCGTGAAGGGCAATCACGTGATCCGTGACGCGCGGGTCTCCGTGGGCAACGCTTTGCGTTGTAGCGAGATGTCAATCTCCAGTTCAGCTGCCAAGAACGGGAGGGGCGATAAACGCCGGGTCTGCCATGCAGTGATCTAACGGGATGGTTGAGGGTCAATGGGTTACGTGGACCCAGGTAAGTGTGTGGGGTAGTGGGAGACGTAACAGAGTCCCCCCTCAAAGGCCCACGACCCCGTGGGCAGGCAAGGCAGTCCCTATGAAAACGGGCAACAAGTAACGGGGCATGGACATCATTGGAGGAAACCCAAGAGCGGTCCTCGGGACCGTAACCCACCCAGTCGACGAGATATTGAAGGCGACCCCTGTGAAAACGGGAACCCAAGATAGCACTGACCTCGAAAACATCCGGAGAGGACACCGAGACAGAGGATGGGGGAGCAGTGACACGGGTAGGGGCCAGGCAAGGCTTGAGGAGAGAGGTATGAAAAACCGGGTGGACTCGCCAAGAAGGAGGGACAGCAAGGCGGAAGGCTACAGGGTTCAAGATCCCAGTGATTCTATAGGGGCCCACAAAACGGGGCAACAGCTTGCGACACCCAGGTATACGCAAGTGTCGGGTTGACAACCACACCCGGTCCCCTACGCGATAAGCAGGGGCCACCGACCGTCTCCGGTCAGCCTTTGATTTCATCAATGTTTGGGCCTCACGGAGATGGACAAGGGTCCGAGCATGGACGTCCGCAAGGTCACGAACACAGGCGTTGGCAGCAGGGGTGTCGGAGGAGAGATCCGGGAGCGGAAGGGTGCGCGGATGTTGACCATACATAGAATAGAAAGGAGAGAAACCAGTAGCTGAGTGTCGTGAGTTGTTATATGCGAATTCAGCGAGGTGGATCAGATTGTACCAGGAGTCTTGGTATTGAAGGGTCAGGCACCGCAAATATTGTTCCATGGCTTGATTTACCCTCTCAGTCTGCCCATCGCTTTCTGGGTGATAGGCAGAGGAGAAATGAGCATCAATTCCCAGTAGTTTGGTAAGGGCACGCCAGAAACAGGAAGTAAACTGCGACCCGCGGTCCGATATGATGACCTGTGGAAGACCAAAGAGACAAAAGACTGTCCTGAAGAACAGGCGGGCTAGCGTTGGGGCCGAAGGTATGCCGGTACAGGGTATGAAGCGTGCCATCTTAGTGTAGGAGTCCACGATAACCCAGATGGCATCATAACCTCGTCGGCGTGGCAGATCCGTGACAAGGTCCATGGAGATAGTATGCCACGGTCGGGGGGGTATGGGCAATGGATGGAGTAGGCCTAGGGGGCGTCCTCTACGTGACTTGCATTGGGCACATATCGAACAGGTGTTCACGTAGTTCTCTACATCCCTTCTCATGGACGGCCACCAGCACCACCGGTGTAACAGATCCAGGGTGCGTTGCTGCCCTGGGTGACCGTTTATGGCAGCATCGTGAGACCAGGCCAGCGCTTGGTTGCGCACATCGCATGTGGGAAGGAACAACTTGCCCTGAACAAACGGCAACCCCTCTCGTAGTACAATGTCCCATTCTGTGAGTGTATGCGGATGTTGGGAGACCCATTGTCTAATAGAGGTAAGCAGTGGCTGGGATGGTGTACACAAACAAACAACATGACCCTTCCCCAACAATGTGTCTGGAAATGAAGACAGTGGTTCCCCCCCAGGCGAACGGGATAGGGCATCAGCCTTACCATGAACAAGACCTGGCCTGTGCTTAACCACAAAATCAAAAGCAGCGAAGAACAAATGCCAACGCACTTGTCTGCTGTTCACGCATTTAAGAGAGGCCAGATCCTGTAGATTCTTGTGATCTGTGTAAACTATGGTTTGGTGTTTCGCCCCCATGAGGTGGTGACGCCATGATTGGAGGGCGTCCTTGATGGCCAACAGCTCTTTCTCGGTCACTGTATAGTGTGACTCGGCTACAGTGAACTTCCGTGAGTGATAAGCTACCGGATGCAAACTACCCGTGGTTGGACATGGTTGTGACAGTATGGCACCCAGAGCAAACGAGGAAGCGTCAGCCTCTATTACAAACGCAAGGTCCGGGTCAGGGTGCTGCAATACGGGGGCAGAAACAAATCTGGATTTCAGTGCTTCAAAAGCCTCCTGGTGTACGGAGGACCAGACGAAAGGGACGAGAGGGCTGGTCAGCGCAGTCAGGGGAGATACGATGGAAGAAAAACCGGCAATGAAACGCCGATAAAAATTAGCAAAGCCGAGAAAAGACTGGAGCTGTTTGAGGTTGACAGGGACTGGCCATTCCGTGACAGCACAGACTTTTGACTCATTCATAGACAACCCTCCAGGGGTGATGTGAAACCCCAGAAACTCCACCTCCCTTGTATGAAACAGACATTTCTCGGGTTTGGCGAACAGGGCGTTCTTCTTGAGACGGGAGAGTACCTCTCTAACATGAGCAATATGTTCTTTCAAGGAGGATGAATAGATCAAAATGTCGTCTAGATAGACCACCACGTACGTATCCAAGATGTCCGAGAATACATCGTTGATGAAACGCTGGAACGTTGCAGGTGCATTACAGAGCCCGAAAGGCATCACTGTGTACTCAAATAAACCCTGTCTGGAGCAAAATGCCGTTTTCCATTCGTCTCCACGCCGCATGCGGATTAGGTTGTATGCCCCTCTCAGGTCTAGTTTGGTAAACAGGGACGCCTTTGTCAACCTGTCCAGTAGCGTGGAGATGAGTGGAATGGGGTACCTGTTCTTCACGGTGATAGCGTTTAACCGTCTATAGTCTACGCATGGGCGCAGGTCACCTTCCTTTTTCGGGACAAAAAAAATAGGGCTGGCAGCTGGAGAACAGGAAGGACGGATATGACCCAAACGCAAGGCTTGCTGAATGTATTCTTTCAAAGCCCGTTCTTCAGACTGTGATAACGAGTAGATCCTACCCCTTGGTATAGGAGCATCCGGGAGAAGATCAATAGGACAGTCATAAGGTCTGTGTGGAGGTAGACCTTCCGCTGTGACTTTGTCAAAGACCATATGATAATCATGGTAGTCCACGGGAATACCTGCCATAACGGCTCCCACAGTGTGTGTTGACGTGGTGTCAGTGGCTATTTCCCTGATACTGGAGGAAGCCAAGGCACCGAGGATTCTGGCGGGAGAGGAGAGTGATTCTGGTTCTGTTAGGCAGAAGTGCTGGCATTCTTCTGATTCGAACGTTACCTGTCCCGTTCCCCAATTAATCAACGGGTTGTGGTGCCTTAACCAGGGGATACCCAAAATAACCCCGAACTGTGGCGTGGTGATGAGGTCAAATGACAGGCTCTCCCTATGAGTGCTCTGTATCACCACTTCCAAAGGTGCAGTTTGGTGCTTAATTGGACCAGAGGCCAAGGACGTGCCATCGACCGCTTGCACTGGTTCCGGGTGTTCCTTTTTGATCAAAGGCAGATTGAGACGATGGGCTAATGTGATATCTATAAAACAACCCGTGGCCCCGGAGTCGATCATGATCTGGACGGCATGGACGATCTCCTGGGTAGGTTTCAACAGCGCCTGGACCACAACCGGTCTGATAGGACCGAAGGTGGGTTCAGTGGGGGTCGTGGATAGGCTCGCCGGTGCCCCCTGTATCATGGGCGAGCCTTCTGAAAACCCGGCGACTTGTTCTTTGGTCGTCGGGGGCATTCCCTTACGTAGTGTCCATTTAACCCGCAGTAAAAACAGGCGTTGTCGGTTCTCCGACGTTCCCGTTCAGACTGCGTTATTGGGCTTCGGATCCCACCTATTTGCATGGGTTCAGAACTGGCGGGGGAAGGAACAGGGGTCGACTGGCCAGCAAACGTGGTTTCTGCCTTCCGTTCGGACCTCCGGGCGTCCACCTGTAGTGCAAGGTCTACAAGATCCGTAAACACAGAGGGAAGAGCAGGAACCACTGATAGAGCGTCCTTCAAGGAGTTGCATAACCCACGGTAGAACACGATCGCCTTTTTCTCCTCTGGCCAGGAGGTTTCAGCGGCGAGTTGATTATAACGGGTGATGTACTCGATAAGTGTTTGCTTTCCCTGTGAGAGATCTAGTGTTTCCAGGTCCCTTGACTGGGCCTTGTAGCGGGTGTCAAACACTTTAGCCATTTCCGTTATGAGGAGCTCAAAGTCATATAAAGCAGGATGGTCATTTTCTAACATTGGGTTTGCCCAGGTGGCCGCTACACCAGAGAGATGGGACAAAAGGAATGCAGCTTTTGTGATAGAATCGGGGAAGGCTTGGGGTCTGCACAAGAAGTGGAGTTTGCATTGGTTTATGAAGGTGCGGTATTTCCGCGGGTCACCCTGATAGCGTTCTGGAGCGGCAAGTGGGAAAGAGGTTGGGAGCAAAACAGGTGTGGGTGCGGAGGCCGGGGCTGGGACAGGCTGTACTGGAGGGGCAGGGTCTCCGAACTCGGCGTCTGCAGGCAAAGGATAACGTGTGCTTTGCAAGACGTCTAAGCGATGTTGAATGGCGGTCGTAGCTGCCGCCATGTCGGTCCTAAGGGCCGCTACGGCCTGCATTAGAGCGGTCACTGGGTCCCCGGCGGAGGGATTCATACTCTGAACGGCCAAAGGCTTCACAGTCTGTTATGGACTTGATGGTCGTGCAGAGTATAAATACCTCCGTCCCCAAGTACCACACAGACAACACCAGAAATACTGCCTGTGCGGTCTTTGAGGCCACAGGTGGAAGTCCGTCGAGCCGATTTGGGAACAGCCGGAAGAACCCCTTGAACGCTGTAAAGCAAAAGGTTAGGCAGTTATGCACAGAACAGGAAGGACAACTAAAGACACAGGTAAGTGGGTGCTGCTTACCTATCTGTACAAGAGGTGGCCCAGAGATGTGAGAAAAGGCTGAACCCCGGAGCAGGAGTTGCTGGAGGCTAGGAATATGGATAGGTAAACACCTAGAGTGGAGGCCGGAGGCCAGGTTACCAAGCAGACAGGCGTGATCCGTAGAGTATCCAGAGACGAAGCCGAGGTCAAGTAAACCAGAGGACCAAAGTTCTAACAGGAGGGTGAGGCAGAAGCAGTCCGTGGAACAAAGTGTAGTTCGGCAACTGAAGATCCAAAAGTTCGGTTAGTAGAAGAGCAATGCGAGGCAATCCGTGAAACAAAGCGTGGTCGAGTAAAGAAAAACAATCCGTAAGTTTCAAAAGCGTAGAAGTAGCGTCACGTGATCCAGGAGGAAAACAGCTGTGAAGCAACGCTCCTTGTTTCCGGAAGTCTTTTCTATCATTTCAGGGGTCACGTGATACGTGACACGGGAGCGTTGCTGCGTGAAGGGCAATCACGTGATCCGTGACGCATGGGTCTCCGTGGGCAACGCTTTGCGTTGTAGCGAGATGTCAATCTCCAGTTCAGCTGCCAAGAACGGGAGGGGCGATAAACGCCGGGTCTGCCATGCAGTGATGTAACGGGATGGTTGAGGGTCAATGGGTTACGTGGACCCAGGTAAGGGTGTGGGGTAGTGGGAGACGTAACAAAAGCACAGTGGTGTAGAACCCGTGTTAATTTCTTGGGGCATGAGATTACTCCTCAGGGTCTCTGTCCCCAGGAAAAGAAAGTGGAAGCACTTCAGAAACTGAAAGACCCCACAACTCTGCGGAAACTAAGGAGCCTCCTTGGACTGACTAATTACAGCAGAAAGTTCATTGAGGGCTACACAGAGATCACCAGACCCCTGATTCATCTCCTGAAGGGGGGGGTCAAGTGGGAATGGGGTCCAGAACAAGCCAAGGCAGTAAGACAACTCAAAAGAAGCCTCTCACAAGCACCCTGTCTAGCTTACCCTGTCAGAAACAAGGAGTTCTTCCTGGAGACAGGGTTCTCTAATACGTGCTTGACGGCAGTATTATACCAAAAGCATGACAAGGTCAATAAAGTAATCTCCTATGCGAGCAAAACTTTATCCTCTGTGGAGGAAAAATTCAATGATTGTGAGAAGGCACTCCTGGCAACGGTGTGGGCATTGAAGAATTACCGTCCGTTTATCCATGGGGAACACATCATAGTGGAGACTCCACATCAGCCTCTGCAATATCTCCAAAGTGACAGAATCCGGGCCGGAAATGTGAGTAATTCCCGAATTATTTCCTGGATTCTGTCAATGCAAGGCTTTCCTGTGGAGGTCAGATATGGCCTAAACAAAAAGAGTCCCCTCGCGCAAGGTCTGGCTGACTTGCATGATTGTGCCAGAGAAAACTGTCTCGAGGACGAAAGTCTAAAAATCAAGGACAACACAGAGGCATACCTTAACTCCCCACACAAAGTCTTTGAAGAAGACAAGTGTGAGGGAATGCCCACTGTCTATGTGGATGGATGCTCGTACCATGTTGACAACAACGGGGAGAAAGAACTAGTGGCCGGTGTAGGGAATGCCTGGGTGAAGGAGTTTCCAAAACCCTCCGCTGGATACAAAATTGGTCCCCGAAGTAGTCAGGTGGCAGAATTGATGGCTGTGCATCAGGCCATCCTCACTGCTGTCCAACATCAACTCCACGAAATGGTCATAATCACCGATTCGGATCATGTACGGAACGGGTTAGTTGAGCACCTTGTTAATTGGAAAACCAGAGGCATGTTATGTGCTAATAACAAACCCTTGAAACATGGGAAGTTAATCCAAAACATTGATGATCTGGTCACATCGAATGGGATGACAATCTACTGGAAAAAGATCAAGGGTCATTCCAAAGTAGAGGGACCAGACAAAACTGGAAATGACTTAGCTGATCAGCTGGCCAAAATCGGGGCCATCCAAGGGGATCTAATCGAAATAAAGTCCCTGTTGGGGGAAATCCAGGTCACTGCTATCACTAGGTCCCAGATAAATGCTCACAATGATCTTTCAACTGCCCAATGGAGCAAGGAGACCCCCGATGCTGATTTGATTACAGCTCAGAAGGGGGATCCAATTATTGGTAAGTTTTACCAACACCTTGAGGACCCTGAGAACTTTCCCCTGACGGATACCGATTACATTGGGAAAGAGGACCTAAGAGTGTTGATGAAATGTCCAAAAATGTTCCGAATCCAAGACGGTTTGTTGGTAAAGAAATCCCAAGCTGGCCATGATCAGGGGGTGGTTCCTACCTCATTCCGAAGCCTGATGTTAAGTCACGCCCATGATGCGGCCACCGCCGGTCATAGGGGGTTTCACACAACACTGGAAATCTTAAGAGATTGGAGGCAGGACCTCGACCAATACTTGAAGGGGTGTCTTGTGTGTGCACAATTTCAGCCATCATCCCTCACACACCGTGCGCCTCTCCAAAAGAGGGGGATGACACTGCCATGGTCAGATTTGCAAATCGACTTTGTAGGCCCTGTGATTCGCTCATCTAGAGGGAATAAGTACATGTTGACGGTGACATGCTTGTTTACCAAGTGAGTGGAATGTCTCCCAGCCCCAAATTGCAAGGCAGAAACTGCAGCTGCCCTGATGATTAACCACATCTTTTCCCGTTTTGGTCTACCTCAAAGGATTGAGTCAGACAAAGGTAGCCACTTCACCAGTGAAGTAATGACAAAGATGTGGGAGATACTGGGGGTTAAAAGGAAGCTACACATTGCTTACAGGCCAGCTTCTTCTGGAGCAGTGGAGAGATACAACCGAACCATTGTGAGCATATTAAAGAAGTTTGTGGCAGATTCTGGGCCAAGTTGGGATATCCGATTACCTCTGGTCCTAAAGGCCATCAGATCTACCCCTTCATCTGCAACCAAAATGTCACCATTTGAGTTGATGACCGGGCGCAAGATGGTGCTTCCCCAGCATTTGCTCTACAGAACCCAAGAGCAAACGTTGATAAATGCCTCCACAACTCATGAGTATGTGGAGAATTTAAGTAAACACCTTCAGCATGCTTTTGCCTATGCTCAGCGGAATCTAGAAAGATCAGCCGAGAGCATGAAGACCCACTATGATTTAAAAACTACCCGAAAGGAATATAAGGTGGGTGATCGGGTCAATCTATACAATTTCCAAAGAAACCAGGCCAAACAGAGAAAATGTTTGCCTACATGGAAGGGACCATTTGAAATTATAGACAAGATCTCCCCTGTGGCCTACAAGATCCGCATCCCCAAAGGCGGTTTGGCAGAGGGGGAAGACAAGTGGGTACATATAAATCAGCTAAAGTGTTGCCATCCCAGGCACACTCTGCAGCAACTGGAGGAGTCCTCTGCAATACCAGAGTGGACCGCTCCAGATTAATTCAGTTCCAACCCTAAAATATCCCACATATAGTCTCTAAAATATTATACTCTTGTAAGCCACTGTCTTTGAATGATAACTTGTATCTCAAAAGTAAAGTGTTAGGTATGTTAAAGTATAAAATGTATATGTCTGCCACACCATTAATAGTGGTGGAAAAATGTCTACGAATAGGTATTGCCGCTTTTCCTTTGTCGTCCTAGGAGAAAGAAAACCTGGAGACTGACCAAGGAGGACGACCGGGGACCGGGAGCCGAGACCCGAGGGGCCCAGGGTACCGCCCCAATCCTCCCATCAGGACCAGCAAGGAGAACTGATTGATCGACTGGAGGGAGGAAAAGATGCTGAACTGTGCAACCTACAGGATTGGAAGAAGATAATGCGGACATACCAGCGCAAGGGCTCAAAACCTCCTTTGCACCCGACTTCCCCTCGACTTGAATCAAAGCGCAGTCGGGTGGGGGGATTTGTCATGGGTTTTGACCCATGTTGAATCAATAGACTGGGTAGATGTGGGGATGAGCTGTCGCCGCCCATTATTCTATCCCAGAACAAACTAAATCAATAGACTGGGTGGATGTGGGGATGAGCTATCGCCGCCCACATTCACGCCAGAATAGGAGAACTGCGCAGTTGGCACGAGACCACTCCAAAGATACAACCTTCTTGTGGGGAATTCATTTTCTTAATCCCAAAAATGGTTGCATTACCAGTACTCACCACTATCAGAAAGCCGGCGTTTTAAAACCACCAGACTTTTGTGTAAAACTGAACAAATGAAACAAAACCAGACCAAGGAAAGACTTGCTAAGAGGTGGATACAATGTAAAACTATATTCTGAAATGACTTGAAGGAAGTAATTATTTAATGTATATGTACAAATTGTCAGTTTGATTTGAATGTAGAAAACTGGGAACAAAAAGTGACATTTAGCTGAAACCTGGTTTAATGAAACTGAATTCTGCCTGACAACTACCCCCGACAGGAGTTGATACTGGATCAACAGCTGTGTTCCCAGGCCTGGCTGCCAGGCCTGGCTGCATCCTGAGGTCACATGGCCCTGTTGATTAGATTAGGGGTGGAGCAGCTGAGGACTACAGGGAGTTGAACAAAGGCCTGTCCTGGACTCAGGCAAATGTTACATTGGGGGGCCGTAAAGTGGCTTCCTCTTAGGGGAAACTGGGAGGGGCAGTGCCTCTGCTAGCAGCTGAGCTTGGGGGAAGTGGATAAACCAGTTATTTCACCCTGTGATGTGGGAAGCCACACCCCTTTTTGACCAGAGCATAATTTTAAAAAGATAGATAACTCAAAGTGCGGACTTGTCAGAATTATATAAGTAATATCATTATTTTTGTGATTTTTCTGTGAACATTTTGAGATGCGTTAGGACCCTGTGGTGTATTCTGGGGGGTTGCTAGCAAAAAATAGGGTCTCACTCCAAATGTCTGCATGTTAAAAATCTGACACTTCATCAGTTAATGTCCATACTCCATGCGCACATGTGTGTAAATTTAGGTAAATGTCTGATATTGCAAAACCAGTTAAAAAGCGCAAAATGTTGTAATTTTTTAATGCAAGCCCTCAGGAAGATCAGAGGCGGACAAGCATGGACCATAAGGAATATATAATGTGCACATGTAATTTCAACAAATTGTATATCTGGGAAGGATGTATTTGAATCAAATATAGATTTGTGGGCAAACTGACCAGGGGAGGATCCTCTGACCATAAAACCTACAGCATCACTCTGACTCACATTTCCTTCCCCCAATCATGGGAGAGGGAGAATTGGGCCAATGACAAGTAGAGAGGGGCAGGCTTAGCTAGGCCCAGGCACACACCCATTTTCAAACACATAAAAAGAGACTGCTGGGACAGGTAGAGACATTCAATTCCATTTGCTGCGGAGCATGCTGACCGACAACTTCACATCCAGAGATCCAGACTTCAAATCCATCAATCTCCAGAACCTGTAGCAGTACCCAGAAAGCAGTGTTACATCCAGAATCCAGAGAGGCTAGACCAGCAGAGCTGACCCAGATCACTGTGAAGTGCCGAGACCAGAACCGGAGTCCAGTCCAAAACCTGACCAGATCCGTGGCGAGGCCTATTTCAAATTTATATTGTGAGTACCTAGCAGAACTGTGCAGAACCAATCTCTTAGTTAAAATAATCTAATCCAAACTATTTTAACCTAAGTAGAACAACCTCCTAGAAATCGTGTCATCTGTCATTTGTAAAGCTGCACAACTGTCACCTGTCAATTCTGAAGCTGCAAGCTGTCACCTGTCATTTTGAGTTTACTTTAAATCCGAAAAACTACCTTTATTTAATCGTCCGTATCTCTGGAACCGTTTGGGCTAGGAACGAAATTCAACTTTCATCTGAAAGCTTAGAATCTCAGCTTTCCATCAACTTGCTACTCCTTATACTTTTGCCATAATCACAATTCACGCACTCGCGAATTTTACCGCGATTTGCGATTTGGTTAAAAATTCGGCCACGTGTAACCATAAGCAGTCATTTCTTTCCTTGCTAAAAATTTGTTTGCCTCTTAATCACCATCTCTGAATCATTGCTAAAGTGAGCCTGAACTCATCCCAAGTATCTCTCACTCACCCTGAATCTCCTAAAGGGAATTAAAAGCATTTTCACCATATTTCTCACTTCATTGCCACCACATTCAAAGCACTTGGGCCTGTGTTTTGAAACTCATACCGGTTTTGTCTAAGCTTGCTGGGGGGGGAACTGAATTTCCTATTGTATTTGATTGCATTCCTGAGAACTGTGTGCTCTTCTTTCCATCTACTTCCATGTCTTACATTGCATAGGGGAGGGGGGTGAATTGCCAGAGAAAAAGTGATTATATTATCTTTTGCTAAAACCATCTCAAGTATTTCTGTACTGCATTTTATTGCTCATTGCTTTTCCCTTGAAATCATAAAAGTATTTTTGCTACTTGATCCATCCTATACTAACTCCTCATTGATTATAAAGAAGTGTGCTAGTGTCAGATTACCCAATGTTGATTAACATTATATTTATAAGCGCGATATCGATTATTAATTTATTATAAAAGCGTGGTATCTATATTTTGTCTTATTTCTCAAATAAACCTTTTAAACTTGCAAAACAGAACTACTTCTTGGCTCAGTGGGGTCAGGGGGATTCTAAGAGAGGGGTGTTATATAGGGGTAGTCATCCAGAACTCATGAACTGGACATAAAGATATATCAATAAGTGTTTCCATTCAGTATCCCAGACTAGGCATTGACTTAGCTGTAGTGCTGAATTGAATCTTCTTACAAGAGAGAGCTGATGACGTTTGGTCCAGAGCAGGGTATGCTGGTGTTACTACAGTTAACACTGCTCATGACGGAGCACCATTCAATAACGGCAGAGCGGCAGTCTGGAAAGCGCTTAAAGTACTGTATCCAGACATGTCCGATATGGGAGCTATAATGACGAAAAAGATGCAGGAAGGGGAAGACCTGCTTGTTTACATTCAGAATTTCCAAGAACAATGGGCCTCGGAGACACGCGAGGCTTGGGGGAAATCTATACCTGTGTTCTATCACATATTATGCCAAGAGCTGCCAGACCCGGTACACAAGCAGCTCAAGAAGTTAGCGGGTATAGAGGCAAAACCATGGTCAGAAATTCAGCTGACCATCGCACATTATTGTAGACTCTTGCAAGAAAAAAATCCAAAATATTCAGAATGACAATCAAGAAATGCAGGATGGGCAGAATAGGAGATTTCCACCTCCTATATGTTGGGCATGTGGAATGACAGGACATTTAGCTCATATGTGTAGAAGTCAAGGGTTTGTGCAGAATGGTCAATTTTCAATCGGGGGGACTTCAAACCCCTCTGCGTATTCACAGCAGAGTGGAGATGGGTTTGCTCAGTGTCAAACAGTGCAACAGGCACAAGCGCAGAGAATGCAGCAAGGTTTGCAAACACAGCAAGCAGCAGTGAATCCTCTGCAAGGGCAGTTGCAGCATTCACCTATGCAGATACAGCAAAGCACAAGCATGGGGCAGTTAATGAATCCTAGGATAGGGGGTGTCACTGTAGAGGGAGGGAATCCTTTTACAGGTACAGGAATGAGGATGTATCCACAATAGGACAGCTCACTGGGTGACTGGATGAGTTCAATACTATCCGTGATGCCGAATCCTCACGAGGAACCAAGAGTGGACATCAGTATAGGAGGCAAATGTTTTTTTGTTTTTAGTAGACACGGGTGCAACACGCTTATGTATAAAAGAAAGAACATTTTCAATGTCTGGCCATGCCATGAATACTCAAGCTTTCACAGGAGCTACAAGCAGAGTTTCTTACTGAAGAATTAGCAGTCCCTATAGGAGAATGTGACATGGTGCCATTACTGTATTCAAGGAAGACACCTGTCAATATATTACGTCGAGATTTGATGACTAAGTTGAATATGACAGTCTGGTTTACTTATGGAGGTATAGTGTGTTCAACACCAGGAATGCATTATTTAAATGTGAGTGAATTTATTATGGCGTTTGCAGGACAAGTGACCATACGAGCAGTTCTGTTGGAACCTGAAATTTTTCATTATGTGGTAGGTATTTTGTTGATATGTCTACCAGGCCTAGTAGGCAGAACTGTGAGAATACCTGATGAGTTTCTAGTCAGGCCAAAGATACCTATGGATGAAGAGGAAGGGCAAATCTTTCCTTTAGAACTAGAAACAGCCATAGTGGGAAGAGACATGGCTTTGCTTGATGGAAATGATAATGAGGATAGTCGATGGTGCACAGTAAACGCCATGGGGGAGGGATACAGATTGACTGACGTCACTGATGAAGATCTGTTTGGAGATCACCCTTCTGATAATGAAGTAGTGTTTGAAATGGGCATTACTAATTGGGTACGAGCCATCAAATGAGAGGTTCCTCAAAAAATGATGATAGCACACACAAAAGTGTCCCAAATATTTTGATGAAGAGATGGCAAAAGTGCCAGTCTCATTTTGAACTACAGGCCCTTATGATGTAGGCCAATTGAAGGGGGTTGGTGAAGTAAAGATTACATTGAAGCCAGGAGCAATTTTACCTCGAGCACGACAGTATCCTATGTCTCGAGAGGCAGATGAAGGTATTTTTAACACGATTTCCACCATGATTGATCAAGGCATCTTGGTGATGTCAGAGTCACTGTGTAATACGTCAGAGTACCCTATTAAGAAATCTAAGGGGGGGTCATGGAGGTTAAGTCAACATTTGAGACTGATTAACCAAATTGTAGAGGCAGAGTTCTCTATAGTTCCTAATCCTGTGACAATCTTATGTAATATACCTGTTGAGGCACGATATTTCACTGTGGTTGACTTGGAAAATGCATTTTCTCAATCTCATTGCATAAAGACTTGCAGGATCTGATGTCATTTACGCTCAGACAGACAAAGTTAAAAAGCACAAGATTACCTCAAAGTTATTGTGAGTCTCCGTCGATTTTCAATAGAGGTCTCCAGATGGATTTTAATAATATTAATCTGGAAAGTGTTGTGTTGCAATACGTATATGACATTTTAGTTTGCAGCACTTCAGAGGAAGGGTGCAGACATGATTCTATTCAGTTGATGATTACACTCACTGATAAAGGATATAAAGCTGACAAAGCAAAGTTACAGTATTGTCATCAAGAAGTGTTGTATATAGGTCAGTTGATTTCGCATGAAAGAAAAAAGGTTACTCCTGAAAGAGCTGAGGCTATCTTGAAAACCACGAAGACACACAATAAAGCACATGCAAAGATTTCTGGGACTATGTAACTATGTCAGAGCATGGGTCTTTGATTACAGCTCATATATAAGGCCTTTATTACAAGTTCTAAAGAAAGCAGAGGCAACACAAGCAAAAATAGTTTGCAGTGAGGGGATAGAAGAAGGGTTTGATAAATTGAAAAGGGCAATCTGTACAGCTCCAGTTTAATGGATTCCTTATTATGCTGAGGAATTATTTTTATTTATGCATACGGATGGTACCATTATGACAGCAGTCCTCACACAGAGAACGATGTTGTGGTACAAGCCTCTTGCATATTACTGGGATTTTGGACCCAGTAATGAGGGGTAATTTTCTGTGCGAACAATCTTTGGCAGCCACCACGTTCGCCATTGAAAATGCTGCAAGTATAGTGATGGGATGCTCTGTGACGTTGTATGTTGAACATGCATTATTTGCCATCTTGGAAAAACTGAAAGGGACGTTGACTTCTCAAAGGGCTTCTGCCTATCAGGTAATCATATCAAATCCGGCGATTAAAATAGTTTGATGCAAACTAGTGAATCCTGCCACGTTTGTAGCTGATCCACTGGCAGAGGGCCAGCATGCGCATGACTGTTCGAACTATGAAGAGTTATATGATGAAAGCCCTATGATAAAAGAAAATGCTTTGGCAGGGGGAGAAACTGTTTTTATTGACGGTTCTTCAATCAATCAAAATGATGGACAGAGATATACAGGTGCCGCTGTGGTTAAACACACGGCCAATGGGGAGTTTCAAAAATTGGTAAGTGCAAGGCTACCATTTCACTATTCATCACAGGCTGCAGAGTTAGTGGCGCTGATAGTCGCGCTCGAGAATCATGCAGGGTAGGAAGTAACGGTGTACAGTGACTCCGCGTATGTGACATCAATAGTACACGCAGGGCTAGCACGTTGGAAAAGGAGGGTCTACCTCCAAGCAGATGGCACTCCAGTGCAGCATGCCACTTTACTGGACAGGCTTATGAAGGCACCACAATTCCCAGTAGCCATCGCAGTTGTCAAATGCGCAGCTCACACTAAAAAGACAGACTTTATCTCATGTGGAAATTATCATGTCATTTGATATGCCTAATGTAAATGAAAAAAAAATTGGTAATGATGAGTGCGTCCGAATCCTATAGTAATCTTTCAAAGACACAATTAATAGAAGTCCAGGGGGAAGCACCTCAAGATGAGAAGGATCTATGAATGCAAAGAGGGTGATCTTTAAACCATTCTGAAGCATTATGGCAACCAGACAGCACTGGTAAACCAGTAATGCCTGTAACCTGATTAAGGGTGGCACTGGAACAGCTACAACACCCTGCGTAAACAACTAGAGAAAACCCTGCTGCAACTATTGCAGAGGAGTGGTTCATACCAAATTTGTTAGAACACGTTGCATTCTATGTAGTGAATTGCATCGTTTGTCAAAAATTCACTGCTGGGCACACACTGCGCACTTAATGCGAGAAGTATTTCCTAGATGGGGAATATGTGAAGTATTAAGATCAGATAATAGTCCTCATTTCGTGAATTAAATCTTTGAACAGATTAGCTTGTTGCTTGGTATAAAGCACAAGTCTTCTTCGGCTTATCATCCACAAGGAAATGGGATCTGTGAGAGGCTGAAAGGCTTGCTTAAAGAAAGAATAGCCAAGTTGAAGCTTACCTTGAAGAAAGGGTGGTTGCATTACCTACCACTGGCATTATATGCATTGAAGAACCAACTAGGTTCGGACAACCATCTTACCCCCATGAAATAGTGACAGGGAGGCGAATGAGGACACCCCTCATACCTGCATCCAGAGTTAGAAGGGATGCCCAGCCAACATCAGAATTGTTAGGAATGGAGTTACGTGACTACCTTACTTGTATGACTTCAAGTATCTCTGTCATTTCAGATCAGCTACGGCGAAAAGTGTGTGGGGCGGTACAGAACACAGAAGGAGATGTTTCAACAAGTGTATTTCAAGAACTATGTATTCCCAAAGCATTCCCCGGAGATGTGGTCCTAATCCACAAATTTACAAGGAAGAAGTGGAACAAGCCCCGCTTCAACAGTCCTTTTATCGTAGAGGATGTCACGCCATCTGCAGACAAAGTGCAGGGCAGATGTGTTGGACTTTTCTGGGAGATATAAAGATCTATGCTAGAGAGACCCATTTACCCCCACACCCTTCAGAAGCAAGCATCAGGGAAGAATCTCAGCACGTGCAGACTAGGTCTATGACGAGGAAGAAGGACGCAGAAGCTGCTGAGTAAAGCCACAGAGTTTATTGAACTGTGGCTTATTTTGAACACTCTTTTCAGTCATTTGGGAAAGCGTCAACGGAAGATATTTGTTCTTGAGCCACAAGAGTTTGTAACATTGGACAGAGGCTTGCTTAAGCCTTGATAAGAAGATAAATATGCCAGATCTTGATTTCATTTTTGACAACTGGAAGAGGGTACAGTACCCTGATTCATTTGTCACTGAGTTCCTGTTTGGATTTGCACATGGTGGTACCAAATGACAACGTTTCATTGATCTTATTTGAAGTTTTTGTTTTTGTGTGCGCACATATCCTGGAATTGTGGGGAGAACTTCTAGCTTTCTCGTTTTCCTGCAAGATCCGAAGAATGTTCCGATCGTAAGGAGATTGCTCACATCGATTATTAGGCGTGTTCTGCAGCTTCCTGAATACAGTGGGGAAAGTGGAAATGCCCCTATCAGTTGATAACGCGCACAGACTGGTCAGTCTAGTTTTCTACTACGTGATTGAAGAATGCCCACAGCTGGTTAATAGACACACGAGAAATAATGCAGCATTGAATGAGATTTTGGGAGACATTATAGTACAAGTAAATGTTTATTCCGAGATAACTCTGAGAAATGAATGAGGCTTTCCTTCGAGGGATAGATCAAGGGACTACTGGCTAAAAAGAACTCTTGTTTCATGCTTAAAGAAAATTATCATGTCGTCTGGTGAAAGGCCGATTCGTGGGATCCACTGGGAATTCATGTTCATCATCCAGTAAGCAGTCAGCTGATTAAAGAAGTTTATCAAGTGAGATCAGCAGTTTCCAGAAGCAGCACATAATGTTGCCATATTATAGTTTTATTTTTTCCTTCCTTAAACAATAAAATGGGCAGTATTAGTAGCAATATCACCATGCCAGATCCAGAGAGACGTCCGAATTGTGTAAAAAAATTGATGTTGCATGTTCTCATACCTCTGTGTTATTTATGCTTGCATTCTGTTCGTAATAATACTGCTTTCACTCACTGTGCACACATGCTATTACATAGATGTACAAGGAGCAAAGACTCATGATAATCTTCCTAAGCAGAAGGAAGGTATAAACGTGGCAACTACTAGGCAAACAAGACAAGACCGTATGTAGTTATCCCTGTTCCAGAGAATGATGAAGAATCACCTAGGTCTGAGGTAAATGTTACTGACAGTCAGTAACATGCAAAAAGTGTCTTAAAGATTATTTTTGGACACCAGAGACAGGCTTTACAAGGGAGACAAAAGAAATGGGTGTTGAAAGGTGAACCTACTCAGTTAATGCATGCAAGTACACCTAGTCCACTGATGAGTGTTCCTGTGATTGTTCCAGTTAGAATAAACTATGTTGATATATTTTATGAAATGATGGTAGAAGGTCACACAAGAAAAATGTAATGCATTGGGAGAATTTGCGCTGAGACGTCAGTTGATGTCCGTTGTACTCCCAGTTTTAGATAATTGAAAATAAAAGTTATCCTTTTTGCCAACTACCTGAGTCGTTTTGATAATTGATGCATGAATAAAATATGCATCCCCATTCATCTCCAGAGTAATTGCTACTCATCTTAAAGGGCTGATGTTATTCAGTTCACAACGGACAAGGGAAATAAAAGCATCGAAATGCTATGTTTTACATTTAAAAGCACATATCCATTGAAACTTGTCCATCCGTATATTCGATGGACAAGTTTCGATGGAAATGTACTTTTACATGTAAAAGATAGCATTTTGCTGGATTTCCATTTGATGGATTTGCATTGATGCATTTGTCTTTCCAAGCATTTCTTTTGATGCAAAGACCATAAACCGTCTAACCCTAGATGGACCAACTGTGCCAAATCAATCCTGTGAAGTGCGGGGAGGCAGATGGATAGGTCACCCTGGTATCCCCATGCAAGTCAGCCAAGATTCTCTTGTTGGCCAGGCACCCTGCAGCCGGAAAATAAGTTGGTCTCTCGGAAGAGCACCAAAGGCTTTTCCCTTCTGTGGGCATAGCAGGGCGCCCCGAGCAAGCCAAGATCTGCTGGGACATCGCATGCGGCACGGTCCATGGCAAGCTGGGGGGTGCAGTAGTTTTGCCATGGAGCCCAGGCTGCGCAGTGAGAACTAAGTGGCACACAGAATGGACCCATACACACTGTCTACAGAAATACAGAGGAAGGTGACTATGCTTTCTTGTAATCTGTGTACTGTGGGTGACAGAGGGGGGCAGTCTGGGGAAAAGTGTCCAACCTCCTTATAAATACAACTGGAGACAAATTTCAAATTGGAACCCATTCTGACTGCCGGGGCAGGCCACCCATCTGGTCCTTCCATTAAGTTCTGTTGACAACTACCAGTTGGCCGGGCTCTGAGAGTGACCATCTGGTAGTGCAATGCATTCTAATGGGTCCAGGCAGGAAATGGCCCTGGCACCGTGGCAAAGGAACATCAGGCCGCCTTGGACTTCAGCTGGGCAGGAGATGGTCAACCCACGTGAAAGGAAGACACTCATGGGAGGGGGGAGCATCCCTGGATATCATGGAGTTCTGGCTGGGGAGTAATAGAGCTTTTACATCCAGGTAGGGATCAGGACCCATAGCTGCCAAGTTTCCCAGTTGCATGTGGATTCTATGAGCCATTCCTGTGTTTTTTTCACATTGCATGCTGTGAATTGTAGGCCTACCTTTATAACGGGAAACACAAATTTACAAGTTTCATCATGCAATTGGAAGAAAAAAGCAGGATTGGCTTGAGTGTCAAGCATGGACCTGGGAAACTTGGCCTGGCCGGGAGGGGAGGGGGAGTAGTTCTGTGGGCACCATTATTGCCTGACTTATTAAGGGTTTCTGAATCTCATGCCCTAGGTTCAGGACCCATACCCCATCCAGGGATCTATCTATGGTGCTTCTTTACCTACATAGTCAGTACGGCTGCCTTTTGGGCCTTCCCTAGTTTGTTTGTGACCTGTGGTCCCTCAGGCAGATCAGCATCCTCCCTGACAATTAGCAGGTGGCTGAAGGAAACTATCTCTTGCACGTATTCTTTGAATGGGTCTCAGTGTCCTCATGGGGTGTTGGGTCAGTCCACTAAAGGGATGGTGATTTTCATGGGTGGAGACCTGGGGAGCAGGGCGGCTACTTGGGCCTTCCTTCTCATGTTTTTGAGGCACTATTGGCTACTCTTGCCTGGTTGGGAGGATCGCTCATTCGCCGGTTCTGTTCTGAGTGCTGTCTCTCGTTTAGTGGATCTGGGAATTATAGAAGTGTTTGTTCAGGCAATTCTCTGCTCTGCGTGTTATTTATGTGTCACTCTGCTCTCATAGTCGCCATTCTTCCTGGCAAAGAATACGCTTTGGGATGAGGAATATGAACGTGAAGGTAATGCCTGGATTGCTTACTGGGAATCGTCTGTACTCCAATTCCTACAATTCTTCATCCCAGTACTTAGGTCCTCCTGTCCCCACTCCCTGCCCCTGCCACATTATTTGTCTTGGTATACCAGGATCACAACAGGGAGTGGCGCTAAGGAAACGCTGATGGGAAGGCAGGATGTAGAATAAGTACTGGGACTAGGAAGAGCAGAATTAGGAGTGATGAAGATTACTGGTGAGTAATGGAGGCATTACGTGATATTCTCACATAAATGGTCCTTCGTTTAAACTTTTTGCTTTTTGCAGTACTGCCGAAGGAAGAATTAGAAGAAAAAGAAAATCAGACTGGATAATGATGTTAATAAGTGGAGTTGCTAGGTCTGGAAAAGACCCGGGGCTACACTGATGTCGGAACTGTTGGGACTGGGGGCTAGCTAGTCTTTTGGCTGTAGCTCCTGAGATTCTATCTGGGGCTACAACCAAAAGATCAGGGGCTATAGCCCCCTTAGCCCCCCAGCAACGCCCCTGATTAAGTATGCTTCTTAAATGTGTCTATTTTATCCCAAACGAAAATTCCAACATAGGAGGACTCCTTACTATTGAGTTTAAGATTAATTAAAAAGTGTCCAAAGACTCCTTCCTTCTGAAAAACCGAGCATCATAACATGAAAATGTGAGCTAATCTGGTAAGCAAACACCTTAATGATTGTGACCTTTGAGCGCCTTGCGTGGATTACGTTCTCTGAGTGTAACTACAAACGTGTTCATATATTAATGGGTTGCCTTGCCGTCATGATTGGGAGCATTCAGTGGACCGGGTCTCCTATAGCGAAGAGTCATTTGATATGTTTCTCTATGAGCACAATCACGCCCTGTTGCATGTTGTGAACATGACGTCATCGCGATGTTCGCTAGTTTTAATGTAATAATGACCCCAATTACTATATAAAAGCTACTGGGATGATAAGAAAGGGCAGACGCCCTGCTTCCCACAGAGATGGATTTCCAGGTAAATTCCAGGCGAACAAAGGCATTAAGCTTTATCAGGGATCCAGTTACTCAATTCCTAAAAACGTGACGCTCGAGTAGTAAACCTGCTTGCAGATAACTGAACGAAAGAGTGCAATACATCGTGCAGCACAGAACACGGCTGCGGGAAGAGCACGGGCATTAGGGCAGCTCAGCAGCAGAGCAAACGCACTATGGATGCGCGCCTCAGGGCTTCTTCTGCAAACTCACCAGGCCTCTGCGTATTGTATCTGTAGACATGTTTATCACCTGTACTTGTGGTTCATACGGATTTAATTAAAATATGTCAAACTGTCTGCTCTGTCCATGTGTATGACGTGAAGAGCACGCAAGGTTACCAGCTTAAATTGCTGTCTCTCCTTTTCATCCATTTAAGGGGTAGCAGATAACATGAACCAGGTCTTATCTGGAATTAAACTTGGCCCGCCATTTTATTAACCAGCGTGCTTTCGCTTTGATATGTGCTCCTTAATCATTGTATTGAAGGTCAGCGTTCTTCTCATTTCTTCTGTTTTGTTTAATGTTGCACAGCAACTCTCATCCACAACGCTTTCCGAATTGTGGGCATGCCATGATGTGCTAAGCATTCTCACTTTTAGAGACGGTGTACAACAACTGCGATTTTGGTTTTAACATTAGGGTTAACATTTCTGTTTCTTGTTTAAGGATGGTGTGAAATCAGTGAAAATCTGTAATGACTATAATTGCCCTTTATAGTTCAATATTTATTTATGCATGTATTTATGTATTTATGTGTTTATTTATTTATTGCTTGTTTGTACAGGGTCACATGCACAATTACTCCAAAGTGCTGTTTATTTGAACGCATGCTAAATAACAATGCAACACGGATTCAGTAAAGCAATTGATCATTGACCAAAATACCGTCTGTGAAGTATTGCATTGCAATAAAGTCAATTCTGGTTCCACACATCTGGCCAAGATTACATGAACTTTGCACGGTTGCAAGTGCAAAGTTGCACTGCATTAGCACCAGGGCAAAGTTTTCCCTATTGCAAAACAAATGGAGGCAACATTAGAAAACATTTGCACCTCGACAAGGGTAATTTGTCATGGTATGAGCACTAGGACCAACATTGCCTCTTGTTCTGTTACGCCCTGGCGAACCAGCGTTGCCACATCCTGTCTGTAGCTACACGCTACTGCGCTCCTACCTGTCTGTTACCATGTTTTACTCGCCTGTAAACCTACAACTATTGTAACCTGTAACCTGTAACCGTGCTCTAAACTGTACATCTTCTTACCTTCCGGTGCGCATAATAAATACTAAACAAACAAACAAACAAACAAACACTCTTAATCCTTATGTGGGCGGGGATGAGCTCCATGGTTATAGTGTGCCCAGTGGTTCCCACAATTGAATAACCCAAATAACCTACTAACAATCTCCTACTCAGACAGCCTCACTCACCACACAATGACCATCCACACCTCAGACGGCTCGAGAAAACCTCCTCAATAAAATGCTCCAAAACACCACATCTCCCAAACCGACATACAGATCTCACCAATTAGCTGAAACATCCCAACAAGTCAAACACTGGATGTGTTCCATCTGGAAACAATACGCCTCCAGTGTACACACCAAAACACACCTAGAAAACACACTTGCACAGACTCCAGTTAGGGTGACCAGATTTTCAAAACAATAAACCGGGACGGCCAACAACATAAAAGAGAGACTATCCCATTGCAGCCCACCAATTACCGCCCCTCCCCAAAACGCCCCCGAAAACCACCCGGCAACCATATTTCCAGCACTTCTCCTTTCTATAAACTGTATATAATCTCATTTGAGCAGTTTTGTCTGTAAATCGTGGCATGTTAATTCAAAACAGCGTTAGCTCTAATTGATATTACATGGCTTGCTGTACAATAATTTCCAAGGCGGTCTCTGTGGCACAGTCAGTAAGTGTTCTGACTGGTACCTGAGAGGTAGGGGGTTCGAGCCAAACCCCCAAGTTAAAAAGTCTGATAGTGTTGTGAAAAATAATTACGGTTTTAATGACCATAACCCCCCAAACATGCAAACCCCGGACGAGGTTTCAAAAATGAAAACACTTCCGGGACCTGGGATGGAAGGTGATTTCCCCGGACTGTCCTGGGAAAACCCAGACGTTTGGTCACCCTAACTCCAGTACACACATCAACAGCAGAGCACAACATGTTGTCTTATCCTGCTTCTCCCCTAACACACTCATCCCCACTTTCACTTCTGTGAGAGTGCTTGGAGACCATGCAAATAGTAGCGATGTGCTGCATGAATCAGCATAGCATAACAAATCAAACGAATCTTTGTATAGTCAGAAGAGACCAGTACAAGATATAATTCCTAGAAAAAGTGGCACATGTCCAGTCCACCAAATAGCAATCATAACCAAGATTCATATGAGCAACTAATTCTGAAATAAATAATAAACAAAAAATATTGCAAGAAAAAATATGTATCAAATACAAAATACAAAAATAACGCAATTAACGGATCACCGAACAATAATAAGTGCCACAAAATAACATCCGATTGAAATAAAAATTTCAAGAGTTCCATGCAATGGAGAAAGTTAAAGAACGTGCACTAATGTGCGTAAGCCTAAAAAGCTGAGAGTGAACATCACCACACCAGACATAGTGGAACAATGTTACATGGGGGGGGTCACATAAAGTGTGACACGATTTATTCACAACAATGTAATGCTGTCGGGTGAGGTGCCCTGTCACCACATATTTTAGCAACCTGATAACCTACCTGTAGCCCAGTAACCACACTATTTATTTTTATTTATTTGAAGTTATAAAGCACGCAGGGGCCCTGAGACATCGTGGAGCTGTTACAGATGGTTACTTGTTTACACAGTTACAAGCTACATAGGAACAAGGTATTTAGCAGACATTTATACATTAACACAATAACAGTAATGCAATAAGTATGTTCCAAGGTTACAGGGGAACTATATTGATGACAGTCTAGTTGAAGAGCTTGGTTTTCAGAGTTCTTCTGAACACAGTGAAGGAGGTTTCCCTTCTGAGCGAGAGTGGCAGTGCGTTCCACTAGAAAAAATATGAAACCAAAATATAATAATTATAGCAGAATAAACACCTTAAAGTACACCACTACCAAGAAATCGAGAAGGCAGGCTAAAAAAATGAAAATGTTGAAATCAAGTGGAAGTACAAACACAAATACATAATAAAAAGTAAATGACAAAGAATACAAAATAAACAAGCCAGTCCAGAGGACGAACGGGTAATAGAGAAACCTCTGCAGCAACTAAAAATACAAGTGAGTACAATAAAATGTAACAAAAATACATAACAGAATTGGCAAGGTAAACAAAACAAATTGAAAGATGCCTCAATGAACACGCCACAAAAAAACAAAAAGGTTTTAACTCATCGTTCAATTCCTTGGGGCATAGATAAGATTGTGTCACAATCCAATAAGATTCTCTTCGTAGTAAATGTTGTGCACTATTTCAACCATGAGGAAGCATTTTCGCTGTTTCCAAAATTTGAAAACATATCTGAGACACATACTGCTGCTGTTCCACAAAAAACTAAAGGAATAGGAAGAACTTACTCTGTGTATTTCACCTCATCCCAGTGGGCCTTTGCTTGTCTTGATGTCTGAGCCACATAGTACACAGCACAAGGGCATTCAACAGCATACATTCAATTTTTGCTGTCAAAATTTACAAAGTCCTTTCATTTCAAGTTTTACCTTATAAGAATGGTATAAGAATGCAACATCACACCACCTTTAGTAATACTGTTATATTTTTGGCATCCTTAAAACAAGCTCACTCCTAGATTCCTTGACTGTGAGACTGACCACATTTAATACTTGGATTGGCTCGAATCAAACTGTTATGAATGTTAGTACTATGTCGAAATGTTTGGATAAGGAGATACACAAAGAGATCAGTTGTCGGTTTGTCAGTATGAAGAATCAACCAATTATTACGAATAATGTGCGTAATTATATCATTCTACCTAGAATAGGTGGCAATGAAAGTAAGTGAGGGTGACCTACGGGGTGGTTGTGATTCAAATAGTCACTCTTGTGCAAGAAGATTAATATTAATTCAAAACTTTCCACTCATAAAAAGTTGTGGTTACTGTTGGTCGTGATATGGGAGAGACGGTATGCCCAGTCGTGGGTATGTTGCTTACTATGCCATATGGTACCACGCTGCATCTCATTGATGAAGCACAACATGGACAAAATATGTCTGGGGTTGCTTGTGTTTTTACGTGTAGAGGGGAATGTCTAGCAGGTTGGCCAGAACTAGCCACGTTGTCATATGTCTCATCTCCATCTGCGATCACGCAGAGAGTGTAAAACACAGTGGTGTGCAAGGATGCCCAGGGCAATGCAAGTAGTTAAGATTAGTTCAAAACCTTCGGCCAGTACAGTTTTTGGTTATACCTTAAGGTTAAGTTAGAGTTACTTATTTGTTAATTGACTAATAGTATAAAACATGCACTAACAACTATTTGTTTATATTTCTCCTTTCATCCTTTATTCAACTAAAAGAAACATATCCTATACGCTGTCTATTCTTTCTGAATATATGACCGAAGATTGGAACTTTTCAGATATTCTGGGATATCTTTCTCTGTCCAAGGAAGGTGGCTACCTCCATTAGTGATACAAATTAAAATGCCAACCATCAGTTCTTGTGACAAGCCTCATGTGACAGCAATGTTGGTTTTAATGCTGTCAGTAGTTTATGTTATGGAGCATAGCTCAGGGACAACACGTTTGTCTTAGAAGCAAGACAACGCATAGCAACACAGGTTTGAATCCGAGTCTTGTGCTTAGAAATTGTTCTCAGGTATTAAGCGTGTTATAAAAGAATAATTATAATGACTGATAATGTTGATTTTATTGTTTGTTATATTTAATTATTTTATTAATATGTTATATTAATTAAATATATCTAACTATATGTTGATCCTTAACAATGCCATTCTGAAAGTTTGTGGACTTTACATTTTTGTAAATAGCAGCCCTCTCTCGCTCTCCCACAGGAAAATCACTCTTTGCGTGGCTTGTATCTTTGGAACAGTAGATGAATCTGCGCAAAACTTTCCAAAAGAATATAGAATTGACTCTGACTTTCATTATAAAGACTGTTGTGGTTTTTCAAGGAGGAAATTATGTAGAGGGTCCCCAAAATGCTTTAAAATCCTGATTGATGGATATTGAAAAAAAATGTATTTCCATCAAACTTGCATGAGGAGCATCGCCCTGATCACGAAAGCCTGCTTTTGCAAATTTGGTGTTAATCCATCCAGCAGATTTATTTTTTTGAAAATGGCCAAACAGTAGGTGAACAAAATGTGATATCTTGGACCTGCCCATGGACACTGATTCAGGGCTCACATATGCCACTTGACCAACCAGAGGACCCTGTGTTGTTTGTGATAGCCTAAAAAGGCACTGTTTGGTCAGAAAAGGAATGTGGCAAATGTCAAACATCTTAATAGCAGTGTCATATTTGATTGAAGGTGAGCACCGTATGATGCCTGTTGAAAGTGCAGTGAAAACGTTACAGGAACATAATTTTACTGTCATATTTTTATACTACACAACATTGGGTGGAAAAGAGGTTAGCAATGTTTGGCATATGACTACAAATGGGCCAAATTAATATGCTGTTTCTGTGGCAAAATTTGCGGATACGCCTGTCTGATTGCTGGCAACATGCAGGTCATAACTGGGGTAAGAGAGCTTTATAAAAGTCTTACACTGTCTTATACTGTCAGGGAATGTGATGGCTGGTCATGATGGGCTCTTGGATGTGAGCAGCATGGCACAAAAAATAAATAAATGTTTTCTCTCACACATTTTCCACCACCACAGTTGATGTCCGCTGACATTTTAGGCAGAAGAAAAGGTACATGTTTCTTTGAAATGCCCACTTGCTTCAGCACTTGTTGTAGTGTCTTAAAATGTTTATGGAGTTTTTACGTGTGTCATCATCCGTGCTGATGTGAAATGGTGGTACAGTTTGGTTGAAGGATAGCTCCACACCCACCTTTTCCTGGCTCTAATGATGTACTGCCTTGACAGAATGTTGGGTACATTGTAGGTTGGTTGTTTTTTAAAGTTTTGTAAAGAGATTTGTGAATCTTCTTATCATCAGCACCACTTTTTTTTCTGGCCATGGTCATGTAATCCTCACTGTTTTGTAAATGTTTCTGTCCAATTTTCTGTCTGTTGTAGGTTTTTTAATAGTTTTGTAGAACGGTTTGCGGGGTTTGTTTTCGACAGTGATAGGAAAACATGGTCATGGGTTTGCCTGTAGGCTAGGTCCTGAGCCTACCTTTGTCTACCATTGTGTATGCAATCATTGGAGTAGTGTAAAAAGTCAGTGTTTACTGTGCATTCAATGTCACTGTGAAGTGGGTGGGGTGTAACGTGTAAAGCAAACTAAAAGCCTAATATATGTGTTTGGATGTTGAGTGCTTCGAAGGTTTGCTGACAGATTTGGAAGGTAGGAGCATTGTTATTGTCAGTGACAGAAAAATAGTGGGAATAGGGCATAGGCTCATGCTTACTTTTTTCTTGCTCTGATGATGTACTGTTTGGAGTGAGTGCATAATGTTGCGGTTATGATAGGGTGGTTGCTAGGTTTGAAAAGTGGTTTGTAGGTCTTGGCATAGTGATTTCCATGGAGAGAGTGAACACTGTGCCTGGCCATAAGCCGGGCCGAGCCCACTTTTCCCTGGCACTGACAATGCACTTAATGTAGTGTTGCAAAGAGTGTTGGTTTAACATTTAATTCCAATGGTAGCTTTGAGAAAAGAAGAGTCTTTTTTTATAGGCTGCATCAGTTGGAAATGAGTCTGGGCTTGGTTGAGTTTAGTGGCAGGTTGAAATATTGATAGGCCAGTATGTCTGTAAAGAAAAAAAATAATAATTGTTGACTCTCATAAATAGTATATTATGTGGCATCTATCTATCAATATCTATCTATATATTCAGTGGAACCACTTTGTTAAAGGGACGTTATGGTTAAGTTGCACTAATGAAATTAAGTTGCACCTGTGAAATTTAGTGAAAACACTTTCTTAAAGGGAAATTATGGTTAAACCAAACCCGCTGAGGAATTCGACAGTGATGGTAAGCTAAGCAACCAAAACTCATGCCACCACCGTGCACTGCTAAGACTAACACCCAGGACATCAAAGATGATATCACCAGTGTCATTGATGACATCACTGATGACATCGCATATCTAGGCCACTTGTTTTTTGTTCACTGACATATCTAAGCCAGGTGGTTTTGTTCACTGACAGTCAGACATGAACATTGAAAAAGTGCAATATATCTAGACGTTAAACTTTTTGTATGTTCTTAAAGTAATTTCCTTAAGGTTCAGTCTCAGCTCATGGTACACATATATGGGGCAATAAGCAGGCCTAAAACACACAATGTGTTTGTATAAACTATGATGAACTTAATGTAATTCACATATTCTGGTACGTTGTTTCTTTCTTCCTTATTTTAGTTTCCCTATATGTGCCTCTGATTTTTATGCATTGTGGGTCTTCATATGCATTGTTTGTACTAACACAAGTATGTAGTAAATCTTGAATTAATAAGCTATTTATTCCATGGTAAACATTACTAGAAACTCTGATAAGGTAGCATTAATTATTTTACTATCCGAAATGACAAGATTAAAAATATTGTATTTCTATGGTGCATGCTGCAGCCGTTGCCTAGCTGTATGTATGATTGTGCTCCTGTATTAACAACAACACTTCAATATAATGTATTTTTATTAGCTGAGTACATTATTTAATACATTAAGTAGTTCATGATAGGTCTCCCAATCACCCCTGATATCTTGTTACCAAAATTATAAATACATCCCCTTGTAGGGACTTTACATCAAAATTAATTTAATACGTGATGTCATCAGTTATGTCATCAATGACATTTGTGATGTCTTATTTGATTTCCTCTGTGTTAGTATTAGTAGTGCACATTGGTGGCGTGAGTTATGGTGGCTTTTCTTACCATAACTGGTGCATTTCTGGGGTTTTTCGGTTTTACTTGTAAACATAATGTCCATTGTACAATGTGTTTTCACTGAATTCCATAGGTTTCATAGGTTTTTATTATTGTTACCTAACTATAACATCCCTTTAACAAAGTGTTTTCACTGATTTTCATAGGTTTTTATTAGTGCAACTTAACCATAACGTCCCTTTAACCAATTTGTTTCAGCGAATTGCATAGCTTTTTACCAGTGCACCCTTAATTTGCTACAAGTTCCTTATATTATTCTTTCCCGCAATGTAGCAGCTGCAGAGTCTGTGGACAGTTTGATAGTCAATGGACAGAAGGTAGCATTCACAAAGCCCAGAAGTACAGGGGAGAACAGAAAATGTTCTGCCCATCAACAAACACATATACATAAAACAACATTACTTATATTTACTGCATGCAAATATAGGTTTTTGTGCAAATGTTTACTTCAAAATGTGCACAATTTTTCTTATTTATAACACAATATGATGGATTGCACCAAGCATAAACCATAACGTAACCACTCATATCATCAGTTGAGTGCAACTGTTCATAGAGACTCAAATACATAAAGCATTTTTTCAAAAACAATCTCTCACCAAACAGTAAGTACGCTGTATTTATTTGTTAAGTATTAGCATTCATTATGCAGAGATTGTTTATAAGCAAATGTTCCTTTAAAAAAACTTTATACATAAATGTCAAGCACACTTGAGCAGTTGGAAGAAAACTTTCCAACAGAAGAAATGAGTGATGATAACATGTCTAATGGTAAACAATACATGGTTTCATATAAAGAAATAATGTAATTACTAAAGACCTCAGTGAAAAAATAATGTCTTTTTTTCTTATCGTACATAGTTTACATGAAAAAACAACACCCCCATTTAATTACGAAGAATCCCAAGAATCAGAGAAGCCCTATCCCCAACTGTACATAATTAAATCATGATGTTGTCTTCAAAATTGTATATACTTACTAATGACTTTGAGGAACTTTTAAATTATGTTAAATATCATGTTATTAAGAATGTTAATTATCACTGTCCTTCTTGTACCTGTCCCTCTTGTCCCGAGCAATAATCGCCATCAAATTCCCAAAATTATAATGAAAGACCCTTTGATGAAACTTCACTCTCTTTCTCCCTGATCATCATTGTTCAGAAATTCCAAATTCGCCTATTAATGTTTCCCATTCCGATACCCCATCCCTTTCATAAATACTGGAAGAAGATTTGATCTTTAACCCTTCTTAATAGAGGCAAAGGTATGTAGCTTCTCTGAAGCTTTTTTAGCCTGTAAGCATACCAAGAATGTGGTTTTTAACTTTGTGGTGATTACATATATTTGCAGTGCCTGGCTACTTAGAAAGAAAGTGGTGTAAAAGATACCTATGAGTATAATTATGAGTATTTCTATGAATGCTCAGAGGCTTTTTTTATTGGACAGTAGTATGTGTAACCTCTAGCATTTCCAGCGCTTGTAAATGATCATGATACTGATCATCTCCCAGCTAACTCTCCACACTGAATCTGTTGGTTGTCTCCATGACCATCACTCTGGCTTCAGAGCAGCCTGAGGCATGGCAACTGCTCTCCTGAACACCTATGCAGATCTGCTCACTAATCTCGATTCTAGGCTTCTTTCTGTCTTCATCCTCCTCGATCTTTCCTCTGCTTTTAGCACGGTCAATCATGCCATCCTGATCGTCTCCCTGAGAACATGGGCATCACGGATCAGGCCTTTGCTTGGCTTGGTTGACCTCCTTCCTCCTTGGCTGACCCTCCCAGGTCCAACGTGGGTCCTTTCTCTCCACCACCTCTCTCTCCACATGTGGTATTCCCCAGTGCTCAATCCTCTCACCCTTCAATGTCTACGTGGCCCATTTGACCCACCATATCTCTACCTTCTCCTCTAACTTTCAGTGTTATTTGGATGGCATTCCGCTCCCTTTCAGGCTATCCTCAGCCTCCTCTCCCCTCTCGCTCATTCCTGTCTATCTGCAATTCAGTTGTGGTGCACCTCCAACGATCTCTGCCTTAATGCCATGAAACTGACATACTTCTCATTAGGACCCCTGCTCCCGCTTTCCCTCTCTCACACTGGCTGCCTTCCTTGGGCCCTCTTCCTTTGCCTTCCTATGAGGCCAAAAACATTGGCATCTTCGACTCCACTCTCTTCTTCTCTCCTCATATCAAAGACCTTTCCAAGAAGGCCCATTACCAGCTAAACCTCCTCAGTGGCATTCTCCCTTTCCTCACTTTCCTCCAGAAGCTCACTGTCTCCAGAGCCCTGGTTCTCTCTAGGCTGGACTACTGCAACAGCCTCTTTCTCAGTCTGTCTTCCTCTACTCTCCGCCCTCTGCAACTAATCCAGAACAGGACTACCATATCTCTCCAGCCCTGAAATCTCTTCACTGGCTCCCAGTGACTGCAAGGATCAAGTTCAAAACCCTCTGCATTGTCCACCAGGCTTTCTGGGGCCAGGGCCCACACTACATCCAAATCTTTCTTCCTTAACACCTTCCTTCTTGAGCCCTTTACTCAGCTACCTCAAACTCTTTAAAGGGTTTTAGAGTGGGGGTAGATCTCTCTCCTCTGTAGGTGCCTCTCCCTGGAATGGCCTCTCTGCCCCTCTCAAACGTGAGCCGGACCACCTTAAATTCAGCAAGCAGCTCAAGACCTTGTTTTTCTATTTTGCTTTCTCTCTCCCCCCTGCTGACCAACCTGTCTGCTGCGCTGACTAGCTGCCTAGCTACCTTATGAGTCTCATGGGTACCAGGCTCCCCCTTGACCAGTAGCCCCTGCACTGCCTCCGAGCCTATCGCACACATAGGGGCTGTATCTGGAACCCTACAGTCCCCTGCCTCCTTGCCCTTACCCAGAGCTGTGCTGGCCTGATTGACCTTTGCCCTCCCCCCCTGGCACTTCCCTTCTGCCTCCCCCCTGGACTTTGCATTTCGCACTTGCACGATCTGAATGCCTAGTAATATTGCTTGTTATGACCCCCCTCTGTCTTCCCTGTCTTGTCTTGTTGCACCTTGAAACACTTGTGTACATGTGCGTTAAAAATGACTTATCATATCATATCATATCATACCATATCATATTAATATAATTGTACTGTATTTTACCATTTTATGGGATGTTGTTCTCATGTTGGTAACACATGTATTGTACTTAAACTGTTGTATAATACTTGGGATTTTTATTGATTATGGTGATCTATCAATTAACCACTACAACCTGTGATGTATTTCTTAAAAATATCACTCCATTTGTCCTCCATGTGTTTGACTGTGTGTTGGTATACCAAAATGTAACAGGCAAAAGAACAATATAAAGAGGTGGTCAAAATTATTATTTTAAATGCAATATATGTAAATGCAATTTTATGTTGGAAACACATTTTGGAAGTGTATGTTATCTGTATTTCTCAATATTGCTCTTGTATTGATGAGATGCTTGCTTATATGACGGATTTGCTGAAATAAAGCTATCATTGATGGATTGAATGATTGATTGATCAAGTACAACATACATAATAAGGGGCAGTTTCCCAAAGTCAACATATCTACATATGGCAGACAACTTACTGTCACTAAAACAAATCAAATGCTGGGCCTTGTAAAATAGAAGTATAGGGCAGGTGGCCTGCAAGGGTCAGCAATATTAATAAACACTTTCATATTTTGAGGACACATAGTAATCAGGACTTGAGTAGCTAATATACTGGATGGACAAAAGTTTAATGTGTTTCAGTGCCGAGATTTGAAGCCAGTATTCCACTATGGGGTTTGGACTATGACTCCCATTTATCCTCACTATTGCCTATGCTGGGTAGGGCTAGTGGTGAGTGTAATGTAAAACCTCTGGAGATGCAAAGCTTGCAGACCTCTCTAATATTGAATCTAAATTGTCAATTGCTGTGACAAGAGCAACTTCGGTAGTTCCCCAACCATTATTTACAATGCTTGACAAATGTTTTCAGACCTTCATAAAAGACAGGGTGTATGGCATCTGTGCTGTATGCTCAAATAGAGTCAAACTTGTTTCCACATGGCTGGTACTTAGCAATAAGGTCAATGAAAAGGTTGCATTATGGTGTTGGATTTCTCATATGAAGTCATCACTGATGGAATCTCACATGCCCTAAGTGGCTACGGAGTATGGTTAGGTGGAAGGACTGTAAATGTTGCAAGTATTGTCAAGTGTTCACACACCTCGGGCTACATTCAATGCTTGGTTGTAGTCACCGCACATGTGGATGTCAGGGTGAGTGTGCTAAAAAAATGTGGCCTGCCTGTGAAGGTTACATGCTGACAGAAACCATGCAATGTCAATGCACATGTGAGATATACTGGGAAATGTAAATGTGGGAGCAGTTTACCCAGATACTTCGGTATGTCCCAGGAATATTATTTGTAAATGTAAATTCCAACCAAGCATTGCAACTGAATCCATGCTTATATGCAGAAACATGCTATTAAAATATTGCATCTCCCTTTCTTGCACAATATTCTGTATAGCAGAATGGTGTGTTGCTAACATGTTGATATGGTGGAAGGTGCTTTTGCAAGCAGTTCCTAAAATGCAGACTAATGAATGTCCTCGAAGTCTTTTGTGGCTGCGCACTGGACCAGAGTCTGTGGTTTGTAAAGCTTTCATTTTCTATTGTCTTTTAGTTTCACATACTGATTCAGAAATTGTTGTAAAGATTTAAAGGATTGTTGGTGTACGTTACACATGGTGCTGCATGTCTATTTGCACCCTGTACAGTTTGTTTAGGTGAAAGGAACATTTGGTTGAAAGTTTGCTGGGTATGTTTTTTCTATAAGGGTTTCTTTTGCCATAATGGTGTCTCCTACCATTTCATACCCTCTGCCATTACTGTCTATGGCAATAGTTTTGTGTTCTTGCTTAAAAGCCTCTAAAAGCCTATTCCTTGATATATGGTTCTGTGCTGCTTGTGTGAATCCATTCACCTTCACAGAAGTTGGGACAGGTATCAATATTGACATAGTGCATGTTTAGAAATACATTTTGCAATGTATTGACTAATTTAGTTAGTGGTTTCATTCTGTTTAAAATCAATATAAACAATTTTCTTTTTAGTAGAAATGCACTGTCAATTAGAGTTTCAGGGATTAGTCTCCTGCTGTAGTTTTTAATGGTAGATTGTGACTTTTCAGCTGTTTCTATAAGATTAAAAATGACTCTAAGGTGGACATTTTATTATCAAATACATTTTTGGGATTGCTTTACAGTGGATACAGTAACATTGGAAGATAGTGTTAGGTTCATTAGTAGATCTGCTTTTGTTTGTAAAACTTTTTTTACTTTTAGTTTTTGCAAGAGAGGTTTTACCTTTTTTTTTAGTGGTGGCTGGTTTAGTTTTGTTGAGTAAGGCCACTAGCTCTTTTGTTTTAATGTTTTCTATACATTGTTTTAGAGGTGGATGACTATATGGCTTGCTTTTATTCTTATCTGCTCAATACAGAGTTGCTTTTTAGTAGGCATTTCCTAGTGTCTGTTGGTAAAAAACAAAGTTTGGTGTTGAAAGTTGTGGAATGTGTATGCATGTATTGTGCATGGGTTCATGGATGTGTCGGTGTGATTGCAGAGATGAATTGAGTTCTGTTTTTGCAAAGTCTCATAATAGGTGTGGTTAAGAAGGTTGGAAGAGTAAGAGTCTGGAGAGGTGTAATGGGCTTGTGTTAGTGAAGAAGGGAGTTGTGGTGTGATTGAATAACTAGGGACATTATGATGTTTTGAGGAAAACTGGGTGTTAAAATGGTGGTGTTTAGATGATAATAGAAGGAGTGTTAAAGGTGCAATATAATGAGTAACAGTGAAATAAATGGTAATTCGAAAAGAATACTCTAGGCTAATATGTAGTGGAAGTTTTTTGTTACAATTAGAGAGATATACATTATACATTAATGTACTTACTTTGTAGGATGTGAAGGTTATTCTTTTTTCTGCAGCTGTTTTCGGCAATCTTCTTCT
Organism: Ambystoma mexicanum; assembly: GCF_040938575.1. Lineage (NCBI taxonomy): Eukaryota > Metazoa > Chordata > Amphibia > Caudata > Ambystomatidae > Ambystoma > Ambystoma mexicanum. Next base: position 797,707,406 of record NC_090937.1, on the reverse strand, counting down.
TTACTGTAATTGTAGAAGAAAGTAATTGGGTATATGTGGTAATGGTGAAGTAATTTAATAAGCAAGGCTGTTATTCATGAAGGTAGGAGGATCTGTTGGGAAAAATAGTTAATGGAGTTGTGTCATGGGTTGTGTTCTAAAGTGTGTTAATTATGTTGTTAGAAGAATTGGAGTTGAAGTAGTTGTGGTTCACACCTTAGAAGGAACAGGGCAAACATGGGTGTGAGGAAAGGGTGCATATCTAGCTTATTTTTGTGCTGCTGATTTTCTATAAAAAGTAGTGCTCTGTTTGTTGTGTTATGTATTTGTATTGCATTACAGTGTGTTTGAAGAATATGGAAACGTTGGCCTAGTGGTAATACAATGGTGCATTTTTGTTGCAGCAGTGTTTGGTGCCTTATAGTAGAGGTTGGGAAAGAAGAGTACTTCATATGTTAGGTGAAGTGTTGTATATAGAAGCTTAGGCGGTATAAATAAACTCCCAGCTAAATGTTGCCCATATGTGCCTGCACAAGCTCTTTGTTCTAACAACTCTCTCCTGGTTCGGGTTCCACACTTTAAAAGATCAAGAATTGGTGGCCAGGCTTTTTCTATGGTGGCTGCTATCTTATGGCACACGCTCCTCTGTTCTCTTCGGGTTATTGAGAATCATTTGACGTTTCACCATTCTTTAAAAATGTATCTTTTTTAGTTCTGCTGCATTATCAGCCACTGTTCTCATTTTGACCCAGTAGCATTATGCCTTTTCGGTGTAATTGTGCTCTACATATTTGGTAACATAACATAACATAGCATAACATAACAGTAACAACCATTCCTCCTACGTAGCAAATACCTGTTTCCTCATGTAGTGGGACTGTCGAAGTACTCCCAGGGAAGTTCAATGCTTGATTCAAAAATCATTTTTCGGTGACCTCCAATTTTTTCACTGCTATAAGGCCCCAGATCTTGGCACCATAGAGTGCACCATAGAGTGCAGCCTGCCTAGACAGCAACTAGACTGCAACTTGTAGATGTTGATATATTGAGAGCAGGTCTCAGAGCTCCCCCTCCATGTGCTTCCATCAATCTATGGCCATGTTGTATCTTTCCAGGGTAATATTAGATTCATCTACCTCTTGTGACTAGAGTCTTGAGTCAGTGAGCCTTATCCCTAAATAATTAAATATCACAACCTGCTCAAATTATTACTACCAATTTTAATACTTACATTTTTTAATTTAGCTCTCAGTTGTTTAAAAACCAAAGACTTTGGTTCACTGTAAGGCCAAAATCATCGCAGTTTTAACTGTTTATTGAGCCGGTTTTGGTCAACGAAAACACCAAAACCACATTGTCTGCGAACAACAAAATCGGGTATTTGTACCCACCCAGAATTTAGCTCTTAGTTGTTTAAAAACCAAAGACCTGTTTTTTGAATGATTGACCTTAAGGCCACAATCATCACAAAATGTGAGAAACAGTTTTAACTGTTTATTCAGCCCGGTTTGGGTCAAGGACACCAAACCACATTGTCTGCGAACAACAAAATTAGGTATTTGTCTCCACCCAGAGTTGATGCTTCAGATGGGGTCGTCTGCAAGGAATTTATAGTCCTATTGATATATAACCAGAATAGTGTCGGTGCCAGGACACAGCCATGGTGTGCACACTTCTGTACCTCAAAGAGAGCTGATGTGTCCCCTCCCATGCTCCATCTAACCATGGTAGTACTGTCTGAATGAAGCATTTTGACTCTGATTAAAATAGACACCGCAAAACTAATTTTCTCCAGTCTTTCACCAAAATGGAGTGAGTGGGACTTCATCAAATGCCCTTTGCAGATCAATAAATAATGTGTATAGCTTCATACTCCTTGGGGCAACATATTTTTGAACCTGGAGGTTCAGACAAAACGCCTGATCTATGGAGCCGATAAAAATTCACAATCCTGATTTATTGATCCTATTTATCCACTTATTGAACACTTATTGAACATATACAAAAGTACTCTGACATAAATCTTTCCAATAACATCTAATAAAGAAATAGGCTGAATGTTGATTGATCATTACGCCCCCCCTTTTGGTACACAGGGACAATAATCGCCCTTTTCAACGAATCTGGAATTCCACCCCATTTAATTATGCTGTTAAACAGGCATACTCGAAATCGTCTCAAATCAGGGGCTCAAATTTGAATAGGTTCGACAGGGTTTCAATTAGGGCCCAGTGCTTTATTACTGTTTTCGGTTTGTAATGCAACATTACCAAAGTAATCTCTACATTCTCTGTGCTAGATACAGCAGCGTTATCATGCTAGTGTGTATTCAACAATCCACTAGTATCATAAATTCTGCCCTCGATATATATAGCTCCCTAATATGATCATACAATATATTTTGTGACATACTACAATCTTGGATTTTAACATCCTCGGTAGTACCAAGTGTCACCAATTCCTAAAATGTAGCACTATCACCCATGGCGGTGGCATTGGTGCGCTCAGCCCAGTTGTTTTTTAAAATTAGTTTATTTCTCAGATGTTACTAATGGCACCTGTCTACTTGTAGACCATCTGGTGAATACTCGGAAGGATTATTTACACAATTCCAAAGGTCTGACATAGCTCATTTTCGATCTCTAGCAAACCATTATGTTGTTTTAATTACTTTAAAAAAAAACTTGGATCTAGGCTTAGTTACAATCTTGAAAGAATTAGCCACAATACTACCATATGCCAAAATCACCTCACCCAAGGGAAATTGTAGATTTAGGAACACTTTTTCCAAATTAGGGAGAATTTCTTCGTACATTTGGGCTATATTGGGCCTCATTAGAAGTTTGGTGGTTGCCTTGCCAGTAAAACTGGCAGACTGCTGCCAAACCTCTGAAAATTTCTGGCACTTGTGGATGGGCAATTACTAGGTAATTTGGCCCTGCCCGACCCAGTAATTGCCCTTTCGCGGGTGCCGGAACGGAATGCTCCCCATTCCCATTGAGCGGCATAGGGCTCAATGGGAATGGAGAGGTCAGATGCACAAGCAGTGTTATAAACTATGCCGGTGCATCCGACATGCTGTGCTCGCGGGTTCCTTTCTGCCTGCCAGGTCAGACCTTGTGGGCAGAAAGGCACCCGCAAGCACAACTCGTAGTTTGCCGGTCCAGGAATTATGGTACTGGCAACCTTACCGGTACCGTAGTTCCTGGACCGGCAAACATATAATGAGGCCCATTGTCTGCTTTATTTATGCAATCATACTTACACCTTCAAGACTGATCTGTATCGGACCATGTTGTGTAAATCAACTCCAGTTAAACTACCCAATGTGTTTAAGAGGGTGGTGATCACTGTCATCATGAACAACAGCAGAAAAGCTTTTGAATAGATTGCAAAGGCCCAAAGGATGTGGTCAATATTGCTGGTAAAAGTGCCATTACAAAAGGTGGCAAAGGCAGGTTGATTACCCAAAACCCTCCCATTGCATGCTCTTAGACCCAGTAGAGCGCCAACACTGTACTCTTGGTATACAGTTCTAAAGTCATTTCTGGAATGGGAGTACTGAAATGTCTTCTTTGCAAAGGGGACTGTTTTTAGAAGAATGTGATAAAGGTACTAAAGTATCTCATCATGGTGAATGCTCAATCAATACAGAGTAACTCTGATGTGTATGAGTACCATGGTTGTATGTGGGCAGTATTTTTAAACGCAAACTCCAACCATGCTTTGCACCTGAATCTACCATTATATGAAGAAACATGCTTTTTAAATGTTGCATCTCTTTCTTGCATGCATGATCTGCTGTACAAGTGATGTCCCTCATGATGCCATACGTGATGAAACATGTGCTATCATCTTCAAGCAACTGCTGCAATGCCAGACTTCCAAAAGCCCTTAGAAATATTGGCCAATAGGGGAGCCCGGAGGTCCACCTCAGCTTTAAAAAAAAAAGCTTTTGGCACAAATCTGGGGCCAGCACTTTTAGGGAAGAATGAGAAAATTATACCTTTCTAATTTCAAGGTCAGTAAATGGGGGTTCTTCTATGGTGCACCTAGTAATTGTGTGCAAAGTATCATTTATCTGATTGCTGGGATTAATTGGATTATACAGTTTAAAAGAGTAATCCATTGATGCTGACAGTGTTATATTTTATCAAATGAATATGTTTTGATGCCGTGGCAGCTAATTTCCAAACATGTTTGGAAAAATTCACATGAACAGCATTAATTAAATTGTCCGTGCTGTCTGGACCAGATCATCCTTGCCGTTAGTGCATACATCTGTGCAGGCTACCCTTTCAGAATCAATCAACCTTTTGTCCCTTAAGACATTGCTCAGACTGGAACACAATTCATTTTTTGCAATTCTGCTTTCTTTAGAATACCAAGAGTTTGCTCTCTTTTTGGCTGACTAGTTAAAGACTGATCAATAGTAAACATAGATTTTGCCTTTTGAAAAATCTGTTCAAAATCAATAATACATTCATAACTAGATGCAGCATCGCTCAAATAAACAACATTCATGTGTAATGGCTATGATCAGTCTAACTAGCATTTCATTATGGATAGCTTTTTCCCATTTAATGCATTCTGCATTCCCGATCACAATTACTTCTTCCATGTTACCCCAGGCTATATATCTATACTTCAGCAAATTAAATGTAGCGTAATAGAAAAGGCCAGCACATTGTGGTAACTATCGGCCTGTGGAATAACTTCTCTATAGGTGGGATATTCCAGGGTAAATCGTGTTCCCCATCGACAGCCTCACAAGGGTGTGCCTCATCAGCTTTGCATTAAAGTGCCCCACCCCAAGGAGACCAAAACTAGTCTTCAGCATCAGATATTCATGCCTGCATTCTAATTGCTTGAGGGGATCATGGGAAAGGTTATTAAAACATACATTATTAAAATTAATCAAAGCAATTGTCCAATTGCCACCCATTTCTACTATAAAACCAAATGGGAAATATTCAGGATCAGAACAACACCATGCTGTACAGTATCATAATGATCTATTTTATAACCTTCCCCATGATTACTCCATAAAACAAACTCACACACCCCCAATTTCATGTAACAAATATTAATTCAAGGACCTTGTGAGATTGTTTCAGAAGGGCTTTCCCTCCCATTACTATAAGGGAACTTTATGGATAACTCAGAAGACCATTCATCCTGATATTGCTTATGGGCGGGGATTGAAGAACCAATTACAATTCTGAGTAGCCCCTGTTTTAGAGTTGATCAACATCCTCTGCTGATGTGAAGGCCTCAACGCTGTTTAAATTATCAATTGGATGTGTAGTTCCACTCACTTCTTTGCCACCCAATAACGTGTGTGCATTGTTGCTGACTTTGTATTCTTCTAAAGAATATTAACCTGAATACTGTGAACAGAGCACAGTGTTAGACAGTATTTAACAGTAGAATTTAATCATTCTTCATTTGGGAAGTGTTATCCTTTTCACAATTCTGCCTCATGGATCCCTGCATGTGTAGGTCTTTACTAAAGAAGTACCACAATGGTGATATTCGAACCTGTGAATCTCCTGGATTGAAATTACTTAAATATGGGCTGGATACACTATGTGCTAAGTGTTGATATCTAAAATGATACAATAATCACATCCCCATCACAGATTTTAACCATAGGTCCCAACCCGCTATTTCACCTGGAAAATAAGAATGTCCTGTGGAATAATATCCAGGAACCTGATGTGTTGTTTTAACCAATAAATAGATTTCCAGATTCGCTACTTCTGATTCCTTAAGACCGTAAACTAATTTAGGGATGTTTATCAGGCATAAAAACAGGGGATCTGCTGCAGAAGAAAGATTCAGTCTGTACACTGGCCGTGATGACACATGACAGGCCTGTCTCTCATATGAGACAGCCAACTGATTAAAAATGTTCCATGGATAGTTCAGCCACTGTGTCATAGAGGACATTTAAAATATATGTTCTTATAGTTCCTTATTTAGGCCAGGTGATCCATCTGAAAACCCATTGGAGGCTGATCTTTTAGTAAGGTCAGCATAGCAATTCCCCCGCTTTCTGTTAAAAGGCCACACATTACCTTCATAACTAAAGCCAATTGTAACACCAAAACATGCTCATAAGACAGTGTTCTGGCTTCTGTTTTCTTTCCATAAAGTTTAGTATCATTCTTTCAATCATAGTATTTAGTTTTGAAGAACGAACATCAATCCAACCAGGTGATGTTGTTGGCCCAGAGAGGGTAGAACGTTCAATCCCTTTATTCATTCTAATTGGTACTAAATTGGAAACATTTTAATGGTTCCAATCAAAGTTTTTCTTGGAAGGACCATGTGTCTGATGGTTGTTGACCTCAATAGGACGCCTGTAGCTTTTCATTTACTACTTATTCTTATTTTACTCAATGAACTTGTTTTTGGCACAAAGACCCTGCATCTCTGTCTCCATGGGATGAAGGCTCTCGGGCAACAAAGGCAACTTCAGCTGCTTTCTTATAGGTCTGTAGATTTTCAGAATGTGTGGCACACAGCAGATCCCTTTAACCCTAAATCATGGTCAGGGTGCCTATAACCTTGGATCCTCAATATATTCATTGTAATTAGGATTAACCTTAGCAGTAGTAAGTAATTTTGTCAATTTAACGCAACCTCAGGTTTACCTCTGGGCCTTCCCAAGCTGGCATACTTTGTTGTGAGCTGTTGTGAACACTGATGGGCCTGTAGGCTATGTTGGTTCAGGTTTTACCAGAAGAACAATGGGCCCCAGTAGACACAATCATAGCTGTAATAGTTGGGGGTTAAATAACCATCTCCTTTTGGTTCTCTATGCAGGTAATCCTGCTTTCCACTTCTGGGACAACGCTCCTGAAAAATGACTTCAATAGTTTTTAAGTGAGGAGGTTTATTAGCCAGCCCCTTTTTGTCATGTGGGCTATTGAACGTTATCTTCCTCATAGCCTATCACAATATGTCCCTCCAATAAGTGAGCCAGAAAGCCATCTCCATTAGATGTAACAATGGACTAATACCAGATAATATGGCACTTGGAGGGTCTGTAGAAAGTGTGTATGCGTTGAGTTAATAAAGTCAAATCAAACAGTTGCAGAGGAGTATGTATTTACTCACTGCTCACGGTAAGCAGTCCACCACAAGAGGTAGTGACCAGGTTCTGCAGGCGTCTAGCAGTTCCCCTTTCACCTTTTAATTTCTTATATTAATGCAGGCAACAATGAGCCGAACATGGGCAATCGTACAACAAGGAGAATGGGTGTCACAGACATTTTTATCCACCAGTTCCGAGTTCTGGAATACTTTCAGAAGTGGAGACGACCTCCCAACTATGTATAACATGGCCCTTGGCGCGCTGTTTTGTATGCAAGCCATATGTATGTAGGCCGCAGGCTGCTCCTCCTCAGTAGAGGCAATCAAGTGCACCCCTTCAGCTACAGACCAAGCCTGCCTAGAGATTTCCCATAGCACAGCCCTTTTGTTAATGGCCTAATTATGTTGATGATGAGAATAAACAGTTTTCAGTTTAGTTTGAATGTGCTGTTCATTATTGGTTCGTAAACTAGTTATTATTTAAAATTGACAGGCGAATAAAGTGATTTGACAGATTTCTTGTCTAAGATTAGTCAGTACTATGAAACTGAATATTATATTTTAATATCATATTGGCGCCACTTCAATAGTGGAAGAGATGCGTCCATATCTATGTTGGGGGTTGACACTGGTAAAACCGTTTTGGAAGGAAATTGTTTCGATTTCCTTTTTTGCTGGAGATGAAGTACTATTTTTAATTTTTTTTATTTGTACTTTGCAAAGGTGAGAGTTATCTCCTCTCTTGCGTGTACATGTTTATAACATATGCAAGTGAAGGGTGAATGTATAACTCTCCCTTTCAATAGCCTGCACCTGGATATTTTCTTTGTTTCGTTCTGAGTTGTGTTTTGGTTGGAATGTTTTGTTTACGACGGAACAAACAGAATGTTGACGCTTACTTTTAGTAAAGTGCCTTTGGGTCGTCAAACCTTTGGGCCGTCAGAGGGTCTGTTGTTGTAAAATAGCAACAAAGAAAGACATATAGAATTATAGATGGGTAGATGAATTACAGGCATATATTCTACTGAATAACAAAACATATAATATTCAGTTGTTTATGCTATCAGACAGAAATTGCAATGCACTCTAGTTTAAATGATGGGCTGGTGCTGTAACGGTACATGTGTGAGAAACGAGGAACTGGAATGAGCAGGAATTGTGTTGGGTAATGAGGAAGTGGGATGAGTAGGGGCATTGTGGGCTAATGAGGGAGGGGGATGTGGAGAGGATTTGTTTGGGTAATCAAGCACTGGCATGGTGGAGCAGCTTTGCATGAGGATCAAAGATGAGGAAAGGAGTTGTGTGGATAATGAGGGCATTAAATAAAGAGGGAGGGAGTTGAATGGCAAATGAAGGAATAGGACAAGAAGGAGCGTTGCATGGATAATGAGGAGTGGTGGGTGGAGTTGTATTGTATGATGAGTAAAGAAGACATGGGATAAGCAAGCTAGTTGTATGGATAAAACTGAAGTGGGATGAGTAGAGGATTCACATGGATAATGGGAAGCTAGGATGAGGGGGGAGCTTGCATGGGTAATTGCTGAAAGTGAAGAGGAGTGGAGTTTCGAGTGTCACGAGGGCTGGGACGAGGAGTGGGGTTACATGGATAATGAGGGAGTAGGAATCCAGAAATGTGAGTTTACACTGTTTTTTATGTACTGGTTTATTAAAACCTCATACAAAAACAACAATACAAATTGTACAATAATAACATTAACATTTCACAACCAAATCCCAATTAATAACAATAAATACACTCCTTATATTTCGTTCTATCGCATGCATTCTCAATTAAAGTGCACAGCGTATTTAATCTAGATTCAAAAGAGTATCTCCCAATTTCAAGGAATTTAGAAAAGATACAGCAGCAATTAATAAGGAAGTTGAATGTCCATCTAAAATTCTCAACCAAAAAGACAATAATTTTAAGTAAATTACATCATGAACAAAAACAATAGCCTTTTTAAAGAAAAGTGCAATATATGAAAAAATGCCTTAAAGATTCAATGTCATGATCACAAAACCTACATAGATTGCTTACACAAATCTTCCTTATAAAAAGGATCTCCCATGTATGGATTAAATGAAAATGTATTCTCAGAAAAGTCTGCATTTCATGACCGTCTGGACATTTGAGAATATAACCTTGGAGAGTTCCTCTTGGTTTATTTTCAAGGCACAAATCATTAAACAATTTGAAGGACCTTCTTTTATCACAGGTTTCTCTGCAGTCTAGGTCCAGCAGTTTGCTTTTTACAGCTGAAGGATTTGTCATCAGCAGATCCAGACTAATGCTCCAATTGGAAAGCTCCTCACTACATTTGTTTTTGAAATGAGATAAGCATCCAGTTGGAAGTTCCATCTCTTTACAAATTGGGGCATATAGAGAATTGGGTGATCCGATAATGATTTTCCTATAAAGAGACATCACATTCCATATCAGGACACTTTTCATAGAAGCCAAACCAAATTCATATCTCACAATAACAGATCGTACACAATTAGGTACATTTAACAGCTTATGCCAGAATCTACCTTCTAAATTAGAAAAATCAAAGGTTTCTGAAAAGAAACAGGTCACGAAAGTGCAGGGAGAACTTTATAAAAAAGAGACTAATGGGACCAACGTAATCAACAGAACTTATTCAAGATATCATACATCTGCGTTCAAAATTGCACTCCCCTTTTCATGAGATTTTCAGGCACAAATGACACATTGGATACTCTTATCAGAGTAAAACAGATTGCATTATTGATAATCAGTTATCACAGAGAGTGCAAGTACATATAGGGCACTTCAAACCAGCTCCATTGAAACACAGTGCATTAGTTTTGGTTGAGTTCACCTTTAACTTATTCTATGTGGTATGGGATTAAAAGCCAATTAATACGTTTTTTAGTCCCACCTGTGTTCTGTCCATCAATAGGATATCATTGGCACAGCAAAGCCAAGGGCACTGTTCATTACCCAGTTTTGGTAGAACAAATGAGATGGGATTCAGAAAATCTCCAAATTCTGACATATCAGAATTAAAGAGACAGAGGGCGAGAATGCATCCCTTTCTCTTTCCCCGGCTAGCCGAGCCTTGTGCACCTAACCTGACCAGAAAATTACAGCTGCTAAGTTTTGTCCACAAGAGAGATCTATCTACCATATCGAAAGCAGGAGTCGGGTCAAAAAAGGTGAAATAAAGGGGATATGCTTGTTTTCTACCTGCCTTTTCGATTCACCCATTTATTACCAAACCATTTGCTTGCATTCCAAACCCCCACCTGAACCCTGTCTGAAATTTTGACAGGTGATTCTTGGCAGCTATCCAGTTCTCAATTTCTTTTCAGATCAATACCAGATTGATTTTGCTCTTCGCATCCAGGAGAGCCGTTGGACCTTAATTTATAGGTGAAAAATGATCTCTCTTTTTAAATATAGGTACAATTACTGAGATCTTCCATGGTGCCGGTGTTACTACCTTCACCAACATGCTTTTCAAAAGAAAAAATAGAATAGATGACCAAAATTCTGAAGCTGTTTCCAGAACCTTGTTACAAAGCCCATTCATCCCAGGTGCCCGCGATTCAGATGAATCACAAATGTCCATTAGGATATTGTCCATTAAGAGCTTCATGACCCATGGTCGGCCATTATTATAATCAGAATATTCGTTAGACTTATTCTTATATAGATCTCCAAAGTGATCTATCCATTGGGCCTCTGTAACCCGATTAGTCAGTGATACCATTTCAGAAGAGCTTCGATTCTGGACCAAACTTCAGAAACGTCTAGAATCTTGACTAAATAAAATCTCCAACATATGTTCAGATTCCCATTGTGTTAAGATAAATGTGTGTGCTTTTATCCAATTTTTATATTTTTGCTTTACCTTTTTAGTAAGATTACACTGAACCACAGGGCCAAAGTTACCAAAACATATAGCTCTTATTTAATACTCATGTGTATTTTCCTAGTTTAAACTTCATTGCTATATTTATGTAAGTGACCTTGGGCCAAAGGTGTAAAGCTGTTTTTACATACCTTTATTGCCTTCCACCTAATAAATACTGGGAATGATTCTGCTGAAAAAGTAGTCTGTTTAAGGCCAAATGTGGTAGAGTGCCAAAATGTTCACATTTTGTTATTATACCTTTCCAGGAGGTTAGGCCTCCATATCACATCAGTCCTTTTTGAGTTTGGTACTATATTCCTGCATGCACGTTTGTTCCTGCATGCACGTTTGTGTGCAGCATTTATAACAATCTCTATTGTCACTATCAGCATAAAATGATCACTAACAACATTGTTCACAATCTCAAAATGTTTACATTTGAGATAAAGCTGTTCAGATAAAAAAACATAATAAATCCAGTGTACAGAATTACCCCTATGCCAGGATGGTTGACTCAGGATATCACCTGAAACTTGTCTGTTAAGTTAAAAAAAGTTGGATGGTGAGGTGAGCACTCCAGTTCTCAGTCAAATTAGACCTGATACAAAAAGTAACTGGGCTAGATCCCAAAAACAATTAAACAATTTGGGAAATACTTGTGTATTAGGAGGGGTGTCAGTTCCTGGTCACCTGATTGGCAACATGAGACAACTACAGCTACCAGAATTCCTAGAGACTATTAGAGCTGCTAATTGGAACCACCTGCATACCAGCACAGCGTCCCTGATGAATGTTTGTGACAGGAAAGCACTAGGAGGAGAACAAAAACAGAGCAACAGAACAGCAGAAGGGATCCAACCATGTCAATACTTTTTCATTGTTTTGGGATTCAACCCTGTTAATACTTACCAAGTTGTTTTTAGGATCTAACCCAGGTATTTTTTGTCAGGTATAATTTGACTGGGAACTGGAGTGCACACCTCGCCATCCTCTTTTATTTGTCTGTTAAGGATCAACAGACCCCATTTATTACATAAATTGTGCCAGATCCTACCATTTGATGATTGTTTCTTAGTTTACTCTGTGCCCCAATCTTTGTAGATAGGGGCACAGTTTTCATGTGACAAACACAACGAATCCCAGTCCCCTGCTCGTATAATATGACCATCAGGAACTTAAAGTTTCCAGAATCTGATTTAAAGGGGCAATTAAATATTTAATTTCCAAACCGAGTGGGTGCTAGTATATGTTACCTGAAAAAGATATGCACTCCCTGGCAAACATATTTATATCGGCAAGATTCATCTGACGTCTCTGGATACATACTTACCCACAAAACCCAGGGAATTCTTGACTGCTATGAATAGCCCACCGATGGTCTCAATCCATTTATGTTAAGTGTCCGCTGCTGATAGCACTGACAGCATCCTGCATTAACTCATCAACTGCACAAGTTTAATTAGGTTGTCGGCTTGTGTTAATTTATCATAACGTCTCTCACATTCCATGAAACAATATGGTTATCTTTACTCAAAAATTCGCTATTCACTCACTCCAATCAATCCAGTTCACACTTAGAAACAAAATTGATTCCTCACCTTTATCTCATTATCTTTTGACAATGGGACTGGAAACCAGGACCAGTCCTCCTGCAATTGGGTGTTTGGGGAATAGATTACATAAAACAAACTTTCATGGAGTCATTCCCACTGAACAGACACTTTGAAGATCTGTATCCCTTAGACCCAACATATCTCCCCCCCTTAGTAGCAGTACAAATTATGTTTTTATGTGAGTTACTATATCTAAGATGCAATGAACTGGGGTGTAGGCCATATCCCATTATTCTCAAGGGCACAGTCTACTCAAGAAGCAATGCAAAAACAGCCTTCCATGGAATTTGTATAGCAACAATATCAGATCTGCTCTCAATAAAGACATCCACAAGGTCTATATCCTTAGAGGATATCAGAGGTAGCAGAGGGATATCACTAAACATCGCTAATATACTTGAGCAATTGAGAACTATGTCCGGGTTAGTACGTGTGCTGAACTATGTCCAGCATAAATTCCAATACAAAAATGGTGAGATATAATTGTGATTGACTACCAAGCTTCTCTCTAACGTCCCACTATTCAAAACCACCCCAAAGTTTGTTAAGCCCTTTTCTAATTCTACTTCGCCCTGTTTGTTTTCTACAACATGTGGTATATGACATGATTTATGCTTCAACAGTTATCAACCGTGAAACATGACCAAAGTCACTAGCAAAGGATTCATTAGATAATTCAGCATCTGCCTTTGTTTGAACACTTGCATCTCTTTTATTGTCTAATTTTTTGGGCCATACTATTTGCATTTGGGGGAGGCACGCATTCTTTTAAAAAACAGGGTAATTAGAGAGCTCATTGTTCAAAGAGCAATCTATTACTAAAGATACACACTTTGTACCATGGTCTTTAGATCCTCTAATAAGATGATCAAGAAGTATGTTTATTCAAGGAAATGAAGCACTGCATTGATTGAGAATTTGTGGAACCAAAGTACCCATAACATCACTTTCCTTATTAATCAATGAGCTCATACTGGTGCCATGGTAACAACTCATCACCGCACATTGAACACATTTTTGCGAGGAACCAAACAAAACAGGTGAAATGGAGTAATCGCTCAGGCTCCCAACTTGGGTTAATGCAGGCTTGCCATTGTTCTTAATCGCTGTTGGTGAGAACACATTTGGGGTAATTCATAGAATATAGCGCAGAAGCAGCGCACACGGGCAGATCAGAGAGGGAGCGTGCGCCAGCGTGCACCAAAATCCATTATCACACACAGCGTATTCATGGATACTTACATCCAAAACCAGCTGTGGCACAGCGACCCTGCAGCAGTGCCAGTTACGCCCCCAACCCCGCCGCGTGCACCAAAAACATCGCACAAATCCCCTACGTGGCGCAAAGGCCAGTGGACCAGCATACAGCCCACCAACCACGAAAGTGTGCTAAAAATGACACTCAGCCCTCACACGACAACCCAATCATGTGTAAAACTCCCTGTGCACCCCTCAGATTATGCGTACCCCACTCGCGCCAGCGAAATCGCGTGTAAAACTACAAGCGCACACCTCAGAATATGCGTACACCGCTCGTGCCAGCGAAATCGCGTGTAAAACTCCCCGCGCACCACTCAGATTACGCATACCCTGCTTGCTCCAGCAAAATTGCGTGTAAAACTCCCTACGCACCCTTCGGATTACATGTACCCCGCTCACGCCAGTGAAATCGCATGTAAAACTCCCTGTGCACCCCCCAGATTATGCGTACCCCGCTTGCGCCAGCGAAATCATGTGTAAAACTCCCCGTGCACCCTTGGAATATGCGTACCCCACTCACGCCAGCGAAATCAAATGTAAAATTCCCCGTGCACCCCTCGGATTACGCGCACCCCTCTCGAGCCAGCGAAATCACGTGTAAAACTCCCTGCGCACCCCTGGAATACACGTACCCCACTTACACCAGAGAAATCGTGTGTAAAACTCCCCGCGCACCCCTTGGATTACGTGTACCCTGCTCGCGCCAGCCCAATCGTGTGTAATTCTCACTCCCATACTCCCATATTCACGCCGCAGTGTGGTGAGAAGCCACATGCACCCCCTGCAGCCAGACCACGCCACAGAGGTCCACCCAACATGCCTCCCCATACCCCACAGGCAGCCCATCACCCCTCCCCATGCCCCCCAGGCAGCCCATCCACCCTCCCCATGCCCTGCAGGCAGCCCATCCACCCTCCCCATGCCCCACAGGCAGCCCATCCACCCGGACCATGCCCCGCAGCCAGCCCATCCACCCTCCCCATGCCCTGCAGGCAGCCCATCCACCCTCCCCATGCCCCGCAGGCAGCCCATCGACTCTGACAATGCCCCACAGGCAGCCCATCCATCCTCCCCATGCCGTGCAGGTAGCCCATCCACCCTGACCATGCCCTGCAGACAGGCCATCACCCCTCCACATGCCCCGCAGGCAGCCCATCCACCCTGATCATGCCCTGCAGGCAGCCAATCACCCCTCCCCATGCCCCGCAGGGAGCCCATCCACCCTCCCCATGCCCTGCAGGCAGCCCATCCACTCTCCCCATGCCCTGCAGGCAGCCCATCACCCCTCCCCATGCCCTGCAGGCAGCCAATACACCCTCCCCATGCCCTGCAGGCAGCCCATCCACCCTCCCCATGCCCCGCAGGCAGCCCATCCAACCTGACCATGCCCCGCAGGCAGCCCATCCACCCTCCCCATGCCCTGCAGGCAGCCCATCCACCCTGACCTTGCACCGCAGGTAGCCCATCACCCCTCCCATTGCCCTGCAGGCAGCACATCCACCCTGACCATGCCCCGCAGGCAGACCATCCACCCTGACCATGCCCCGCCAGCAGCCCATCCACCCTGACCATGCCCCACAGCTAGCCCATCCACCCTCCCCATGCCCTGCAGGCAGCCCATCCACCCTGACCATGCACCATAGGCAGCCCATCACCCCTCCCCATGCCCCACAGGCAGCCCATCGTCCCTCCCCTTGCCTGCAGGCAGCCTATCGACCCTGACCATGCCACGCAGGCAGCCCATCACCACTCCCCATGCCCCACAGGCAGCCCATCCACCCTCCCCATGCCCTGCAGGCAGCCCATCCATCCTGAGCATGCCCTGCAGGCAGCCCATCCACCCTCCCCATGCCCTGCAGGCAGGCCACATGGCACCATGCACTTGGGAGCCCCGACTCATGCCCCCCAACCCCCCAATTGATGGGCACCTGCCAGCAGGCCATGACTCATGTCCCCCCACCCACCCCCATTGACAGGCACCTGCCAGCAGGCCCCAACTCATGTGCCCCCACCCACCCCCCATTGACAGGCACCTGCCAGCAGGCCCCGACTCATGTCCCACCCAACGATGCCCCATTGACAGGCACCGGCTAGCAGGCCCCGACTCATGTCCCCCCCACCCACCACGAATTGACAGGCACCTGCCAGCAGGCCTGACTCATGAGGCCCCCACCCACCCCCAATTGACAGGCACCTGCCAGCAGGCCCCGACTCATGTCCCCACCCACTCCCCATTGATAGGCACCAGCCAGCAGGCCCCGACTCATGTCACCCCCCATCCACCCCCAATTGACAGGCACCTGCCAGCAGGCCCCGGCTCATGTCCCCCCATTGACAGGCACCTGCCAGCAGGCCCTGACTCATGTCTCCCCCACCAACCCCCCATTGACAGGCACCTGCCAGCAGGCCCCAACTCTTGTAAAATTTACAGGCACCTGCCAGCAGGCCACGACTCATGTACCCCCAAACACCACATCATTACTATACAGACCCATGGCCCTAATGGCAACCCAAATCCCAAACACCCACCCCCCAGTACAAACACCCAATGATCCATTGCACCCATTCCCTAGTAAATTACCCATTCCATGATAATATGAAAAGAACCAGCATGACCATCAACAAATGTTCTATAGAGCCACACAGTGGCAACACATGACTTAGCCAATGCTCATGGAGACATGCACAAAATAAATCATAGTACACCACACCAATAATGTTGAATCATGAAATGTATTAAAAAGTAAAACAAATGACAACATGGAAACCACACATGCAAATGAAGAAATAAATAGTGCAATAAGAAAACAAAAGTCTAATCCAAGGAAAAAAACAAATCCAAAACTTGAAAAAATATAAGTGGTCCATACCCAAAGTACATAGAAAAAAATCATAAATTGAAAAGAATAAAAATCATTAATCCATGTGAACATCTAAAAAAGAAAGTATGTACATGTCCGGAACAATTGTAACGAAAGTTTGAAGGGTCCATTATCCCAAAACAAAAGGAAACCTACCTAAAACCCTATCTAAAATACAACTATATACAAAAATACAAAAGTGGAACATAGTCTGTGAGCGCCAAATCATAATAAAAACCAAATGAAACCTAAACCTAAATAACTCTATTCAAAGGCGGCAGGCTAGTCTGACGGCTCACTTATTGATGTCCCGGGCTAGGGCATCATTGAACTCCATGTCTATGTTCTGGAGGCGGGCCTGTTCCCTGGCCTCGAGGTCTCGCAGGGATGTAGCCATGGCCTCCTCCAAATCCCTGCGAGTTATCTCGAGGCACTCAGCCCTTCTACCTCCGGGTTTGGAGCGCCATACAAATAAAACAAACAAAGCCCAGTGCATGGAGTTCTCCGCCCTGACCATTGTGAGCTGTACCCTCTCCGGCCGCCGCTCCACACCTATTCGCTGGCCCAACCGCTGCCACACGGAAGACACTCCCAATCCTGGGTCCTCCTGCCCGCTGGCCGATGCCTGTCCCGATGATGTAGAGGGCCCCGAGGCCACATGCCTCCTACGCCGAGCCTGCCGCCGCCTTTCTGCTGCCTGCTGCTGCCACCACGACTGACTCCGGGTAGATGGCAACACCCGGGGCTGTCGTGCAGGTGCCCTGCTTGTATGTGCCTGCACATTGTCCGTTGCCAGGGGTCCAGTTGCTGGGGTGACCATGATGTCCCTCCACAACACATGGGTCAGTGCAGGCAACACACATGGAGTAACAGGCATGGCACATGCAACAAACATTTGCATCCATGTCCAAGGCACTGTAGAAACATCCAATGGTGGGCTGAAACTCACATGCATCATGGGACATGCTGATCACATGCGCACACATCACCGGAGGGTCATGCATCTGGCCCCGTATACCCCCAGACACAGTGGATACAAAGATGACTAGGTTGTGTCAGTGAATCAACACATCGTCACAGACATGTGTCATGCATCCATGGTGTTTACCAGTCACTCACACACTACTCATACACACGGACATGTACACCATGCATGTTCATGTCCATGACAGCAGCACCCATCTCTCACACCCCAAACATGTCCAAGTACAGACACAGGCATGCATACATGTGTGCATTCCGCATGCTGCTCTGCATGATGCATTGTAACACATACACCATCCATGTGGGTCACGCCTGACTGGACTCACATGCAGCGCCATCATGTCCCTGCACACACACATCCATACATGACCCATGTCACACATACAGCCAAGTAGCTAACTACCACCACACTGCAACATGCACTGTTTTAAACGGGAATGCATGGGCACTTACCGTTCGACTCCAGATGGGCCTGCATCCTGAGGATATGGTGGTGAAGCACTGGACAAATGCGCTCCAGGACCCTCATCTGCTGGGTGGTAAGGTGGCCCCGGCACCCCACTGCATCCGCTACGTTCAAGAGGCGCCATGACTTCTTGAGGGTCCTGGACTTGTCCTCCCAACACTTCTGGACGTGTTTGATGATGCGGGGTGCCTCCCCTTCTGCGTAGATGGCACCCACTATGTCCATCCAGATCCTCTTCCGTCCTTCCTTTTCGGCGCGCAATGGTGTGAAGAGGGCATCGTAATGCCCCAGGACTTGCTCCGCTAGGATGACAACTTCATTTACCCCCCTCTGCTGGGGGGTTGCCACTGGTGCCAGATGGTGTTGCGACGGACATGGCAACCCTGAGGCAGATGTGGGTGGGCAACTGGATCCTGGGGCTGGGCTGTGGAGCGATGCAACACCAGTCGTAGTCTTCTGTTCCAGCAGGGGTGGTCACAGCAACTGGACCCCTGCAGATGGCTGTTGTGCAGGCACCAAATGGCAGGGCACTGTTGGCAGCAGGCAGGCAGAAGCAGATGGCTTGTAGGAGGCTTCCCGGGGCTCTGGGGGGCAGGAAAATGGCCTTCTGGGTAGGAGCGTGGTCTTCCGTGTGATGTCGCGTGGCCAGATTTTTGCAGAGTGAATTGGCACGTGATAAAACAGCACGTCAGCATGTAATTAGAGGAAAGGGCCTTAGCGCGTAAGAGTGTAAGTGACGTGATGAGCCCTGGCGTTTCCCTCGTACAGGTGCATAGTGAATCCGCACGTGCAAAAACAGCACGTCTGCGTGTGAATGCGTGTAATTTGAGGAAAGGGTCTTAGTGCGGAAGCACGCCAGGCATTGCCTTCAGCACGGGTTAAAGGTCCAGTGGAGAAGCAGTCCACTGTACGTGCTGTTCGTGGAGACCAACGCATGTGTTTACCATTCTGGATTCACACACAATTATTTCACAGCATTTGAAGTTCGTACCTCTTCTTTTGTCAGGGTGTTGCCTATGCGCACAAGTGCGTGTGTTTTTCTTTTTCTTTTCCACGCAAGGCAGACGGTGAGTCGCGCATGCTATTTTTCCCACTGTGGTTCCCCCTGTGCATCACGTACCGTTTTCAAGATCATAGTAGCCTGCGTGTTCCACGCTTACGTGTTTTTTGTGTCCCTGGGTGCCACACCGTACTGCTGGAGGTAAAATCCATGCACGTGGCCTATTGAGGTCACGTGCACATTTTTCATTTGAAATTGTACTATTTTTTAATCTTTTTTTTATTTCAATTTTATTTATTTTTGGGGGGGGGGGGCTGAGCATTGCGTGACCCGTCATTTTTCCCCAGGGGTCACAGACAGCCTTGCAGGAGCACAGGGGTACCTATTCCATCCAGTACCCTGCCCTCTTCACCTCAATTGCCCAGGACAATTGTTGAGTGCACCTCCCATCGGCTTTTTACCATCTGTGCCATGGTTGGGAGGCCACCAAAGGGTAAGGGGGGCAAAGCTGGGTGTATCCACAGGGGTGGGCATGGTCGGGCACATGGCCACGGAGACAAGGGGCGACAGGGAGTTCAGGGTGGCCAGGGTGGCTACAGAGGGGGAAGAGGCAGGGGTGCCCCACTGGGGCAGGATGCCCAAGCCATGTGCTGGTGCAGACATGCCACCACCCCCTGTGGCTCCTGGTGATGCATCTGTTGCATCACAACTGTGGCCCATATGACCCAACAGCAACTTTCATCTGCTGTCACGGGCCCACCAGTGGTGGTAGCTGCAGGAGCAGCTGTGGGGACCACCACCCGTGCTCGGGGTTGGGCAGCGCATGTTGCGTTGCATGATGAGGACTCTCAGGATGATTTCCATCTTGTCAGGAGGTGCGGGTCACGTGTGTCCAGTTTAGCTGTGACCGGGGCACACGTATCTGGGGCAGTTATGACATCTGCTGACCCAAGCAGCTGGGTGGTGGTAACTGCATGGGCAGATGCAGCCAACACCACCCCGGCAGTGAGTCAGACCCAAGCCAGACCTTCCGTCCTCATTCAAACACCAACTCCCTTGGTCCAGTCCACCAGTGCCACTGCCGCCACTGATAAGTGCCACATTGGCCACTCAGGGTCAGTACCACCGCACAAAAGGAGGAAGCATGCTCCTGCGCAAGAGGCTGAGACCCCAGACACGGCTCCGGCCTCCAGCACGTCGAGGAAGAAGCCTTTCGGCAAGCAGGAACTGGACTTCCTTGTAGACTACGTGTCGGCACACCAACGCGATATGCTTGTGGGCCCGCAGTGCCATACAATGCATCACCAGCATTGGGTCCACTGGCAGCATGTTACGCATAGTGTGACATCCACTGGATTTCAGGTGCACACGGCTCAGGACTGCTACAAGCGTTGGAATGACCTTCAACGCAGTGCAAAACAAAAGCGTGCCTCTAATTATTCCATGTCTCTTTGGACTGGTTGTGGGCCAGCACCAGAGGATTATGAACTCACTCAGCATGAGGAGATCGCTGCAGATTTCTTCCCGGAAGAACAAATCCATGGAGTGGGAGAGAGGATGGATTATGATGCATCGTCTGGTGAGTATTGATGCGTGTTACTCAATGACATGTATGTTTGGCATGTGTGACCCTCCCAGCTACAACTTGGGTCCTTCCTTTCATCAATCTCCCTCTCTACCTGTGGTGTTCACCAGGGGTCTGACCTCTCGGCCTGGCTTTCCAAACAGCACCTGGCAGCTCTCACCTACTGCATTTTCATTTTCTGTTACAACTTCCAGTGCTATGCTGATGACACTCAACTCCTTTCCAGGCTGCACTTGGCCACCTCTTCTCCCTCCCTCATTTCTGATTGCCTCATTGACATTTGAAATTGGTCTACTGCCAATGATCTCTGTCTAAATGCCAGCAATACTGACATCCTTCCCATCGGTACACCTTGACCATCCTTTCCCCTCAGTCTCTGGCTGGCCCCCCTTGGCCCTCCTCCTACCCCCACCGGCAAGGCCAACAATCTCGGGGTCACCTTTGACTCCACACATTCCTTTTCCGCACACATTTCTGACGTTTCTTGAGATATATTAAGTTCTTGCTTAACCTCCTCAGGGGTACTGTGCCTTTCCTCTCGTTCACCTACAAGCTCACAGTCTCTCAAGCTCTGGTTGTCTCAGTGTTGGACTACTGTGACAGGCTCTTTCAAAATTCTACCTGCCTCCACACTCCGCCCTCTACAACTAATCCAGTACAGGACTGCGAGACTTCGTCCTTGGCCTCACGCCCTGGGATCCTATCTTTCCAGCTCTGAAATCTCTTCATTGGCTACCAGTGGATGCAAGGATGAAACTTTAGACCCTCTGCATTGTGCACAAGGATTTCCAGGGCCTGGGTCCAAAATACCTTCAACTATCCCTCTGCCAATACCTCCCCTCTCGAGTCCTTTGCTCCTCTACCTCACACTCCCTGCGGGTCAGTCGTTTATTGAAGAAACAAGATGGGGGCAGATCTGTCTCTACGACTGGGACCTCCCTTTGGAACAGCTTACCTGCCACGTTCAAACTTGAGGAGAAACTTCCAGAGGCACCTCAAGACCTTCCTATTTGCTCCTGCATTAGCCCTACTTCTCCTCATCTGAACAGTTTCCTCTCTTGGCACTGTGCACCTGGACACCCTCTGTCCTTTGGCCCAGGTACCTGCTCACCATGCCTCCCTGCTGCACTGCCTCCAGGGCCCCCATTGCTATGAGTCCTGTATGTATACCCATACAGTCCCCCACTCTTCTTCTGCACTCATCAGATTTGCCCTATCCAAAGGATCTTGCACTTGCCAATTGCTGGCTGTACTACTACCTTTTGAATGCCTATTCTATCATTGGACTTCATTTATCTTTTTTGGTCTGCTCTGTTTGGCACGCTCCACTTCTCCCCCTTCCAGGGTCTTCAACCCTTTATCCCTTCTCTATGGACTTGCGTGTTCTCAATGTCACTGTGCTCAGTATGATCATTGTTTTCATTTCCTTTTCTCCCTTGTTCCCCTCCCTTTGCTTGGTTGCGCTCTGAGCCACTTGTGCACGAGGGCAATCTTGATGAGATGTCATATCATGTCATATACATCCTTTGTCCTTGGTGCAGTGTGTCTCACTCTGACTGTGCGGATGGCAGTGGCTGCCTGTGCACATGTGTGCACATTCATGTTCCATGTGCATTCCATGTATGCCCCTAGGTGTCCTTGACCGCCTACTCATTGTAGTATGTCTCCAGGATGATCCAAGTGTCATGTTATTTGGACAGCCATTTCATGCTCACTGTGGGTCTGTGTGTCATCATGCATGACCTTAGGGTGTCCACATCTGTTTCGTGCACATGGCTCCCCCTGGTACAGGCCCACTGCCTCTTTTCAACTTGTGTTGTGTCTTTTGCATGCATGGGTGTACTACTGAGGGTTCCTCATCTGTCCTGCATCATGTCCGCTTCTCATCCGCTGTAGTGACATTTGCCTGACGACATGCAATAGACGAAGGCCAACA